>NC_139925.1:2588201-2688201 GCF_963514095.1 Eutrigla gurnardus
GGGAGAGAGGGAGAGAGAGAGAGAGAGAGAGAGAGAGAGAGAGAGAGAGAGAGAGAGAGAGAGAGAGGGAGACAGGGAGAGAGAGAGAGGGAGAGAGAGGGAGGAGAGGACAGATTCCTGATTTCTTTTACGACGGGCCATCAGGCTCTGGTGGTTCCGGTCCGGACCACAGACTTCAGACAGGTTTGATTTCAGGGAAAGCAAATCAAAAAACGAGAGCACTTGTATACTGGGGGGGGGGGGGGGGGGGGGGGGGGCAAGAGGAAGCTGGAGGGGCAACTCTCCAAACAGCAATCAGAGCAACTGCAGTCTGGTCTGATGGCAACAATCTCACGAGTTCATTGTAGGTCAAAATATAGTCATTCATTCTTCCCTCCCTATACAGGGGACTCTGTAGAGGGACTAGATAGAGGACTAGATAGAGGACTAGGTAGAGGACTAGATAGAGGACTAGATAGAGGACTAGATAGGAGACTATGTAGAGGACTAGATAGAGGACTAGATAGAGGACTAGATAGGGGACTATGTAGAGGAACTAGATAGAGGACTAGATAGAGGACTAGATAGGGGACTATGTAGGGGACTAGATAGAGGACTAGATAGAGGACTAGATAGAGGACTATATAGGGGACTATGTAGAGGACTAGATAGAGGACTAGATAGGGGACTATGTAGAGGACTAGATAGAGGACTAGATAGAGGACTAGATAGGGGACTATGTAGAGGAATAGATAGAGGACTAGATAGAGGACTAGATAGGGGACTATGTAGAGGACTAGATAGAGGACTAGATAGAGGACTAGGTAGAGGACTAGATAGAGGACTAGATAGAGGACTAGATAGGAGACTATGTAGAGGACTAGATAGAGGACTAGATAGAGGACTAGATAGGGGGACTATGTAGAGGACTAGATAGGGGACTAGATAGGAGACTATGTAGAGGACCTAGATAGAGGGACTAGATAGAGGACTATACAGGGGGCTCTGTAGAGGACTAGATAGAGGACTAGATAGAGGACTATACAGGGGGCTATGTAGAGGACTAGATAGAGGACCTAGATAGAGGACTAGATAGAGGACTAGATAGAGGACTACGTAGAGGACTAGATAGAGGACTAGATAGGGGGACTATGTAGAGGACTAGATAGAGGACTAGATAGGGGACTAGATAGAGGACTAGATAGGGGACTATGTAGAGGACTAGATAGAGGACTAGATAGGGGACTATGTAGGGGACTAGATAGAGGACTAGATAGGGGACTAGATAGAGGACTAGATAGGGGGACTATGTAGAGGACTAGATAGAGGACTAGATAGGGGACTATGTAGGGGACTAGATAGAGGACTATGTAGAGGACTAGATAGAGGACTAGATAGGGGACTAGATAGGGGACTAGATAGGGGACTATGTAGAGGACTAGATAGAGGACTAGATAGGGGACTATGTAGGGGACTAGATAGAGGGACTATGTAGAGGACTAGATAGAGGACTAGATAGGGGACTAGATAGAGGACTAGATAGGGGACTAGATAGAGGACCTAGATAGGGGACTATGTAGAGGGACTAGATAGAGGACTATGTAGGGGACTAGATAGAGGACTATGTAGAGGACTAGATAGGGGGACTAGATAGGGGACTATGTAGAGGACTAGATAGAGGACTAGATAGGGGACTATGTAGGGGGACTAGATAGAGGACTATGTAGAGGACTAGATAGAGGACTAGATAGGGGACTATGTAGAGGACTAGATAGAGGACTAGGTAGAGGACTAGATAGAGGACTAGATAGAGGACTAGGTAGGGGACTAGATAGAGGACTAGATAGGGGACTAGATAGAGGACTAGATAGGGGACTATGTAGAGGACTAGATAGAGGACTAGATAGGGGACTATGTAGGGGGACTAGATAGAGGACTAGATAGGGGACTAGATAGGGGACTAGATAGGGGACTATGTAGAGGACTAGATAGAGGACTAGATAGGGGACTATGTAGGGGACTAGATAGAGGACTATGTAGAGGACTAGATAGAGGACTAGATAGGGGACTAGATAGAGGACTAGATAGGGGACTAGATAGAGGACTAGATAGGGGACTATGTAGAGGACTAGATAGAGGACTATTGTAGGGGACCTAGATAGAGGACTATGTAGAGGACTAGATAGAGGACTAGATAGGGGACTAGATAGGGGGACTATGTAGAGGACTAGATAGAGGACTAGATAGGGGACTATGTAGGGGACTAGATAGAGGACTATGTAGAGGACTAGATAGAGGACTAGATAGGGGACTATGTAGAGGACTAGATAGAGGACTATGTAGGGGACTAGATAGAGGACTATGTAGAGGACTAGATAGAGGACTAGATAGGGGACTAGATAGGGGACTATGTAGAGGACTAGATAGAGGACTAGATAGGGGACTATGTAGGGGACTAGATAGAGGGACTATGTAGAGGACTAGATAGAGGACTAGATAGGGGACTATGTAGAGGACTAGATAGAGGACTAGGTAGAGGACTAGATAGAGGACTAGATAGAGGACTAGGTAGGGGACTAGATAGAGGACTAGATAGGGGACTAGATAGAGGACTAGATAGGGGACTATGTAGAGGACTAGATAGAGGACTAGATAGGGGACTATGTAGGGGACTAGATAGAGGGACTATGTAGAGGACTAGATAGAGGACTAGATAGGGGACTAGATAGGGGACTAGATAGGGGACTATGTAGAGGACTAGATAGAGGACTAGATAGGGGACTATGTAGGGGACTAGATAGAGGACTATGTAGAGGACTAGATAGAGGACTAGATAGGGGACTAGATAGAGGACTAGATAGGGGACTAGATAGAGGACTAGATAGGGGACTATGTAGAGGACTAGATAGAGGACTATGTAGGGGACTAGATAGAGGACTATGTAGAGGACTAGATAGAGGACTAGATAGGGGACTAGATAGGGGACTATGTAGAGGACTAGATAGAGGACTAGATAGGGGACTATGTAGGGGACTAGATAGAGGACTATGTAGAGGACTAGATAGAGGACTAGATAGGGGACTATGTAGAGGACTAGATAGAGGACTAGATAGAGGACTATGTAGAGGACTAGATAGAGGACTAGATAGAGGACTAGATAGAGGACTATGTAGAGGACTAGGTAGAGGACTAGATAGAGGACTATGTATATCGCTGCAGATAATCAGTCGACCCCTACTTTGGGATGCAGCAGCACCTCGTTAATAAATTAGCTTCCCGTTAGGAGTGAACATCGTCATCCTGTAACAGAGAGGAGAACCAGCAACACACACACACACACACACACACACACACACACACACACACACACACACACACACACACACACACACACACACACACACACACACACACACACACACACACACACACACACACACACACAGATCATGTTTCACTGCAGAGTAAAGAGGTACACACATCTGATTCTTAACTCTCACAAACACGTTCCCGTGTCTTTGCATGTTTTTATGGTTTAAAGGTTTATTTTATACAATTATAAATCGAATGTAATCAAGTAAATAATAGTAGAATATCAACATCATGCACTGATCTTGTGATTTCTGTCGTATTTGTTTATCCAAACATCCCCGTGGGGTTCAGTGTGGAGTTAAGTATTCAGAAACAGCAGGAACGGAAACGACCTCCGACGAGGACGAGCTTCATCTGGACGTCTCTCTGAGCATCTGGCCCACCGAGGCAAAAAACATGTTCCAACATCACCAGAACGCCACGCTTTTTGGAGGACGAGACGCCCCAAAACAGGAAAACGGTGTCCTATGAAAACATCCAGGACGTGTTTATGTCCGAGGGTCTAAAGGTTCACTTAGGTCTTTCATGTGGTATTTAATTCAGCTGTTCAGACAGGACGCACAGGGATCTCACAGCAAAAAGCAGGTTTGAAAAGCGGAAACAAGCCACGATTAAAAATGTTTAAATTCTGTATCGATGCGCCTTCTGATCGGCTGTCAAACTATTTAGAACGACTATCGGCTAATTGTCAGCCAATTAACTTCTGCAAAGCCAACAGAGAATAAAATAAAAGATATTTGCAACGTGAAACATTGAAACTGGATGGATAGAACTTTAACTGCTTCGTTGACTCACGATGTAAGTTAGCTGCTTTATTACGATTCAGGGAGAAACACGCACTCTTGTTTTAGGTGAATTTTGTGGGACGTTTTGAATTTCTGGAAACATCTCAGGGTTACGTTGGTCACGTTTTGGTTCAAATCCCCCCAAAAATCCAAAATGTGCGATGGTGTGTATACATGACGGCGTCGTGATGACCGTTAACGAGAGGTAAACCTAAGGCGTCAACGTCAACTTGGCCTCTTTTTCAAAAGCAAAATTAACTACAACTACAAACAGCTTTTTTAAGGCAACGAACGATGGAAACACTGAGTCTCTCTGAGCTCAGTTGCCTGTTACGCTCTAGAGAAACTGACCTCTGGTGGCGTCTGCTGGTTACTACAACACATCACATCAATGCAGCGTCATAGAAAGAGCAGCGTCTGGATTTATGTCGGAAACACCACCCGAGCCTACGGGGGGCATCTATCTTCGCCAGGAGAGCAGCTTAATTCAAGCTCTTTAAAACCATGAATGAACATTTATTTCCATGTATTCAAAATGTAGTATAAATAATCTAGTGTGCAAAAAAATAAAAAAGGGTTGGCCTGCTTCGGTCTCTGAGGCTAGAGCTGCATGCGGTGTACTTCCACGGCTTACTGCAGATTCCCTTCAGTATCGTAAGGGAAGCAGCTCGAGGGAACAAAGCAGTAAGAGGGGAAAGGAAATTAACATAATTTCACATGGTAATGTATGCGGGATTGAGCAACGACTTTCCATCTAACAGCGGGACGCGTTTCTGGAGAGAAAAAAGAATATGCAGACACGAGTATAATGAACAAATATTAGTCGTGATGTTTGGGATTCAAAACGAAGATAAACTGTTCCGATCTCTGGAGTCGAACACAAACACACACACACACACACACACACACACACACACACCCTAATTGAATTACTGAAGACAATTGGGACACAAAATGGTCCAAAAGCTGATCTGAAATATCTGTTTTTTCAACAAAAGGCCACCGGTGACGATATCAAGCTTGAAAAGACCGGTTCTAATTCGGTTGCACACACACACACACACACACACACACACACACACACACACACACACACACACACACACACACACACACACACACACACACACACACACACACACACACACACACACACACACACACACACACACACACACACACCTGTGAGCATGACAACAGATGCAGCTTCATGCCGCTCTGTAATTAAATGCAGAAGTGCCTGAACTGGAAAGTAAACTGCTCTCCTCCAAGTGACTTTAAAGAAAGAATCACATAAGCTATATATATATATATATATATATATATATATATATATATATATATATATATATATATATATATATACTATCTCTGATACTCTGATACGCTCTGATCTCAGCGTAATCTCTCGTAGCCGCGTTGCCCGACCTTCTCTGATTCTCAAGCAAAGATAAAGACCGAGGAACTGAAGGTGCAGAACACACACAAATAAATGAATAAATATGGAGGTTACCTTTCCAAAGCTGCCTTTGCCGATGGCCCGTAATATCTGGAAGTGATCGAAGTTCACTGTGAAGAAGAAAGAGAGCAAAACATGAGACATAAATATAGAATAAAGGACTTACGACTGTAAGCGCCTCCGTCATGTGATCGGTGAGCGTTTACTCGCCAGCTTCACTTTCATGGGAGTAATGGGAGTTAACTAATGTCATCACACTTAATGGTTCGTTGCAAATCCTCTGCAATCAATAAGTGGCTGAAGTCTATGACGCACACACACACACACACACACAAACAGACACACACACACACAGACACACACACACACACACACACACACACACACAGACACACTATAATCGACTTGTTATAGTTTCGAGGGTTTCATTTATTTGCAACAAACAGACGTCAACATCATTCTGATTAGGCTATAAAAATTAAAACCTGCAGGTTTAAGATGATACAAACTGTCGTGCCGGTTCTGTGTTTTCTCATATTTTGTGAAAGGTTCAGACTTTTATTGTGAAGGATTTTTTGGGTGCATTTGTTCCGATTCAAGCCGGAGAAATCAGTCAGCATGTTACTATGTGCTGCACGTACGGCTGCGTGGGCACAGCCTGGTGTGTGTGTGTGTGTGTGTGTGTGTGTGTGTGTGTGTGCAGTGCTGCAGGCAGATGTGAGCACAGCAGGCTCACGCTGCTCCTCCTTTAAAAGTCACTCAGCTTGTGAAGCCGGCGTCCTGATCCGCCCGGCCTCCCGTCGGCGTGAACAAGACGCCATCATGAGAGACGGCGCCACACGCTGGGCTCCTCCGGGGGGCCCGACCCGCCGCCATGCTGACCGAGGAGGTAAAGTATAAAACCCCCATGGTGCTTTGTGGCTCCTAGATCATACAGACGCTAGGTGTGGCTCTGTGTGTTTTTTTTTGTGTGGAAGATAATCTGGCGAAGGATTCTCCCCGCTCACGCTTTCTGTACACGGCTAATCCGCTCATACAGCATCACTGAACCCACACGGTGACGCCACACGGTGACGCCACACTCTGACGCTGCCACACTCTGACGCTGCCACACTCTGACGCCACACAGTGGCGCCGCCACACGAAGCCGCCACATGGTGGCACAACGCGGTGACGCAAAAAAAATACCTAAAGATGAAGATAAAACATGAAGAAAATAGTTTACACAGCACGGTGCGTTCAGGGTTCCTCTTTCAGGTGAGGAAAGACCAGCGGCGGGTTTGTGTGCCGAATCAGCAGCAGCGAAACATTAAAGGTGCTGCTGATAATAAAACTAATGAGCTGAAGTCTGACTCGTTTTGCTTTCCAGTCAAATCAACAAGCAGTTTACAGAAATCGATGTGTAAAATGACAGTTTACACACGCGGGACCATCAGCCTTCCAGACCACCAAATTCATTTAATCAAATACACTGAAGACGTTTATATAAAGATATAAAACATATTTTATAAAAATGTTTTTGATCAAATTCCAGTTTTGTTTGTATTTTTTATCATCACCTTTACTGATATTCAATATTTCCCATACTTTTTTTTTTTTACATTTTAGGACTTTTTAGCATTTTATTATTATTAATTATATTATTCCAAATTTGTTATGAGATTTATTAATTCTGTTTGAATATCTGTGGTGTTGATTGGTTATGATGTTTTGTTATGAAAGGTGTTACATTTACACGTTTACAAGTGAATTTGTCAGAATGTCAAATAAATAAATATATATTATTATGTTATTATGAAATATCTTCAAATCTGAGGAGAGGAAATGTAAATATGGAATATATTATGCAGCAGGATTGCCAAAAAAATTAAAGCAGCATCAACACATACTAAAACATAAAAAACATCACTAGTTCACTTATGTGATATTATATATTATTATTATGTGTATATTATTCATATAACATCCCGATGAGGTGAGTTTGGTCCTTTACACGTGTTTCAATACGGCTCACAAAGACTCAAAAATATTCAAAAGATTCAAAAATAGAAACCCAAGAAAAGTAAATTACTTTGACAGAAAGCCAAGAAATTAACCATCCACTTTAACGTTTTCTTATTTGGAAGTCATCGATCGCATCACGGCGCTTCCTCCAAGTCTGAGTCATCAGGGGAGAGAAAAAAGAAACTAGCTGCTCTTTACATCCAGAAATGTGGGCTTTGTTCCATTCTAAAGGGATAATTACAGCCGAGGCAGCTTCTGAAAAGTGAAGCCAAGGCTGAAGTGCCTTAAACCTGCACTCTCTCTGCTGGCCACCAGGGGGCGACTCCTCTCTGGTTGTATAGAAGTCTATGAGAAAATGGTCCTACTTCGCTCTGCTGGCCACCAGGGGGCGACTCCTCTCTGGTTGTATAGAAGTCTATGAGAAAATGGTCCTACTTCTCTCTGCTGGCCACCAGGGGGCGACTCCTCTCTGGTTGTATAGAAGTCTATGAGAAATTGACCCAAAATAAGTCGATAGCAGTGAATTTCCAATAATGGGCTAATTGTGAATATCGTCACGAGTAGGAATTTTCACAATTAATTTGTTTTTATTTTATCATATACACTATTTTACTTTGTCATCTATAACTTTTGCAAAAAATCATTTGTGTCAATAAGACGTGCAATAAGGAGTACATTTGTATAATTATCTGGTATAATTGGAGAATCGTGATTTAATCCCACATTGTCGAATGAGGGTTCCGTTGTATAAATACATCCAAGTTTCTGATGGTATTTGTAGTTTGCGACGCTTCACCGTCATGCGGTGAAACCGGCACCTTTGTGGTTTAGCTGCAGCCACCACATCGGCTCCATCGCCGGCTCTCAGGTTTCAGAGCGTGGGTGAATCCGATCTGCCGCCACGGAAACTGCTGACACGCCAGGACGATACGCTGAGTCGGCTCCGCGGGGGCCCTCGATGGGCGACCGGCTCCCGCCGTGGAAGCCCATACTGGCACAAAGCCCGGGTCGAGGCGGCCAGCGGAGGCGTGTTCATGCACTTAAAAACCTCGGACTGAGCCAAAGGCACCATTCAGCCCTCGCTAAGAGACGTAACACTCAAACGATCCTCAACGCTTCTTCAAACGCAGCAGGCGGCTTCACATCCTGTTGCATGGATGCCGTCTTTTTGTGGGCGGAGCCGAACCGGTTGTGCAGTCACAAAGAATCCTGGATCATCTGTCTGTCTGACATTAATGAGCTGGTTATCGACGTGGCGAGTCTGATTAAAACGGAGCCAGAGATCATATTTGTGTTCTTTTTATTTCATATCCTGATAAAAGAGATGCTTCATGGTAGATTTCAGGCTGAGAGAGTTCATTCTGCTTCTGATCCGCACGTAGACGCCTCGTTGATTCAAATCTAATCGTCAGTGAATCTCAGGATAAATTGGGGCCGTGAAGGATCTGTCAGTTCAATCCTCCGAATCGGAAAATGAAGCGCCGCATTTCTGAGCTGCATTTGAAGATGCTGGGACGCATTCGGTCCTCCGATGGACCTCCGATGGACCGAATGGGACTCAAGACTTGATTGACTTCATATTTGTTGAAGAAAAGATGCTAAAAGACCACCTTAATGTTTAGTTTTAGACACTTCCTGTTTCTAGCCTTCATCTGTTCATACGAGGCTTTTATTCTGAAATATTAGCTGGACAGTGTTGTGGAAAATGCAGAGACCACTATGAATTAAGGAAGTACAGGCTTTTACTTCTATATTTTTGTTAATAATTAGAAATGTGCACATTCTGTCTAAAATACATAGAAGTAACATAAAATACATGAATCATTGTCTACGTAGCTGGAAGCTGCAGATCAACGGCGTCGGTGTGGACGCCACGCGCCGGGACGCACGCCGCCAGCCGGCGCTCAGGCAGGCAGTGTGACCCGGGCCGAGGTAATAATCATAAAATCAATGTAATGTGGGTGATAAAGGAGAGCGTTGGGGAAGGGGAGGCCAGAGAAGGAGGAGGACAAAAATAAAATACATTATGCATTAAGCGTTCTAATTATATCCTGAATGGCCGACGGACGTTCTCCTCGACACGAAATCTTTTAGAGACTCAAACTAAATCTGGATAATTGTTTCAAGGCTTGAAAAAGCCGCTTGTTATAAGAAAATAGAGCCTGATTAAAAAAATACAGAATCCAAATCATTTCTTTTAAATTTAATAATGCAAGGAGATTTATTATGATCATCTTATTAACAATTATTTGTTTTTCACTAAAATGTTCAGTTAAAAGATTTGTGTCTAATCTGTGACACAATCCAAACATTAGAAGTGATTCCAGTGCGTTTTAGTGCCGTTTTTAAGCACATTTTGATGATTATTGCATTTTAATATCGTGCATCGCCCCATATGGTGCCACGTCTAGTCGACAGGATATCAATCCTTCATCGATGAGAAGGAAGTGTAATGGGCAGCATAATGGGAACAGCTGGGGGGGGGGGCAAACAGACAGGAAGAGCACAACACAAAAGAACGCCAATTCATTGGTGAAATTAATATGGAATTCAGAGTGTGTGCTGCAAAGTTCCCATAGTCATATTTGGGCATAAATTATGAAGCCTTGAGATAATGCAACTTTCATGAGACGTTTCTTTATTAATCACCATCAGAGTCTCCCGGCACAAAGAGGCTGGTGTGAAGGGGGGGGGGGGGGTGCTGATGAATTATGAGTTTGACTCGTTGGAGTACCTGCGGTTCAGATACCGTGATTCACCACGAACAGATGCTCGGGAGTCGATGTTATTTACGCCGACGCGTTCAGAGACGGGGTCCCGAAATGTTTGATGTCGCGGCCTCGTTTATTCTGTGACTTAATAAAGAGTGCATCATTCTCCCGCTTTCGCCACGAGGTCGTCCTCATATCCGATTTGTTTGGACTTGGATGTTTTAAATCAACACAGCGTTTATGAGCGGATCCTCAGCAGCAGAATAAAACTCTCTCCGCCTGATAAAAACACCATGAAGCATTGTCCTCCGTCAGGATATCAAATAAAAACATGATCTCCGGCTACGTTTTTAAATCAGATAACAGTTAGCTACCTCTGCTCTTATCTTCACGACCGCGCCTGGTTGCTAGGCGACGGGAACTGCCTCTGATTTGTAGGAATGAGAGAAAATGAACAGAGAATGAATTTTCAAACAGATTAAGTATGGACGCATTCCATCAGAAGATCACACCACCACCAAGCAGCGACTGGAGCTGGAAGACGATCACCACCTGATCAATAAGTCGGACCAATGATACGGTCCCACCACCATGAAACTGATGCTACCTAATACCTGTGATGTCAGCAGAGAGCACATTGATCTCTGTGATTCCCCCTAACACAACGGTGCTTCACTATTCCATCCACGAGTCTCACACCTCCTTCCTGACTAGAATCCCTTTACTAAGCCACACCATTTATATCACTATGTCTGGGTACTTACAGTGACAATAAAAACTGCTTACTTTGTTTTATTTAAGCTCCATTCAAATATATTAACATATACATACTTTGACACTATATTCATCTTATGAAAGAGTTGCAGATCCCTGCAGTTTTGAATTGTGTCTGTATGAGAACCACAGATACAACAAGTGGTCGTAGTCATGGCGACGGCCTCGATTTAAGCCTTTTGGACCATAATGTACTAAATGAACATCATGCTGGATTGAAGAAGACTTGAAACTAGAGATTGAGACCATAAACTCATGTTTACAATGTTTACTGAGATAATAAGTAGTTTGTAAATGTCTCCTCCGTGGGACTAATTATCTTACTACATAGAGCTGCTGGAAGTTTCAGAGCTTCATTCATGACATTAACATTCAAAATGTTGAAATTAATTACTTGCAGGAACATCGCCTTCCATTCCTCAATCTGTCACTCACACGATTATGTTTGTCCAAGTCAAAACTTAAAAATCGAGAAAACACGGATGTAAAATACTTTCCAGAATTCCCAAGTCGCTACTCTCCTGCAGCACCTTTCGAGGCGGTCCATCAGTCACCTGTTCCACTACAGGTAGACTCCCATCACGTGGCAATCAAACAGAACTGCTTCTCTGTATAGCTTCTACCTACAGGTGAAATGAATTCATTCAGAACATTTGTTTGTCTATAAAAGACAAGACATTTGAAAAAAGGACTCCAACTTTATGGAGATGAAAGCTCAGTTTCAGACGAATCGTTATGATTTAAAAAATGACTAACTGACCGTCTTGACTGCTGAAATATCGCCGGAGCGTAAAAATGTTTGAATATTTAAATAGGACACGATCCTTTCTAAATGTAAAGCAGTTTGACCACGGAGCAAACACAAAGTGAACTCCGAGACGTTAATGTAGGGTCCATTTAGAGCTCGACCCCCCCCCCGTGTGGAAGAGTCCGTTGGACCTGGATCAAAAAATCTCCCAGCATCGATCCCTTCCTGTCCTGTCTTCTGAGAATACGCCTCTGCTTCTAATCCCATCAGTCTGCCTCTGTATCGGCCCGTGTACCAGCTATTCCTCAGATTTCTGCTGACAGGTTTCTATTTGCATACAGAGTGCACACAGACGCCGCCGCCATCGCCGTGCGTTTGGCAGCTTTATGGCATCGATGGCGGCGGCGGAGGATATGACGAGGGCGATGCACTTTGCTCAGGTTCTCGCGGCGGCAGTTTAGCGGATCAGAGGATCAGTCCTCCTCATGCATGTCGACACCACAAAGTGCCACAGCAGGGTTCCTCCACCTTCTCCAAAGTCAATTTCAAGCACTTTCCAAGCATTTCAAGGTGCGTTTCCATGCTTTTCCAGCCCCTTCCAGCTGTGGTAAACTCCATATTTGTATCAATCCAATGGTCAGTATTCAGTCTACTTATTCTGTCACTTGTTCATCACATTAAATGAGATGTTATTGTCCTCTAAACAACCAACATGATGTTTGGAGACAGCTTTTTACAGAAGGACCACAAATGAAAGGAAAACTAATTCCACTAACAGATCCACAGAAATATAATCACCAACTATTTTCATCATCTGTTCATCATCAAAAGTCATTTTTCATAAAGAAATGTCAGAAAATGCTGTTTTCAGTCCCTCAAATATGGAGATCTTCTTTTCTCTGTTCTATCATAGATGTCATCACATACAACACACATTTCAAGACCTTTAGTCTAAATCCAAACCTTGAAAACACCACAGTAAAATTCAAGTGTTTTCAAGGATTTCCAGCACCCGTACCAGCCCTGATCATAGTAAGAAGTGTGCTGTGCAGCAGCTTCCTCTCCCTCGTGATCCCTGAATATTTCATGCAGTAGTAAGCCTCATCTCATGGCCTGTAGTAGTGGAGCAGCCAGTGGGACACGCCACAGCCTTTGATACTCGCCGCCCGATCGAATGCAATCGAGACTTACTGTACAACTCTGCAGCTGTAAATCCAACACGCTCCACAGGCCGCCTTCATCTGGACTTCTTTCATCGTGAAGCGCGTTCTTTTGATCGGCCTCGTGAGCGCCCCGGATGGCGATGGAGAGAGAGAATACGGTTGATCTGGCGTTAGCAGACGGCCTCGTTACGAGTCGAGCTGAAGCGGCGTTTATTCAGTATCGACCTTCCACAGACGCAGAGCAGAACCTTTACTGGATCTGGATCCATGTGGATTCTGGTGTGAAGCTGCTAACAAAGTTAGCTTCATGATTTAAGGTCAACGTTACAGCTAAGTGTTAAAGTCATCTTAGTAGCTAACTAGCATTGGTAGAGACCTGTCAATCAGCAGGTAAGCCCCGCCCCCTAAAGCATCCCCTGCTTTCTGGTCTGGTGGACTCTAAATGGACCATAATGTACTAAATGAACATCATGCTGGATTGAAGAAGACTTGAAACTAGAGATTGAGACCATAAACTCATGTTTACAATGTTTACTGAGATAATACATCAATATGATGCTCCGTTTCCAGGAAACATTGCTTGTTTATGACACTGACTGAACTTGGCGTTGTTTACCCAAGCGGTTTGTGTGTTGCTATGATTTAGTTTGGTTACAAAGAGTAAACGCTCGCCGTCTTCCGTTTGAAAGCTCTGCGGCGAGCTGAAGGCCACGTCAGACGACTCTGTTTACTTAAATCACTATCATCACCGAGCAGCCATCACCATCATCATCTCCTCGTACACTAGAGCACTAATACGGCCTAATTGTGGCCTCTCTCTCTGAAGCAGAGAGCCTCATGAATATTCATGAGTGCCACAGAGCTCATTGTCTTCACGATTTCAGATTATAATTGGACAACAGATAGGGCAATGTGCAGGAAAGGGCATGTGACGGGTCTCCGAGTCTCTCCTTGTACGTGCATTTATTTACCCGAGTGTGTTTTTGATCTTCGTCTGCCTGACGGCGTTTACAACGACACAAAGGAGTCACACCGCTGGAAAATTAAAGCAGCCATTAAGGCTTGATCTGGCTGTGTGTGTGCCTCACTAATGTGATGAACCTCTTCTCAAAAAAACAACCAGCGGGCCGTGTGATTCATTCACCGCACCTTGTTGCTAAGGTTACTCACCAAATGAGGATGAACTTGAACCGCCTGCTGGAGGATCGATGGAGGGTATAGATCAGGGAACGCATGTCAACTATCAACGTTTGATTGGCTGTTTGAACCGAAGATGCTTTTTCTCCATTAACGGACTAACTGCTTATTTTTTAACATCCATCACTCAGCGGAGCTGAAGGGACGGAGACAGCTTCACATGCTTTAATGCGTCTTCAACAGGGGGTCCGGGACCCCTAGGGGGTCCGCAGAGTTACTGCAGGGGTCCCCGAAATTATTTGATCCCAAACTGTTTCTCTTCGAAAGATTGTAATATGTCCAAAAATCCACCTTAACTGAGAGATGTGAAATTAGACCGCTGTGCAAAAAGAAATCATGCTGTACATCCAAAGACGAGGAGGGGGGAGAGAGAGAGATAGAGAGAGATAGAGAGAGAGGAGGGAGAGAGAGAGATAGAGAGAGAGGAGGGAGAGGAGAGAGAGAGAGAGAGATAGAGGACTTCAGAGAGTGATTCTGCAGTGCAGCACTGTCACAAAGAAACATCATCTGGACCGTGTGAAAACTTCTGGGGTTACCATAGCAATGTGTGCCTTTGTGTGTGTGCCTTTGTGTGTGTGTGTGTGTGTGTGTGTGTGTGTGTGTGTGTGTGTGTGTTGGCATAATTCATTCCCCGTGATTCACAACTCCTGGGCGAGCGGCGTCACATCGCGTCCCCGTCATGTTCAGGCTCATTAATAAAACACGGCGGCGGCGTTGTGCTGGACTCGAGGTGAACTCACCTGTCGCTCGCCGCCGAGGTCAGGCGACGCCAAAGAAGCATGGATGCTACGAGCTAACATTAGCATAAGTTAGCCCCGCTACGCATGAATTAAAATGAAAAAACAGACTCATTAAAGACGATAGTTCGTATGAAATATAATTTCCGTTTCAACTGAGCAACAAAAAAAAATATGTTCGAAGCAAAACCAACAGCAGGTTTAAGGTTCAACAAACCTGCCATTTGTCTTTAGTGATCGGGGATTTTTTGGGTAAATCCCGATGATTCTTAAAACCCAGTCCTGGTCTACAAGGCTCTGGATGGTCTCAGGTTTACTCAGGATCAGGATCAGGATCAAGAAACAGCTGAGGACCACTCATTCAAAATCAGGGCTGAAAACGTTATCGTTTAGCAGATCTTCCTCGCACATTTAAAAAGCCTATTTTAATCATTTTAGTCCTCAGATATTTCACCTGCTTATTTTATTGTTTTGTTATATTGCTCTTTTAATGTTTTTATTCCGTTTCAATGTCTTTGCTATGATTGTTTTTATCTGCCTCTGTGAAGCACTTTGATCTCGTGAATGAACGATGCTACGCAAATACATTTGCCTAAAGAAAATGTATAAATGTCAATACTGAGAGATTGATGATAGAGCTGGTAAGAGAGACACGGATCAAACCATATGTTCCTGTCAGTGGAAGTCTGATTTATATTTTTTATATATATACTGTATATACTTCTGTTAGTAATGTTAATGTTGAGTCTTTTATGAGGCTAATACAAAACATTTTATGAGATAAAAAATCCTTAATTAGTCCGACGGCTCCCGTTTATTGTTTTAACCCCGGCTTCCCACTCATTATTATCCGACTCTCTCAACAACACTCATTGGCAACCGTTGCTCCTATCCAGGCTTGGGCAGCTCGAGTATTTATGATTATCAATCCCGTCATCACTCCAGACACTGCTCTATGACGCTGCATTGATGTGATGTGTTGTAGTGACCAGAAGACGCAACCAGAGTTCAGTATCTCTAGAGTGGAACAGGAAAATGGAGACTCAGTGTTTCCATCTAATGTTGCCTTAAAAAGTTTTATAGTTTATCGTCGGGAAGTTAGATTTGGTTAATTTTGCTTTCGGAAAAAAACTAATTGAGGCACTTTCCTTTTACCCACATTTACTCAATGAACTTTGCTGCTACATTTCTCAACATAACATAAAAAAATATAAAAATACCATTTGAACGTTAACATGATCCCGAGCATCGACGGCCTTTCAGTTCAATCTCAGCCAAGGTCATTTTTCCAGGACAACACAAGGTTTTCCAGAACATTTGTACCATTTCTTTCATTCTAAACGTTTTTTGAAATTACTTCAAAAATTAAGTTAATTCTCTCTGTTACCACGAGTACAGTAGTCTGATGTTTCCTGTTTTATACTCGTTTTTTTAATTGAGTCGGACACACCAGCTTTACACTGGGTCCTTGTGAAAACGGGTGAAATGCCGTTTTCACCGTACACACTCATGCGTAGCCACCAACGGTGATGTAGACAGATGCTCAGTGGCTCTAAACCCGTTCTCACAATCCACAACGGTATCCCAGCAGCCGAGCCGCCGTCCTGAAAGCATCTCCAGTAGGACCTTTTTGTCACAAACCAGTGGGCTGTGACACAAGCGGCCCACCGCTACAGGGTTAAAACGCCATAGTAACCTTTCCCACCGTTCACAGAGCGATGCATTAGGGATCTATTTAGAGCCGGGTGGGAGGTGGTGGGAGGTGAATGTGCATCAGAGACAGGAGGAAGAGGAGGAGCACTCACAGTCTTTGAGAGAAAACAAAGACTAGGATGGTAAACCGTAAATACTACACGGTTCTATACTCAGGTATTGAGTTTCCATCTTTTATTTTCAGACCCTCAAGAGATGAAAAAAATACACTGAAGGATAAATAATGCACCTTCACTTCCAACCCTTTCCTCGTATGAAACACAGAAGTGTTGATGCTGATGGGACACGAAGAAAGAACGGCTTCATTTAAGGGAAACGCTTTTCGCTCATCCGTTGTTACCTCGACAACGTCGATCCACTCTAGGGATGGGGGGGTCGATACGGGATTTTAGCGCGGATCGTGGTGAAGTTATTATTATCGGGAATCGTCACAAATATCTTCACGAGTGAAAAGACTTCTATTTTACTGTCGTGGCAGAGAAGTGAAAAATACAAGATACAAACATGCTTTATTTGATTTATTTATCCGTTATCTATGCAGGGAGACCTTATGATAATTTTATTGTTTTTTGAGTTAAATAAAAAGAAAAAAAATTTGCATCTTATCTTACGCGATACAAATGTTAGTTTCTCGACAAAATGTAAGGTGGTTCTACAATGTTTTGGTGACAATAAGAGTTCAAAGCATATTTTGATGATTATCGGGATAAGAATATTGTGAATCGTAATTACTGTAGATATCGTCCCGTGTTTAATCAACTCTAACCAGCTTTGTATGATAGACTAGCATCGCCCCTGCTGGAGAAAAATATGATATGATATATTCTACGTCATTCATTCTAGAATGTACGTAATGATAACGACTACAGACGTTTTCTTTTCTTGGTTGTTTTGTTGTTCTTAGCGGATGGTGGTCCTCAGTCCCCGAGACAGCTGCCTGTATCAGACCCGAGGTCACGACCTCTCCGGCAGCATTTGGTGAATGTGAATGCGTCTACGCAACCACGCTGTACCAAACGTTCCTCTGCTGCTGTCGTATTAAACCGTATACTCGAGTAAGGACCGAGGCTTTATGATGATGCTTTATTCATCTTCCAGAAGAATCATCAACTCGTGCTAAGATTTCCACAACAGCCCCGTTTGCCGTTTATCATCTTTTTGGGCTACTATCTATTTGTCTGACAGTGTTTTTTTTAACCGGCAGCTGGACAGCCTCTGTCAGGTTTAATAGCGTCACATTTCAGTGGCCGTTCACTGTCGAGCTTCTCAAGGATGAGAACACGGATGGGCTGACGGTGAATCAGAGCTGTTTACACGTGCGTAAGTAACCCGGCTGCTGTCGGCTGTCTGGACTCGTTTGAGATATTTATTGTGACGGAAAAATGAGAAACTCAAGTTTCCCCTAATTGGGGTGAAGGATTGAGTCACTTGTACACTTAACAGTAACCCGGGGTTTAAGATGGGGGACAGCGTTGCTTTGTGTAGCTAGTGTCCAAAATAATTAAATCCAAAGCACTTTGTTAAAAGTAATTGAGGTTGAGTATTAGTAATACCTGCTCTATGATGCTGTGTTGATGTGATGTGTTGTAGTGACCAGCAGACACCACCAGGGGTCGTCTCGATAGTGGAACAGGAAAATGAGCTCAGAAAGATGGAGACTCAGTGTTTCCTTCTTTTGTTGCCTTAAAAATCTTATAGTTTATAGTCGGGGTTTAAGATTTGGTTCATATTTGCTGTCGGAAACAACACAAATTGAGGCCCTGTCGTTTACCTCCACTCACTTAAATAACGTTGCCGCCACAAAAAGGCTCTGGTCTATCAACGATCATTTGAATGCTTAAATTCCCTTTTACTCCAGCGCTCCATTGACCCGCTGTGTGTGTGGTTGATAGAGAGAGAGAGAATAACATTACAGCTGTGGGTGCAGTAGTGTCACATAAACCACCATACACACCATCAGACCAGTGAAATATCAGGAAGGTATATTAAAAAATAAATAAATACAAATATTAAATAAACAGGACCTGCCCGAGAAATCAGATTACTGACCAGCTGCATGTAAACACGGATATTAACGGCGAGGATTTCCTGCCGTAACCCAATTTCCCCCAGTAACCTTGTTTCTTGCTGCTTGTAATCATAACGAGCGTGACAAACCCCCCTCTGGAAGACGAGGCCGCCGAGGTCCTCATGAAGACGCTCGGCGGCGGCGTGGTGTCGGTAATCTGACGGCAGAAACAGGGCCGGCCAACCAGAACAGAGCCACCTTCCTCTGACCTCATTCTCTCCGTTACAAAAAAAAATCTAATCTCAGACGTGAAGAATCTTAAAACTTTGCCTACTGTTGTAATCGAGATTATACGACGTCAGATTGGTTCACATGTTGTGGATTATTTATCATGTTGAAGGAATCATTACTACTCCAAATCAATATACAGATCATTGATTTGACCGACCCCGATCTAAGCTTAGCAACTGTAACTAGGGACTGTAGAGATTTCTTGATTTGCAAAATTTGCTTTTAAATTGACAAATATGATGTGTAATTTGTGGTACAATTCAAACGGGATCAAAAAAACATGACTATCATATTACTTTTTCCGTAAATAGGGTCCCATAGTGGTCCACAGGAAAGGGGGCGTGGCTTATCCTCTCTACAGTAACTGAGGGGGCTTAGAGAACGCTCAATAATCCCCCTCTGTAACTTTGGTTCACTAACTGGAGCTAAATAACCAGAAGTCACACTGTTGCTCCTGAAACTTTCAACTACAGACTCAGAAACAATGCTGAGATTATCTGGAAACGGCCTTTAATTGGTTTCCATGGGATCTAATGTTGGCTGCTGAATTCACACACACACACACACACACACACACACACACACACACACACACACACACACACACACACACACACACACACAGCGTAACAAACAGGATTACAGAGAGTTTACATCCGTCAGTCTATCGAGTGACTTGTGTTGACTTTGCGATTCGCAGCACGAGTCTTCATCCTCCTCGTTTTGCTGCCGGGGGGGGGGGCGACTTATGGTTTCGTTTGCGTTTCCCCGCAGGAACCGGCGAGCGAGAGCGCCGCCGCTCCTCTTGTATGGTGGATCTGGTTCAGTAATCAAAGCGGGGGGAATTGAAGTGAATGTGGGCTGAAAGCAAAGCAGCAATGTGGTTGCTCATGAAAAGAAAGCATGCGACCCGAGAGTGGAATACTGAGCTGACCTGAGAGCTGCTGCAGCGAGGCTGCCGACACCTCGGCTGCTCGCTTTATTAGATGCTTGTTTTCATTTCCCACGACAAAGGAGGATTCATTTATGTCTGTTCGTCCCTCCTGTTGTTTTTAAATGTGACATGCAAATATAGTTTGACTTGACATTACCATCTCATGGAATATGGAATAAAACCGCCTACTCGTCTCATCTGACCCCCAACGGTCCAGGTCTGACGAGTCCCTTTGGTTCCTGCTGTTTCTAAATGTGCTACACATATAAAAGTTGTCTTATGTCTCACAATAAGTCATATTTACCGCGAGTTCACCACGGCCGTGAGTCGGCCTACTGATTGGTCCAAAACCTGCCGTACCATGTGAGCTATGACGAGTGTCGCTGTATCACTGTGGACACAGGCTCGTGGACTCAGGCTCGTGGACCCCGACTCGTGGACTCAGGCTCGTGGACTCCGACTGGTGGACTTGGGCTCGTGGACTCAGGCTCGTGGACTCCGACTAGTGGACTCCGACTCGTGGACTCCGACTAGTGGACCCCGACTAGTCGTACTCCCAGTATGTAGCACTACCACATACATCCAGTAGAGGCACTAGTGGACCCTGAGACTTATGTAAAACACCAAAGAACAAAATGAGCTTCCTTCCAAAGCCTCGGTAACGGAGCAGGTGATACATTTCTGCTGCAGGGACAGACGATTCCCCCGACCCAGCCAATTAAAAGGCCAATTCAAAGAATCATCTCTTCAGACATCTCTAGCGTACGCACCTCTAATGTTCCGACTGATGACTCATCCAGAGACACACCTCCACTTCAGTTACCCCCCTCTTTCTAACACCTCGTTCTAACACCACGACACCGAGGGCGACCTCCCTTCTCTGTGGGCATCGACGGCGTCATGCTGATCTCGTCTCTTTGAAGACGCTCAGCCGTTTCAGCTGCTACAACTGTCATCACCTGCACACAACAAGGTCACGGTAGACCAGCTGGACAAAAACGCACACAATGCGTTGATTCTCGATGTGGAGGAAAGGATTTGTTCGGCGTCTACATTTAAAATATCACTGTTCTTCACGGAGGACGCGTTCACACGTCACAGTAGAAAATGCACATGAAATAAAAGGAAACCGTTTGGCTGCTTCAGAGGCGGCATGCCGTCACGCCTTCGTGGCTTTCTGGGACGACGGGATGAACAGATCCATCATTAGAGTTATTAGTAACACCTGCGTCCTACTATCGGTCACATTGTCGGCTGTGAAACGACAAACAGGCAGTTTGTCAGGATTATCACGCCCAACTGTGAGATGTGAGCTTTGATCAGCACGTTTAAATGTCCACAGAAAAAAGTGTACTGTATCAAGAGTGAATTATGTTGAGGGCTTTTATTGTGAAAGAACAGAAGGAGGATGGATATAGTGCGTAATAGGAATAACTTTAAAGTCATGATGATTTTAACACTTAGCTGTAAAGTTGAACCTTGAATCATGAAGCTAACTTTGTTAGCAGCTTCACACCAGAATCCACATGGATCCAGATCCAGTTAGGGTGCCGCTCTGCCAGATCCACCCGTCGCTCCTCCACAGTCCAAATATGGTAACTTCCTTCTACTGGTTGCAAAAAAATCCAAGATGGCCAACGTTCTGTCTCTTTCTGGTCTGTTGGACTGTAAATGGACCTGTCAATCAGCAGGTAAGCCCCGCCAGAGATATACAACCAGAGAGGAGTCGCCCCCTGGTGGCCAGCAGAGAGAAATAGGGACGTTTTCTAATAGACTTCTATACAACCAGAGAGGAGTCGCCCCCTGGTGGCCAGCAGAGAAGTAGGACCATTTTCTAATAGACTTCTATACGACCAGAGAGGAGTCACCCCCTGGTGGCCAGCAGGGAGAAGTAGGACCATATTTGTAGGAGGAAAATATTTTATTTTGGGGTGAACCGTCTCTTCAATCCTGCAGTTGTTTCTTCTGTCCCGTTCCTCTGGCGACCCCTCAGATTTACTGTTAACAACACGTCTTCAGTGAATAATGAGGAACCGCGAGCTGCTTTGTGTCTCTGAAACCGACTGCGATGCTAAAAGATGAGTCACTTCATTGTTCGCTGAAGACATTTTTTCTCAAGGGTAAATATCAAGCTGAAAAATGCTGAAACATGTTGGATTATTGGCTCTCGGTTGGAGTATAATCACAAGACTTAGATACGTCTACATCTTTAAAATTCTTCAGACAGTTGTGGAAATGAAGTCGTCAACTCTGCAAGGTGTTGAGTTTAACTATGAACTCATTAAGCTCCTCCCCCTCTCCAAGTCCTCACCTGAACTCCGATCAGCGCTTGATTCTCGAGGACACCTGTTGTGAACGGCGTTCGGGGGGGGGGGGGGGGGGGGGGGGGGCATGATGACACGGATTCCTGCTTTTAGTTAAACACGAGCTCAGATGTCCTCGTTAAGACTGAGAGCCACGAAGAAGAAAGATGTCGTTTACTATCGAACCGGAGCATCGCTGTCTGCGTTTGATCGTCTTCGTTTCAGCCAAAAAGAAAATTTACACTTCTGTGGATGATAAGCGTGGATTCTCCCTGTGTAGGTGTGTGTGTGTGTGTGTGTGTGTGTGTGTGTGTGTGTGTGTGTGTGTGTGTGTGTGTGTGTGGCGGCTCTTCCCGTCAAGGATAAGTGTATGAGGCAATGAAAGCAGATTTGGTTGAGGATAAAGATAGACAGAGAGAGAGAGAAAGAGTGAGAGAGAGGGCTGATTACTTGCAGTGAATACTGAGGCGTTCGTGTTCTTTCATCTCTGTAACAGACTCTGGATTTCTTTCACTCTTTATTCAGCTCAACTTCATGCTGCCTGCAGCTACTGGCCTTTTTCCACAGCATACGGCCTCCATAGTGGGCCTGAGCAGTAACGTGTGATATGGGGGGGTCATGTGATCGGAGAGCCTGGTGACAGTTTCAGATTGTTTGTAGAAACTGAATGCTTGTAAGGAGGGGGCGACTCGTCTCTGGTTGTATAGAAGTCTATGAGAAAATGGTCCTACTTCTCTCTGCTGGCCACCAGGGGGCCACTCGTCTCTGGTTGTATAGAAGTCTATGAGAAAATGGTCCTACTTCTCTCTACCGGCCACCAGGGGGCGACTCCTCTCTGGTTGTATAGAAGTCTATGAGAAAATGGTCCTACTTCTCTCTGCTGGCCACCAGGGGGCGACTCCTCTCTGGTTGTATAGAAGTCTATGAGAAAATGGTCCTACTTCTCTCTGCTGGCCACCAGGGGGCGACTCCTCTCTGGTTGTATAGAAGTCTATGAGAAAATGGTCCTACTTCTCTCTTGATGTATTATCTCAGTAAACATTGTAAACATGAGTTTATGGTCTCAATCTCTAGTTTCAAGTCTTCTTCAATCCAGCATGATGTTCATTTAGTGCAGTGTTTCCCCTACCATTGTACAGGCCTGGCGGCTCGCCAGGCCAAGGAGACCTGCCGCCAGGCCAAAAAAAAAATCAATATACCAAAAATAAGCCACCTATCAATTCATTCATAAATCAATAATCATTTACATTAGGAGCGCCTCCGCGCAGCACAGCAGACTTGCTCCGCAAGACGCGCGGCGGCAACAATCCTCGCCGCGCGCTCCCGCTACGTTCTTCTTCGTGTCCTTTACACGCTTGATGTTGTTCTGATGCCGTTCCGCCTCGTTAAACCACCACGATGTCGCTTTCTACTTTGAAAACACGGAACGTTGACACTGTATTTTGATAAGCTGTTGCACTCTTCAGATTCGTGGTGTGAGCGGAACCGGTCCATAGGGTCCATAATATTTATTTTATTACATTACATTATTATTTATTTTTACATAATAAAAATGCCGCTGTGTGTCTCCGTCCAAAACCCGCTGCGCTCGCGCTGTCTGCTCGCACAGATCCGCTCGTGCGCACATGCGCTGATGCAGGTCGAGTGTTGTCGAGAAATATAATATGTGTGTGTAGTATTAGGACGTGATGACGTATGTACAACCGGCCAAAGCCCGTTTGCCCCCCCTCCCCGGGGGGGAGGATTGTTTTTGATAAGATGTGGAACTTTGAGTTAACTGCTGTTGAGTAAACCTATAACTTATATTTTACTTGATAAAATAAGACAATATATGCACTCATATGTCGTTGTAGTGTTTTACAGTATCTGTAGCTATTAATGTGATGCTCATCATTTTCCAGCCATATTTTTCTGGACCCTGATCATTTCCATCAACCAGCACCTTAATAAGTCACTCTCTCCTTGTGATCTTGAATACACTCTGGTTGAACAAAAATGTTGAATGCAAATATAATAATTGCAGAATTGCAGACTGCTTGCTGTGCCACCTGACTTAATCCAACTGCACCAATACACCATCCCACGCGTCTCGTCTGTTTAGGGTTTTTTCGGTGGGTACCACCAGGCCTGAAAAAAATTCTAGGGGAAACACTGTAGTACATTATGGTCCATTTAGAGTCCACCAGACCAGAAAGCAGGGGATGCTTTAGGTGCTGATTGACAGGTCGCTACCAATGCTAGTTAGCTACTAAGATGACTTTAACACTTAGCTGTAAAGTTTATCTTGAATGATGGAAGATCGGCTGCTCGTTATCGGCACTACGTCAGACAGCTTGTTGTTACATTTTTTTCATGATGTGAGTATTTTCCTGGGTCTCGCTATCGAGTTTAATAATTCTGTCTGAAACTTATGAAAGTGAAAAATGGAGCATGACTTAACAAAACTGTAAAGTGATTCGGGGATGTTTAAAAGAGTTTGACGCATAGTTTGATGATTATCTTGGATGATATCGTGAATTCTTTAGCCTGGCATAAATCAGCAGTTTCACCGCTGCATGAAAAGCTCTTCTTTAAAAGCAGCAGAGAACAGAGTGCAGCCATATGTCTATACATTCACACCTTCAGCCTTTAGTATCGATTTATATTCTTTATTCTTTAAACCGTATTTTTCTATTTGAGATCACTGTGTGAAGGGAAACTGCAAAATACGAAATTCATTGCTCAGAACTATGTTCCTACTGTGTGTGACAAATAATCTTGAATCTTGAAATGCATCCATTCACCCATGCTTCCATGCATCTATGCATCCATGCTTCCATGCGTCCATGCTTCCATGCATCTATGCTTCCATGCGTCCATGCTTCCATGCATCCATTCACCCATGCTTCCATGCGTCCATGCATCCATGCTTCCATGCATCCATGCATCTATGCTTCCATGCGTCCATGCTTCCATGCGTCCATGCATCTATGCTTCCATGCGTCCATGCATCTATGCTTCCATGCGTCCATGCATCTATGCTTCCATGCGTCCATGCATCTATGCTTCCATGCGTCCATGCATCTATGCTTCCATGCGTCCATGCATCTATGCTTCCATGCGTCCATGCATCCATGCTTCCATGCGTCCATGCTTCCATGCGTCCATGCATCTATGCTTCCATGCGTCCATGCTTCCATGCGTCCATGCATCTATGCTTCCATGCGTCCATGCATCTATGCTTCCATGCGTCCATGCATCTATGCTTCCATGCATCCATGCTTCCGTGCGTCCATGCTTCCATGCGTCCATGCATCTATGCTTCCATGCGTTCATGCATCCATGCTTCCATGCGTCCATGCTTCCATGCGTCCATGCTTCCATGCTTCCATGCTTCCATGCATCCATGCTTCCATGCATCCATTCACCCATGCTTCCCTGTGACCATGATTACATGCTTCCATGCGTCAATGATTACATGATTGTGACAACAGACAGGTGTGACGGCCACGAGGACGCTAACGAGTCAACTTGCAGCGGCTCTTGACAAACGGCGGATGGAGATTGGAATTGAAGTACGGCTGTTATGAGTTGAGGGGTTTTTCTTTTTTGTAGGTCATACATAACAGAGCACCTGGCTCATATCGTGAGGGTATGGAAATCTCTCTCTCTCAGCCTTGAGGGTGCTTCGGCTCCGCGCCTCAAGGTTTCTGTCTTTAATCACAGCGAACAGCTCCAGAAACAGAAACCCTCTCTAAAGCTTCATATATGAACCGATGCGGCGCTTTGATCGGGCTGCTGCTGCGAGAACGCTGTTGGGCCGCTCCCTTTGAAAGTAATCTGAATTAGACACTTTTTTCTTGAAGGCTTATTGACTAAAAGCCACAACCTTAATTGGGTTATCCTCACATGTAGGAATGTGTACAAAACACACACACGCACACAGTGAGAGGCCATATGACCACGTCCCTGCAGTGAAATGACCTAATTCTTTTTTTTTTTTTTAAGTTTTGCCTGTAACTTAGCCAGCACATTTTGATGATAGCTCCGGAGCAACACTGGATTTCTGCAGTCTGTCAGCATCACAAGGACTCAGAGAAGCTTATTTCTCCACACGCAGACAGGACGGCGTGAATTAACATTAGTTTCCACGCCTGACACTAATCTTGTCTTAATTATGCAATTAACTATCCGTCTTCAAATACCCAGAGAGTTCATTCATGCATTAACGTGGTGGTTTTCTTCCTTCACACTGTCTTTATTTGCAAAACAAGTTGCAGTCAGTGAACGTTACGTGGGCGTTTAGTGCTCGTGATGAAAATACAAATGTAGACTTCACGTGGCATCAGAATTATGGAAAATACCAGTTGCAGACTCGGAAATAATTGCACACAAATTCATAATTACGAGTGGTAAACCTTGGAGATCACTTTGATAACCGAGTTCCCCGAGTTGGGGATGAATTCTTTATTTTTAACTAGGAGTGGATTATCGGCTCCGATATTCAGCTTTTTTATGGTTATGGATATCGCTCATTTTTCAGTCTTTGATTTAATTTTTTGTAAAACTTCGGGGAACTATTTTATTTATATTTATTTTGGCTTCCTGCACTTATTTGTGTTCAGATCATGTTGAAAAGGTTATTAAACACACGCTTTAAGGAATTTTAGTTTGTGTTCTTCTAAATTTGACATTTTTTCTCCCATATTAGTAATTATTGTTATCGGCCATGAAAGAAGCCACATCGGTGCAACAAGTATTAGCGTTTCTTATGTACGCAAATTTAATCTGTAATCTACGTAACTCGATATAGACCAGTTATATCTGACAAATGGATTATTATTAGATTGGATTACTTTCTATGACATTTTATTCTTTAATCATAATGCATTTTTTTTAATATGCAGGTAAGTGCAAAACTTTTTTTTTTAATTCGTCCCCACAACAATCCACTTGAACGCGGCATTGTCGTAATTCCGATTTCACTCAGTGGGGAAGCGGGATGTTTACGAGCAGCACGTGAAGGCATCATTATTAGCATCTTGTACATCGTATAGCTGTCTACCGGTACGACACGTTTAAACCACAATAATGCAGGCAACATTCCCCCCTTCTTCTTCGTCGTTTACGGTAGTTTCAAATCCAGCAGCACAAACAAACGGCAACAGTCGAAGCAACATTTGAATCGCGAGCAGAAACTTTGGACAACTTCGTCGCTCACCATCCTCCTTCTCGTCGAAGACGGGTCTCTTTGAAGAACTGTTGGCGCCCATCCTCTTCTTCCACTTGCCCCAGTGAAACATCGATGCTCCGGTTGCATTCCTCGCCCACTTGAGGAGAAACTAGTCGGTCTGTGTTGCTGGACGCGCTAAAAAAAAAAAAAAAAAAAAAAAAAACAGCGCCGCTAACCGAACATCTCAACCCAACAACGTGTCCATTATCCGGGCTTCCAATTTAACGCTGTCCGGACTTAAAAAAGACTCTTTAAAAAAACAGAAACCAGCCGAAACGAAGTGCAGCCAGGGCCGAGTACATGTCCCCCCCCCCTGGAGAAACACGGTTCGGTTCGCTGGTCTCGTCGAAGAACCGCTCGGTGCTGGTCGTGTTCAGCAGGGCTTCCGTAGAGCCGCCTTCCTCGCCAGCCAAGAACCCGGAGACTTGTGTGTGTGTGTCGGCAGCAGAGAGCCAGAGAGGGCTGCGTCAAGGTAGACACGGTGAGCCGAGCGGACACCGGAAGTCGTGCGGTGCTGCCTTAAAAAGTAAAAGCTTTGCGATAAGTCATTGGTGCAATGTGGCGTTATGAGTGACGTTGTTGGATCTATTTTAGCGGGAGGGGGGGTGGGCTACCCTAAATAAGCCTCCCCAAATAATTAGGCTTTTTTTTTTTAAGTCTTTATTTTCAGAATACTCTCACAGTTATGAAAGTGTATACATAGGTTTAGTATTATAGCATCATAGTCTGGAGAAAGAATATACTTTAGAAATAACTGCATCCTCATTTAGCTGGAATAAATACAGAATAAATACATACAAAATACAGCTATTTATGTTGGCAACCTGAGAGGTGGAGTACATTGGCATGGTGACAACGTACTCCTGGTGTAGGACAGTTGTGTACATGATGCATTAACACACACACACACACACACACACACACACTAACACACACCTTCATCATCACTGCTGTTTCTTTTTTCCTCCTTTTTACTTTTGAACTAACTCTTTTATTTTGTCTTTTTTTCGTTTTGTCTTCTTTTTGTTTTCATTACTTTTATTTTCGAATGTTGTTTTCCTTTGTTGTTAAATGATATACATTTGGGGTGCAATCAGGAACAACTTGTAAGAGTTTGTGACTTGACGTAAAAGCACTGTAATAGAAGTGTTATCTACTTTCAGCAAAACACATAGCTGATGAATAATAAAAGGTCTGAATGGATTAAACTAACATAAGTTGATTATATGATAAACTAAGTTAGTTGTTAGTTAGTTAGCATTTTAGACATTTAATATTCATTTATATATGAGAATTATATTTCCTTTTCATTTCATTTTTCACATGTGACCTTATGAAAAAAATCCCTCAGACATTTTCTGACATTTTAATGTTGTTTGATACTTGATCCTATAATTCAGGGAGGAGCTATTTATGCAATTTCTGTTAAATTGACTTCTGTTGACGAAATGTATAGTCAGAGTACATTCTCCACTAAACTACATCTCCAATAAACTACATTTACAATAAACTACATTATCCAATTAACTAAAACTCCACTACATCTCCAATAAATTACATTATCCAATTAACTAAAACTCCACTAAACTACATTAAAATAAACTACATTCCCCTAAACCGCATAAAAGTATTTGCTGAAGGAGTAAAAGAAATGGTTAAAAAGGTCCTGTCGTATTACTGTAAACGACCGCTAAGTAAACCTTTTATTGTGAAAGCAGCAAACGGAATCCGTCCACTAGTGTTCTGTACAACCTGACACTTATGAGAGCAGCGTGTGTGTGACAGTTGCTGGCCAGTGACTGGAGTCGACGTTGCCCCGCACCACAGACGGTCGGTAGGTGAAACCAGGTGATCCCAGAAACAACATGTAGGGGGACTTCCGGTCCTGTCACCGCCAGGAAAACCAGCGCTGTCCTGCAGCCCGAATGAATATATCCCACAATCCCATTAGGAGACGGATGGCTGGTTCCGGATCAGGGTCTTCACAATGCGCACTATTGCGCTCTGTTGCACTGCGCATTATAAAGTACCTGTGATGTGGTCGCAGGTCAGCTGGTCACGTTCACGAGCATCAGTACGTTTTACACGTTTAAACGAGATCTGGTCACGCACGCCCCCCCCCCCCCCCCCCACACACACACACACACACACAAACGCGCGCGCACACACACACACAAATTCATTTTGTGGTTCTTGTATACAGAAGGCATTACGGTAAGAGCTGATTTCAAAATAAAATCCACGTTCTGGCGAATGTGAAGGGCAATTTCGCGTTTATTCAATGAGTCAGTCAGTCCGTGTATAAAAAAACAACATGAATAACTAATGATAAATTAAAAAAAAAAATCATATTAAATGTACACAGATATTATCCAGGTTGAGTCAATTCTTTATATAAATAAATCAAATTTAAATAATATATATATTATTATATTTTACAAACCTTAAAGCTGTGAAAACAAGAGCCTTATGATATTCTTTTTTATTGTCCTGTTATCGTTTTTTTTCCTCTCACTTCCTCGAGCAAAACCTGTTGCGACTTTCAATGTGTAAATAAAGTTTTTCAGGAAGGACGGCTGTCGTCGTTTGTGTTGACGCCGTCGCCTAGGTTACGACGTCGAGCTCTGGAGGCTGAAAGTTAGCTTGTCGTTTTTCTTTTAGTGTCGATGTAACGCGTTTATTTAAAGAAGACATTCACGTCGCGTGTGTATTAAAACACAATTCTAGCTAAGCTAACACGTTAGCTGAGCGGTTTGCTAATGCTAGCTAAACTGGGTGCTAACGCTAGACAGCAGCAGTGGATGGATTACCTGCTCACGTGACAGGATTCTGCCGCTGACACGGAACCGTTTGGACTTTCTCACCTGAACAGCCCGAAGAATGGACACTAAACACGACCCCGGCGTCGCTTCTACGGCGTCCTCCCCGGAGGAGGAACGGGAGGTTCCGGTTCCGGTTCTGGACCTGCAGCGAAGTTTTGTCTTCGGGAGAAGCCACGTCGAACCGCCACAGACCCTCCACCACGTCGTCCTGGACGAGGACGCCGAGCAGCAGGAGGTCCCCGAACCTTCTCCACCGGAGAGCCTGAGTCTGAGGAGGACGCAGATGAAATACGTCACAGGACGGACTTTCAAAAGCAGCACGCTAAAGGTCAGTTTGGGTCAGACCATTTGTTCATATCGGTATAATATATCAAATAATATATTAAATTATTACTAAAAATAATAATACACTTATTTATAAAGTGATTTCCATCAAAGTGCTGTACAACAATAAGATCAATAAGAGAAAAAAAAACTTCCACACTAAATGTATGTAACTATGTCCGTACATCCTGGCACTTAAAAATAGTACTTGTGTTGCATGGTAACCTTCCTATTTTTTATCCATCATTTAGAAAATCAAACCTGATCCGATAACCTTTTTTTTTATGGGCGAATGTTTCGGAGGTTGCATTCATTTTTTTTTTATTTTTTTTTTATTTCACTACGGGGAAAAAAATGGACTCAAGGTTTTTTTTTGGTCAGGAAGCTCACAAGATAATCACAACTTCAATCAGGCTACATAAGACAAACTCAAAGAGTCTATTCTGAACATTATGGTCCCCTTGACTCCGCCCATTGGATCTGGCCCTTGACTCCGCCCCCTTGGCTCCACCCCTGTAGAACATTAAGCCAACGATAGCATCATGCCATATGATTATAACATATTAATGTGTCATATTAATGAAGTATAATGTTCTTCTGTGTCATCTAAGGGCCTGAAAACCTTTATTTAAAAACAAGCATTTTAGTCAACTTTGTGCTCTTTTTGTGCAGTTAAAAAAATGTATTTATTTTGTTTTACTCTGTAGCACCTTGAGATTGCTTTTAACAATGAAAAGTGCATTACAAATAAAATGTATTATTATTATTATTAATCTAATGAGTCTAACTGCTCGTCATTGTCTCCAGTATTTGTACCTCGAGGGAAACCAGATATCCAGAATCCCACCTTCCCTGTTCACCAACCTGCCCAACCTCCTGTGGTTGGACCTCCGATACAACCAGATCACATCGCTGCCGGCCGAGATCGGCTCACACAGGTACGTCACGCTCTGTGATAAACCCTCATAGAAGCATCATAGTAGGAATGGGCAAATCTAATTATTATTATTCAGATAATTCTAAATATCATCACAAGTGAAGAAGAAGCTGTCTAGCTCGCTGTCATGGTAGAGAAGAGAAAAATAAAGCCTGATTTAAAGAAAATACAAAATGTATTTGATATATGTATATTTATGACATTTTGATAGGACAGAATGCTTCTTAATCACATTTCAAAACATTTAACATGTGATTTCTGAGTTCTGTTAATCAGCATGTGTTCTGAAAACCAAGTGTAGCTAAATTATATTTATTCCGACTATTCTGACTATTTTTGTGAATTTCAAACTGATTCTCTTCTCGTAGATGTCTGAAAACATTACTTCTGGAAGGAAACCCGATCTCTGAACTTCCACCAGAGTTGGGTGAGTTTGACTTCAGTAACCTTTACCTGGTTTCACCACCTTCAGGGAGACAGACATCATTAATAAGCTTCAAATAACGTTGGATTTCTTTAGAAAAAAAGGTTTGAATTGGGTTTTAAATGTTGGATAATAGCTTCCACGTGAATGTAGAATGAAAAGACGGCAGTTGAAGATGCAGGAATTTGTGCAGTTTGAACATCCGTCCATTAATTTGGGGAACATTTCACAGAAAAAAACATGAAATATTTCTGAAAGAATAAAAGTAATGAATGAAAAGGATTAGCGCACATATGTGTTGATGTGGAAGGAGTTATATGACGAAAACAAATAGGAATAATAAGTGTGATGTTCACACGTAGAAGATATATTCATGAAGCAATAATACACAACAGGGATGTATATTATGTAAGATTCCTTTACTTATTCATAGTATAATAAGTAAAATACTAAAAGTATAACAGGATTTTGTCCATTTTCCTCCCAGGAAACGTGAGAACCCTCAGAGGCCTGAACCTGAGGGACTGCCCGGTCCGTATCCCCCCCCGTCACATCGTGGACCAGGGCCTCCAGACCATCCTCCAGTACCTGAGGAGCTCCGTGGTCCCGGGCAGTGGGGGGAGGAGGAGGAGGAGCCCCCCAGGTGACTCAAAGGCACCTTCACTTACCTTAACGAGCCATCTGCTCTTTTTCTCAAAGAACGGACGCTGGACACAAAAATAGCTCACTGCCCCGGAACCTCAACACGGGGGTGACTGTTCCCATGGAGACGACCCCCCCCCCAGCACGAGAACCAGCAGTCCCTCCCTCCCTCCCTTACTTCCTACCTTCCTTCTTCCCTCCTTCCCTCACTTTCTACCTTCTTCCCCTCCCTCCTTCCCTCCCTCCCTCACTTCCTACCATCCTCCCCTCCTCCCTCCCTTCCTTCTCACCTTCCTCCCTTCCTTTCCTCTCCTCTCTCCCTTCCTTCTCACACCTTCCTCCCTTCCTTCCCTCCCAACTCCCTCCCTCACTTCCTCCCTTCCTTCCCTCCCAACTCCCTCCCTTCCTCACTTCCTCCCTTCCTTCTCACCTTCCTCCCTTCCTACTCACCTTCCTCCCTTCCTTCCCTCCCCTCTCTCCCTTCCTTCTCACCTTCCTTCCTTCCTTCCCTCCCAACTCCCTCCCTCACTTCCTCCCTTCCTTCTCACCTTCCTCCCTTCCTTTCCTCCCCTCTCTCCCTTCCTTCTCACCTTCCTCCCTTCCTTCCCTCCCAACTCCCTCCCTCCCTTCCTCACTTCCTCCCTTCCTTCTCACCTTCCTCCCTTCCTTCCCTCCCCTCTCTCCCTTCCTTCTCACCTTCCTCCCTTCCTTCCCTCCCAACTCCCTCCCTCACTTCCTCCCTTCCTTCTCACCTTCCTCCCTTCCTTCCCTCCCCTCTCTCCCTTCCTTCTCACCTTCCTCCCTTCCTTCCCTCCCAACTCCCTCCCTCACTTCCTCCCTTCCTTCCCTCCCAACTTCCTCACTTCCTCCCTTCCTTCTCACCTTCCTCCCTTCCTACTCACCTTCCTCCCTTCCTTCCCTCCCCTCTCTCCATTCCTTCTCACCTTCCTCCCTTCCTTTCCTCCCCTCTCTCCCTTCCTTCTCACCTTCCTCCCTTCCTTCCCTCCCCTCTCTCCCTTCCTTCTCACCTTCCTCCCTTCCTTCCCTCCCAACTCCCTCCCTCACTTCCTCCCTTCCTTCTCACCTTCCTCCCTTCCTTTCCTCCCCTCTCTCCCTTCCTTCTCACCTTCCTCCCTTCCTTCCCTCCCAACTCCCTCCCTCCCTCCCTCCCTTCCTCCCTTCCTTCTCACCTTCCTCCCTCTGTACTCCATCAGTAATGTTTGATTCTACCAGCCAGCAGCGATTTGTTGCCACATTCTATCTGCCGTTGCTGTTGTTTCCGTTGCAGCAGCGTTGCCGGCGGTGGAGAAGCTCCGGCTGTCGGAGCTGACGGAGCTGACGGAGCTGACGGAGCTGACGGCGTCCGGCGTGGACGAGGAGGACGAGCTGCAGAGGTTCAGGGAACTCAAACACAGGATGATCCTGCTGGACCGAGCTGAGCTGGGCTCGGTGAGGCGAGGGGGCGGAGCCCCGAAGCCACGCCTCCTTCCTGTCATCCAGAGGTCAGAGAAGGTGTTCGATTGTTGTCCTCTGTTGTAGTTTTGACATTTTGGGGCACATTCTGCTTTTATTTCAAGAGTTAGAAGAACATATTGACTGTTGTTGTTCACTCAATATGAAGCTCTAGCCAGAAGATGCTGAACTTAGCGTAGCTTAGCACAAAGATCGTAAACAGGAGGAACCAGATATCCTCATGCTGCATCATACATATGTTTTATTAAACCAAACAGCTACTTCTCTAATGCCTCCTGCCATTGTTGTGGTGAAGTCAGGCCAGACCATCTGATAGGAGGACAGGGGAGGTGGATTTGTTCAGTTTCACTAGACAACCTCTGGTCTGATTGTCTGAGGGTTTTGTGTGCTATAATGAGAGTCTCCACCGGGGCTCACAGGCTCAAGGGACCGATAAACACAAAGCATTTTTGTCTCAATGTATTTGCCAGAAAAAAGGCCGGCATCATAACCGAACTCCAGCTGTTTGACACCCGACAATGGAGAAGGCCGGAAGAAAGAAGACAGGCAGCGATGAAAGAGCTGAAGGACAAACAAGCTTCTCTGGAGCAGAGAAGAAAGTAAGTCCAGTCCTTCTGTCAACAGCTTGGTTATGATTAAAAAAAAACCTGGTTTACTCTCCGACTGCACCAAGGTTTGACTTAAAACTACACGGGAAGAACCACACCAAACGTTCAGGTAAGATGAGGCTGTGCCATAAAGCAGGACTACGTTGTCTCTAATTGCAAGTCAAGCAGTTCCTTTAACGGCTCAATTTCAAGGACGCTACGTCATCGAATCCTGCCGAAGGGCTGGTGAAATGTCGAGGGTCCTTTGATTTCTGCCGAGGACTCGAGGAGTCCTTTGTTCGGTGCTCGCCGCTCCTAAAACACCCACAATCCCACGCACACCATGCATTTCTTAACCCCGATTTGCAAACTGGGGAAATGTGCTCATAAAACTTTTATTTGTTTCACTTCAGCAGACCGCCAAGATCTGTTTCTGAACAAATTTGAGGCAAGAAATGACCGGTCCAGCTGCAGGATGTTCACGCATATTAGATCTACAAGGCCTCATTTAATAAGTGTAACCCATACATCCCACTCACAGTGAATAAGAGCTTCATATAAACCAGTCGGTGAGGTAAAATTACCGTTTCTGTCAATGAAGTCTGGTGGAGCTTTAGTATATTTAACCGTAATGTTATGTTCCCTTTAAAGAATACGAAGAGCAACACAACAACCAAAAGTTTTATTTTTAACAGTGCTTCAAACGAAGATTGAGAAGATTAAGAGAACAAAACGATTCTACAAAGAAACCAATCACAAAACAAAGAATTAACTTACTTCTCCAAAAAAAGAAATTAATACACATTTGCCACCAACCAATAACCCGAGTGTCTAAACTAAAGAAATGACCTCCGTGATGCAAAACATAAAGGGCACCCAAACTTACCATCATAATAATTGTCAATTCCCTCATTTTTTTAATGTTTCCATGTTTTGAGTCTTTATACTGTTTTGAGGAGTGCAACGTCGATATTCCTGCTAGAAACTGTAATTGTTCTACGTAACATTTCTTCCTCTCGGCGTGCTGGAAGGAGTCTCGTCTGGTCTCTGCAGGACTTAAATCAACCATTACAGATCCTTTTGAAAGGACTTTTACTCGACACAGATCTGTGATTGTTGTTCTCCGTCTCCCACAGAAGCCAGGAGGCTCTGGACCAGTGGCGCACACGGCAGAGGAAAGCACCTGAGTGGAAGAAGCAAAGACACAGAGAGGTACTTGTGGAATAAATCACCTGCCAGCCCGCCACAAGGGGGCAGTAGAGCGCCACCTCCACTGGGGTGGAGGAGCAGAACAGTGAATGTGATCCAACATGTCGATGCTGGTGAATGAGATATCAGGTAGATACCACTACCCGAGTCGGGGTCGGGGGCCCTGTTGAAGGCAGAAACAGGGGGCGGAGCTTGTGATGAGCATCAGTGGTAACACGTAGCCGTCAAACCTGATGTACAGACAATGCATGGATGGTTTTGAGTCATGTGACTGTCACTAGTGTAGCGTATGATATTTGCATTCAACCAGCAACATCGGTGTAAATATTCACTGGAAGATGCAGTAAAAAAACAACATTTGGCTAATTAGACATAATGAGGCTATGATGCGGCTGCAGCTGGATGATCATCCTACAATGTGTGCAATATCTGCATGATAATAAACTTTCTTTCTGTCCGTTACAGGAAGCAGAAACGGATACAAAACCCTCTGAGGAGGACGCCGGTGATACTTGGACGTCTGAGTGTGAGGAACCCAGGTAAATGAAAACACATAGCACACCCCGAGCTGAAACCTGAGCCAGAATCAGAATCAGACCCGCTGCATTGGCCAGGAATGCAAAAATCATACTGGGTGCATCTTCCTGATATCCACTTGCAGCCTTGTTTGTCAAAGATAAAACAAAAATCCCTCCCAAAAGGAGGGGAATGCTTCATTACCTCCTCTGTGATGGATACAGGTTTCCAGCATACCTGACTTAAAGACCACTGAGCATATTTTATGTGTGATATTTTTGGGGCAACAGGTCTCAATGTATCCAACCAAAATGATATATTAATGCATGGTCTCCCAGTCGTGAGCCGTGCAGATGCCAAGTGGAAAGCCAGAGACGCCTAGTGGCGACAGAGAGGATGTGCACCATCCACAGAACATCAGCAGTTTCTTTTGTTCTCCTTGAGCAACATGGTGGCCCCCAAAAACACACAAAGCAGATTAGATTAGACTTTTTCTGTTTTCACTTGGATAGGACGATGGAGAAGAAAGAAGAAAACTCACATTTGTAACCCCCGCCCCGTCCATCAGACGTAAAGGCCGGCTACAGTGAGGCAGCTGAATTATTCAGCCTGATATTTTGACCTTTGACCTTCAGATCGAGCCGTGATCTGGAGCGGCAGATCCACGCCCGCGTCGAGATCATGCAGGAGCGACGCAGGAACCCCAGGGGCAGCGTCGCCGAGCGGGTGGCAGCAGCAGAGCGAGACATGGAGGAGGTCAGACCTCAGACGTTAAGTCACACAACTGAATTTGCAGGTTATTGATCTGATTTGATGTGTTTTTGGTTTTGTCCCCACGTTGAACGACAGATGAGGAGGCTCCAGGCCCAGCTTCTGGAGATGAATCGGGGAGGAGAGAGGAGTTTCACCCGGCTGAGGTTCACTGACAAGCTACAGGGATTGTAAAGAGTTGTGTGGTATTAAATTCATTATAAGTGCCTTTTTATGAATCGTCATTGTAATGTTGGCATCATACAAATAAAGATCACAGTGCTGTAACCTCATGCAAACTAGTCATCTTTCCTGTTTACGTCACGTCCTTTAATGCCTCCATGTGTACAAAGTAAGTGTTATTTATGACATAATAGCACATCATATTCCCTCATACCACCACACAATGTCAAATTAACTTTAAAATATAAGGGTGATACATTTGGGAATGGTAAAATAAAGGTGAACCAGAGCTCAGTTCACTACATTAGATTGAATAAGTAGTAACGCATTGTACCAAATGTAAGGATATTATGTGTTAAGAAATAAGGAAAGGCCTATTTTAATGCAGGTGTGTTATTATGTCATAATGCTATATGTTATGGTGATTATTCAGAGGGTTTGTCAAATTAATACATAAACGGTAAAGCTGCATCGTTAATCAGTGTGGCTGTGGAGCCGTCGGCCTCCTCGCTATGAAAACCGGAGGCATCCCCGCGGTAAAAGTCCGCACTTATGACCGACATCAAACGAGTCAAAGTGAGGCAGGGACGAGGGGAAGGCCTCGTCTTCAGAGGCTCTCTGCTCCTCCGGCGCGGGGAGCGTGATGTCAGCGGTGGCAGCGCTGTTTGTAATTGACTTGGTGGGGGTGATGATGGCGTCATTTTATGCCCTGGTGTGTAGCCTCCCCGCTCCCAAATAGCGAAAAAAAGAGGGGAGACGGATCTTTAGCCGACGCGACCGTGGCTCCCTTGGCCGGGATCGAGCGACGCCGAGCCGGACACTTGACGCCGGGAAACATGGAGGCTGTGGCCGAGGAGCTGCGGGCCGGCTCTCGGGTACCTGTCACTATCGATCAAATGGTTAACGACACACTGGTGGTGACGCTGACCTACCGAGAAAGGAGCTACACGGGGATATTACTCGACTGCGACAAGAAGTGAGTGTCCTGTCGCTTTCTCTTTTTCCACATTTTTATCTTTTACGTTTAATGTAGCTAAACTCAAGGTAGCGGCTAAGCTGGCTGCGATGCTAACGGCTAGGTGGTTAGCCGCTAGCTGGCTAGCCGCGAGCTAACTAGGCCTCCATACAAAAGACTCGCAGGTTATTGTAGCTGACAGGGGGAGCTAAATGCTAGCTGGCTAATGACAAACTGATTTAATCTTTTAGCCGATAACGAGACAAATAACGTTACTTTATTGCGATTAAAAGACGGAAAGCTGGGCTGTTGTCGTCTACGGAGATTGTTAATGACTTCTCACGAACAATAACTTAATGTCAGTGGGTTCATCTGTAGCTTATTGTTAGCCAAATGAGACACAGCAGCTAAACGTATTCAGTAATAAAAGGCTAGGCCCCTTGGACAAACACTATTCTGTACATTATGTTGTTTTATGGGTTTTACGCGTTCTGACGGTGTTTACATTGCTGTGCTAGTTTTCTAAAAGTGACGTTTCAATTCAGAAAATGTGAAATACAGTTGCTGTTGTGAGGAAAAATGGCCCTTCACAACCCATAACCCCCCCTCTTCAAACCTGCAGAAACAATAGAACATTAAAATAAAAGATGCATGTGGGATTTAATGAATCTCAACTCTTTAATTCTCTTTATTTTTAACCTGGTTCTGATGAAATCTATACATTTTTAAGGCTCTGTGCTTGATATTAGGGCCCATTTATTTTTCCTTTTTCGGGCCACAAGAAAACACAGTTTACTTGAGAAACCCACAGAGGTATAAAGTGACATATATCATGTCTTATCTGCTGTGTCACATGTGGAAGCCTTGTGTTGCTCCTGGTGCCGTGCACCTTAAGAGCCACTGGCTTTAGACTATTTATAGCTGGGCAGAATCAGAATCTCACCAGCTTTGCCCCCTTAGTATGCTTAGATGGTTTTTCATATGAGGAGAGCTTAAGCGGTCCTGAAAATAACCCACCCAAAAGGGAAAAGGCAGGCCTTGGAATAACTTTAAAATAGGGCCTATATTTCAGGCCTTGTCACTGACAAAAATTGACTACTTCTTCCTCTTCTGCTCATGGAAATACATTTCCTGGCTTTGTCTCTCCCACAGTTTTTTTTCTATTTAATGTCATCATCTAGGCCTTATTGTTGGGGCAGATCTCTGCATCTAGTTACACTGTACACAACGTGAAATGGAAAACAGGGCTGTGAATCACGGTCGGTCAGCCGCTGTGTCCTTGTGCTGTGTTTTTTTTTTTTTTACCGGCAGGGCAGCTTGTGCTGTGTCGGTCGCCCGTGAAAGGCTAATGTTTTGTCGGATTTTACACACAAAAAAGGTGAGAGCCCGAGAGGCTGTTTAGTCGGAGGTGGCTGCCAGTTGCTTCTCCTGGGGGAGGAGGAGGACGCCCCCCCCCTCCCCAAATGTGCACTAATTAATAATCTCAACACACACGAGGCCCACGATGAGACACCGATGCAAAAACAATCTGAAATCTCCTGGCTCCTTCCTTTCCATCTCTGAATCCCGAGTGATTCATGGGATTGTTTTTGTTCAGTCAGATGTTGGGGAGGGATGGAGGGAGGGGGGGTGTGTGTTCCTGGGCATCCTGTACTCTCTTTGTCTGCTGTCTCCTGACTAAAGCAGCACAGCCATGTTACTGTTGCCTGCCTGCCAACCTCCTCAAACACTCCTTGGCAGTTGGTATGCTGGTCCTACAGTAAGAAACGGGCACATTAACTCACTCTACGAGAGTCTGTGATACGATTACTCCATTTTTTTGTGGGCCTAAGGCAGCAGGACAGATAATCTGGCTGTTTGCAGACCCCAACCCCCCCACCTGAGAGAATTTCAGCACACAGGTGACAGGCAGTCAGTGTGTGCAGTCAAAGCAAAATAAAAGTAAAATGGTAGACTTCATTCACAGGGAACAGCTTTGGGTGCTCTCTTCTTGTTTTGCTTGATTGAAACCGCAAGGTATTTGATTTGTGCCGTCCCACAGGCCTTAAAGGGAAATTTATTTTTTTATTGGTGCTTTGAGCACAACAAGCTGAGTGCCATGAAGTCCCATTATATTCAAGAAAAGACAGACATCTCCACGTCTGATATCTCCCAAACTAGGAGTGTCGTACCAAAACAATCTAGATCGATACATAATCTACAGTTACAGGAAAAGTGTGTATTTTTTATGTCTGGGTTTTAAAAAGTTTTGGCATTGGTGGAATGCCAGCACGTCATTACGTTATCATTCCTGTGGAGTAAATTGCTTAACTTTTGTATGTACAAACTTTCACCGTGGAGCTCTAATGACCCAATCAACGAGACGCATTCATTTAGTGTTCTTTTTTCTTTCTTCTGTGTCCCTTTCCTCATTTTTAGGACCGGACTGTTCTGTCTCCCAGAGTTCACAGAGAAACCCGGGCCCTGCTCCATACCGACACCGGCTTGTCAGGCACCAGAAGTTCTGAGTGAGGAGCCGGTTTCCAAATCTCCCAGCCATGCTTCACACAGACCAAAGGATGAAAACACTCTCCCAGAAACCAGCGTCCCGACGGCGCCCCCTCCCTGCCCCCTGCCCACTCCCGTGCCAGCTGGACAGACTCTTTACCCTCCTTATTTTGAAGGAGCCCCCTTCCCTCAACCCTTATGGGTGCGCCACAGCTACAGCCAATGGGTACCTCAGCCGCCGCCACGACCAATCAAGAGGAAGAAGAGGCGGACGCGAGAGCCAGGCCGCATGACCATGAGCACTATCCGCCTGCGGCCGCGGCAGGTGCTATGTGAAAAGTGCAAGAACACGCTGAACAGTGACGAGGACAGCAAAGATGGCATGAGCAACACTAAGACTTCAAGAAAGGAGAACGCACTACAGAGTGATGAGGACGCCGACGACAAGGACGTCCCGTCCAAGCTGCCGAGGAAAGAGGACGTTGTTGCGGCCAAGGACCCGAAGAGACGTGAAAACGGCACCAGCCTCGACAGCAAGCGCCTCAGGAAGGACAAGCGGGGGGAAGCCGAAGGGGAGAAGTTCCCCGAAGGCGACGTCATCCCCCACAGTCCCGTCATAAAGATCTCCTACAGCACTCCGCAGGGCAAAGGGGAGGTCATGAAGATCCCCGCCAGAGTCCACGGCTCAGTCAAGCCGTTCTGCCCCAAACAGCTGGCGCAGAACGGCGTGGGAGAAAATGGCAAGACGCCTCCCGAGCCCACCAAGGATCAAAGGCACATTTTAGATGCCACGAGGTCCGGCCTCACAGTGTCCATTCCCAAACTCAAACTAACCAGGCCTTTTACAACTGTCGGTCAGGACTTGCCCTCTCCAAAGATCCACTTAAGACCCCCCCAGAGGGAGGGTGAGGAGAGCCTGGTCGAGTATGAGGCAGAACTTGTGGGAGGCACCAGGAGACAGAGCCCCAGGGTGCCCGGTCCCTGCCTCCCCCACTCCGAAGACTCGGGGGAAGGTAAAAACTCTCTGGAGTTGTGGTCGGGGAGTTCGGGGGAGGAGGCGGAGCGCGGCCACAGCGACCTCACCCTCCTCATCAACTTCCGTAAGCGCAAAGCGGATTCTTCTAGCCTGTCGGTGTGCAGCAGCGACAGTCTAGACGAGTCCAAGTCCTTCAGCTCCGACGGCACCTCGCCGGAGCTGTGCGACCTGGCGCCCGGCGAAGACCTGTCCGTCACCTCGTCTTCCGTGCCCTCGCGGGAAGACTGCAAGACGGTGCCGCCGCTCACCGTGCGGCTCCACACCCGCAGCATGACCAAGTGCGTGACGGAGGAGGGTCACGCCGTAGCGGTGGGCGACATCGTGTGGGGGAAGATCCACGGCTTCCCGTGGTGGCCGGCGCGCGTCCTCAGCATCAGCGGCACACGCAAACAGGAGACGGCCAGCTGCGAGGCCCAGTGGCCCCAGGCGAAGGTGGCGTGGTTCGGGTCGCCCACCACCTCCCAGCTCTCCGTCGCCAAACTGTCGCCCTTCAGGGAGCTCTTCAGGTCCCGCTTCAACCGCAAGAAGAAAGGGATGTACCGGAGAGCCATCCTGGAGGCAGCCAAGGCCGTGGGCCACATGGGCCCCGAGATTACGTCGCTGCTCTCCCACGGGGACACGTAGGTTAGTTCACGGCAGCTTCACGTTCTAGGCATGATACCATCCCGATAATCATCAAAATACGTCTAAAACTCTCAATGTTATTGAAACATAATTGAAACACAAAGTCCCCCTTTCATACATAAATAAAATGTACGTATGTATCTGTATTTTTAAATCGGACTCTATATTTAACTTCTCTACCATGATGGTGAGGTAGACGGCTTTTTCAAGTAACTCGTGATGATATTTACGATCATCCCGATGATGGAAATCCACGACGATGTGATTATCCGTGATTTAAATCCGGCCCCAGTTGTTTCACACCATCTTTCCAAGACATTGAAAGGGGGGCTGGGTAATGAATTTATAAATTGACCCACATTATTGATCCCTCACCTCACCTGTCTAATTTGCTTTGTCATTATTGATGAATTAACTCCTTCTGAGAGGCGTTCACTGCACCTGAAAGTACGACAACAAAGCGCCGTGTGGGCAGAGAAGGTGGAATGTCGACTTGGGTAAACACGATACTGAGATGTAACATTAATACGTGTTTTTAATCATTGAATGTGCAGCATGCATTAAGGTGGACTGGCAAACTGACTTAACTAAACGTTGGATGGACTCTGAACATAATACAGCTTAGACTTTTACAGTTATTCAGTCTGAACTGTTTCCATCTGACTCTCTTCAAATCCCTTATTGATGCTTTTTCAGATTTAGTGTTAGGAGTAACAAGAGATCCAGGGGAAACATCAATAAATGTACAGTGGCAGGCCATATGAAATGATAACAAGCCACTTTATCCAAACACGAAGCTCCCGATTCAAAACTAAGAAGCTGCTCAGCTTCAGTGATTTATAAACAATGTGAGTAAGAGGTTCTGACTCGGGGATGATGAAGATGGTGTTGTTGGATGAACTAGGAAACAATGCTTTCTTCTTTGTCCGTGTGCAGAGAGTCCTCCAACGAGACTACAGACCAGTTTAATTCTGTCCCGTTATCGAGTTTCTCACTGAATTAACCTTAATAAGCGTCAGCCGGCTTCAGATCGTCACTTGGTGAAAAGGAGAAGCTGCTAATCAGATGTCTGATAAGATAAGTAGAGAGAGGGAGGAAAAAAAACAATATCTGTTAAGGGTTAAGTGTTGCATATGTGTATTTTAGCAGCTCGGGTGTCAGAAGTCAGAGTGACAGGCACTCGAAATGTTGGCGCTTCCTCGCCCTGATATCCTGACGGCATGCCGAACCCAGAAATATCCTGCAGACTGAATGAGACACCACCAAGGTGTTAATGGCGTCGATGTGCCTCACTTTGCATGTAGAATTAGAGGACAGTGTTCTGGCGTATCTGTGAAAGGTTATCTCGGCTGTGACTTGTGAACGTCGCTCGTCGCTGTCCTTAAACGTCTCATGTTGATGGTGTTTGAGCTCCGGGGGGAATGTGAGCCACGACTTATTTTAAACAAACGTTGAGTTGATCGCCGCCAGCCTCGGGGACACGGCTACAGATAAGTCATGAAGGAGCTGCTGTGTTCAAAGCTGCTCAACTAATATTAAAAATAGAGTAACGAAAACCACAAAACCACTTATTTTTTCAGCTGAAAACCAATGAATATGGTTATTTAGTGTTCAAAATCTTCACATCCAAGCACTAAGATTTGGAATTCTGCAGATTGCTTTGCCGCCTTTCTGTCAGTAACGTGATGTGTTTTTGTGGGCGGAGTAATTCTCTGAACACATCGTTGTTGCTCTAATGATTTGCATAATCATTACTTGAGAACGTTAATTTATATTAACCTACAGGAACACATCTTCCGACCTCTACTGGCTAGTTAGGTAGCTCTTCCCAGCGACGTAGTCTGCTAGACCTCAGTCCTGCCGCCGGCCGCCAGCTTGATTGTTGGGCTCATTTTCTGTAACCAGTGTAGCACGAAAGCATGGTGGAATTAGCATGGACGATACATACTTCATCCACACACTCTTCCCGCAGCGTATATGAGCACATTTGCTATCGCTAGATATGTGAGAACTCTGTTGGGATCATTTTCTGTAACCAGTGTAGCACGAAAGCATGGCAGCATAAGCAAGCTAGGTGAATAGCCAGTTGCTGAAGGCAATATCACGAATCCTGCCATGGCAAAGACGTGACCCGCTCCTTCTCTCCAATATTAGAGCTACCATCTTCTGATTAGGTCACCCCTCGTACTTGAACAACCCAACCATCATCTCCCGTGTGCAGACTGTAGTAGATCGTCCCTTCAGATAGCCTGTCAATAGGTTATGCTAATCACTAGTATACACGTATCCCAGCCTTGTGCAAAATCAAAACAAATTTTCACGTATTTATGTCGTATTTTGTCACCAGTATTCCCCCTTACCACAAGTCTCACCTAATTACAAGCGTAACATTAGTCAGCTTGCTAACAATAAGCGCTAGCGATTAGCATAAGATAATTGCAATGTGTGGCTAAACGCTAAAGTAACAAAGACCAGGCCCAAGCAGTTTATGTGCTGCTTTTTTAGTTTTCTTCAACTCTAGCATGTGGCGTGGTGGAATTAGCCATCAGTTGATTTCTAGTCCAAAGAAAAGACGTGAAAAATTGCTTGTGCTGCAATTTGTAATGCAACTTGGGCGTGTCTTAGTTGCTCTTGAATTCCAGCTTTAATGCAGACGCTTTACTCCCGACTGTCAACAGGAAGGGCTCGTAAATAGACGCTGCTGCTTCAGCACAATCGAATGAATTCAGAGGTATTTGGGTCTCCTCCGTGTAGCCGAGCAGCCGGTCCTCACTCCGAAGTTAAATATTGCCTTTTGAGTGATGTGAGAGACAGACAGGCTGCTCCCAGGCCTGCTGTTTACTCTGCTGTGGGGCTCAGTAGCCAATCACACTGGAGAAGGTCCAAAGCCAGGACTTCAGCCTTTATTAGGCTTTTTACTTTCGCTCCGTCAGCGACGCAGATGTTTCAACTTCACGGCGCTCTGCAACCTTCAGACAACGATGACTCGGCAACAGATGACAGATAACGTCACATGACTTGTCTCTCTCTCTCTGAGAATATTTCCCTGCCCCGGATCTGTTGACCTGCCTTGTTTGCTCGCCCGTCTCATTAACTTTGTCCCCTTTTTGCTCTTCTTTTTCTCCCGCTGTAGAGGCTGAGGACCGACTCGAAGGTCTCCAAGGCTTTTCTCCGAATTCTCAGACTGTATCATCAAAACCCAGGAGGGGAGGACGTGCGGTTGCCACGGCTACTATTTATATGCCTCTTTTATTTTCTTTTTTTGGTTTTGTTTTTTCACAAGGCTGGTTGGAAAAATTACCGCCAAGGTGGAAGTTGTTGTTGAGACTGGATAAGGGAGCAAAAAAAAAGAAGAAAAAAGGCCAGGCATCTTCATGGACGACTATGAACTAAACTATTTTTTTTTTTCTAGATTTAATCATATTTCAATAGAGCAGAATAACGACACTACAAGGACCCCAAAATGTATTTATTATCTGTAATGGTTTATTATGATCCACCCTTCTACTTCAAACTCTCGCAAAAAAAACAAACCTCCCAGTCTGCTGCTGTCATTATCACGGCCCTCGCCGCCGATGTTTCGCTGCGAGGTCCGACTCGTCCGGCCAGAGGAAGCAGGTGGCCCCTCCCACCACCGCTGCCGTTTGACCACGTTTAAGAAAGTCTTACCCCCGACCCCCCTCTTTCTGATCGGCTCATCCAGAGACGGTCGTGACTGTTTCCATCCTCGTTAGCCTTCTGTGACATTAGTTGGCTTTGTGGATGTGTTTGAACTGAACTCTATTCCTCCAGAATAGAATGTTGTGTGTCTCTTCCACATCATTTTTTTTTTATTTATAGGAGTTTCATGCCCCCCCCCCCCCCCCCCCCTCCTCTTCTTCTTCCTCCTAGAACTCTTTATTTTTTCCTGAGAAGCATTTTTACATCACTTTAATTATTTAAAACGTCACGTTTAAGGGAAAAAAAAGCACTTTATCTGTACCTTGGTGGCCTGCTGTAAGCTCACTGTCTGAGACACTATTGCGAGATACAGCCCTGATAGGCAGCAGGGGGAGTTCAGAAGTCTTTGTGGTTGACTATCCATGGCCTTGGAGATACAAACAACAACAACAAATATCTTTAGTTTTTATTTTTATTGTACGGTTTTGGGGGACACCAGACACGGATGGTTGTGTACACTGTATTCTCGCATTTGACTTGGGTGCGTTTCTCTCTCAGCTTATGTCACACACACACACACACACTACAGAAATCCAACATTTCCACTGGTGAAACATGGGTGAACAAACGTCCCCCCCCCCCTCCCCCCCTATGCATTATCAGTTAAAGCTTTATGAGTGACTTTTGGGAGAAAGATGAAAAAAAACAAATAACATGCTGTAAGAATACTGTGAATTCAACTGCTGAGTGTGCTGAAGAAAAGCTCGCTACGAGTCCGGCTATTGAGTCATCTGGCGAAAGCAGACTGCAACGCTGACCTTTAGTGACCTTTGTGTTGAAAGCAGCACTGTTAGGGAGTAGCGGGGGAGGGAGGGGGGGGGGGAGACCACGGCTGTCAAGCACAACCAGGTCTGTATTAAAAAAACTCAGCTCAGCCGAGCAGCCCGTCTCACCCTCCGCCCGCCCGTCTGTCTGTCCGGAGGCTGAACGCTCATTGATGTTGATTGATCATTGATTGATTGTCAATGAGAGAAGTGTTTTATCAGGTGAAGCTCCTCCCATTCTGATAATCTGAGGTTTGACTGTTTTTGCTGTCGAGCCCGGCTGGTTTCCAGGCGGTGGGGGGAGGAGTCTAAACGTACTCCTGAGACATCCCCCCTCCCCTGGTGTTTGAGGCAACATGGCTATCTACTGTTGCCCACGTCGGTCAATGTTATTGCCTACTTTTTTTTGTTTTTGTTTTTTTACATGTACTGTACATAAAATAAAATATAAAGCAATACCTGCCTGTTTTTGGATTGGTCACTTTTTTCAGTGGTGATCAAAAGAGATTGTGTTCCCATGGTAACGGGCCATTAGTGCCCATGTTTGGCTCATTTCTTTTTAAAAGCTGCAGTTGGTAACTTTTATTTAAAAAAAAAAAAAAACTTAATATTTTGTCTGTTCCTATCAGTCACCAGCGTCAAAACAGGAAGGAAGTGGTAGGAAAACCCTAGAAGCTAACTAGCATTGGTAGCATGGAAGCGACCTGTCAATCAGCAGGTAAGCCCCGCCCCCTAAAGCATCCCCTGCTTTCTGGTCTGGTGGACTCTAAATGGACCATAATGTACTAAATGAACATCATGCTGGATTGAAGAAGACTTGAAACTATAGATTGAGACCATAAACTCATGTTTACAATGTTTACTGAGATACTTAAAAGCTGGAAGTCTCAACATGAGAATTACCGGTAAACATAATTTAGTGATGACTAACTTGGCATAATTGAGCTTCCATACTTGCCAACGTCCAGTTATACAGTAACTTCCTGACCTCCAGTCTGCTTGTCTACGCCCTCCTCCTGAGTTTAACTAAGTTAGCATTCGCCTCGTGTTACCCCGAACACCAGACCACCCAGCCAGTCTCATCCAGACCAGTAGACCTGTCGTCTGAACAGGGTCAAGGCGGGGTTTTTGCTTTCTTAGACCTCGGCTCTGCGTTCCCCTCTCAGACCGGAGGAAGCCTGGTCCATCTTAATTACGGCCACAGCTTGCATGGAGGCATGTCATTAGCAGTAATTGCACACCGCATCTCATTGCCATGTGCCTCCCTTTTTTTTCTTTTCTTTTTCTTTTTGTGTCCCAGAGTTACGCAGCACTGATCCATGAAGGATGGAGGGGAAGGGACTGGGACTGGGTCTGGGTCTGGATCTGGGTGGGGCAACAAAAAAACAACAAAAAAGGTGGATTGATGGTGCAGTTCTCCAGGAAACAGGGATTAGTGTGAGGTGGAGCGTGTTTGTTGTGTAAGCAGGTGTAAAGGTGGATGTGTTTTTATGTCAACACCCCCCCGCTTGGTTGGATGGAACTGGTTGGGACACGTTGAATCATAAACTCAACATCTTTTACTGTTTTTATCTCCACCGGTGAAGTACAGGCTGCTGCAGAATGCCACAAACTGATGTTGGTCAATTTAGATCTTTTTTTTTTGCAACCTCTGGTTCTGAAAAGTGAAGCCAAATGCTGAAGTGCCTTAAGGTGCTACAGAAATAAAATGGCCTTGCCTTCATTGTATAGAAGTCTATATTGATTTATTATCTCAGTAAACGTATAACTAACTAACTTTGTTAGCAGCTTCAACACCAGAATCCACATGGATCCAGATCCAGTAAGGGTGCGGCTCTGCCGCTTGTGTCATCAGATCCACCCGTCGCTCCTCCACAGTCCAAATATGGTCACTTCCTTCTACGAACGCTAAGATGTCGACGGCCAGAATCCCAGATGACCACGGGGCAAAACACCGACCTCGATGGGTGAGTCATCATCTTCATGTTTACTCACCACTGACTCATGAATTACTAAATCAAATGACTTATTTACGGCGTGGAAATACAAAATTCGGAGCGTGTCTGTTGCCTCTCAACATGGCGACAGCTGAGCCGGCGGCTAGCAACTAACATTGCTAACAGTGCAAACAACATGAACTCAACCCGACGTGTTTTTGTTTATCCGGCGTGTTCCACCTGTCTCCGGCGTTGCTAGGCAACATGACACGGTGGCTTCAGAAGCAGGTTCTTGGCGTGAGTCCAGAGCCGTCTCCTCCTTTTGTTCTTGATGGAGTCATTTCTCACTTCCGTCATCTCGTACCGCCGGATCGCCGGGCTTTGTTCTTCTTAAAGAAGTGGCTCGTTTTTTATTGATCCAAGTTAATCATTTGTGGTTTGATCACTTCACTTCTCTCGTTTACATCCATCCTTTACAGCGTAGTAAGGATCATAAAGCACTTTAAACACTTGAATTTTAGTGTGATGTTTTCAAGGTTTGAAAAGTGCTTGGATTTAGAATAAAGGTCTTGAAATGTCTATTCTATGTGATGACATCTATGATAGAACAGAGAAAAGAAGATCTCCATATCTGAGGGACTGAAAACAGCATTTTCTGACATTTCTTTATGAAAAATGACTTTTGATGATGAACAGATGATGAAAATAGTTGGTGATTATATTTCTGTGGATCTGTTAGTGGAATTAGTTTTCCTTTCATTTGTGGTCCTTCTGTAAAAAGCTGTCTCCAAACATCATGTTGGTTGTTTAGAGGACAATAACATCTCATTTAATGTGATGAACAAGTGACATAATAAGTAGACTGAATACTGACCATTGGATTGATACAAAGATGGAGTTTACCACAGCTGGAAGGGGCTGGAAAAGCATGGAAATGCACCTTGAAGTGCTTGAATTTGATTTTGGAAAAGGTGGAGAAACCCTGAACATTAAAGTTACTATATATATGGTATTTCATAAATAGGTTGTACGTTAAGGTGGCCGAAATGCCAATTCATTTGCATTTTTGGAATTTCTCTTCCGTTATGATTATCACATACCACCGCCTTTTCCCAAAGTTGCCAAACGCAGATTTCCAGGAAGAGACTAGATGCATTTCTCAAGGACCTGGGAGTGGTTAACACTGGAAGGTCAAGCCGTGTGACCTGAACAATCACAGCTCAGCGACAGGAAGCAGCCGCCACTTATGATGGACTTTAAACCTTCAGACTGTGTCACGTCTCTCTCCTGGCCCACACGGAGGATTCCTCAAATATTAGCACAAGTGGACAGACAGAGTAAACACTCCTTTTGTCAAGGCCGTCTTTTGTTTCAGGGCGCTGCAGTGTTTTGCGGTGAGCGAGCGAGCTGAATCCTCCAGGATGTGGTTTTGGTCGTGCCCGGCGGCGAGCAGCAGCCCCGGGCCGGGCCTCCGTGGAGCAGCTGTCGGCAGGCTGGAGGAGGCTGAAAGGAAAAAGGGAGTCGCCCTGCCCCCAACGCTGGCTCCACCAGCCTGCTAACGCTGCAGGGCTGATGGGGGGGATGGGCAGGAACATACAGCGTGGAGAAATCATGAGCAATTCCTCAGCATCCTCATGCTGTTAGTGTTAAACTCTGAATCATCGTCTTTTCTCCACAAATGGTTTTAACAGGAGATGAAGACTTCAGTCTCGATCCCATCTGACCTCCTCTCTCTCCTGTTTGCCTCCTCCATTGTCCAAAAAACATCCTCCAGGGTTTTAAACCACCACAGGAAGTACGAGTCCCCGGCTTCAGTGTGAAAACCCCAAAAAATGACTGAGTAACGATTGTAGAACGGCCACTAGGTGGCGGTGCATCCACCAGTAAAACCTCATTAACGTGTTATTAACGAGGAACGATGAAAACTTGCAAAAGGTCACGCTTGATTAAATGCTAAAATGTTAAAATACGATGTTAGACACTAAATTAATTTTCTGTCAAGCAGAGGTCTTCAAGGCCAAGGATCCCCCAAGGCCTATAGAGACCCAGTGGAGGGACCCCCAAGGCCTACAGAGACCTGGTGGAGGGACCCGCCTATTGAAGGTCTCTGATCTAAGTCTTGGTCCTCGGTAAATCTGTCTGATTCTGTTTCATTAGACGGAAGCCGATGTGTCGAGACCGGAGAAAAGGTGTGAAAAGATGAGGGATGAGACGATGCTAATGAGTCATATTCCACAGTAACACCCACATATCACAGTGTTTTTTTACAGGGACAGAACGCTGTATGTGAGAGGAAAGGAGCCGGGAGGTAGAAACACCACGTGTTTATTATCTAAATTACATATTTAATATTTACAGTAATATTGTTACTGTAAAACACATTAAATTAATTTAATACAGTTTAACTCCTTTTCATCACACGGCTATTGTAATATGATGTAATATTAACCCGTCTGCACCCTGTAATTACTGAATATGTGCAGAGTAATTAAATACTGCTGATAGTCTATGAGTTATAGTCTCGGCCCCTCCCAGGATTTACTCTGTACCGACTGCTAATCCATCAGACCTGATGCTGGATCTGCCCGTGTGACCGTTTCTCCACAAATCAATACGTGTGTGTGTGTGTGTGTGTGTGTGTGTGTGTGTGTGTGTGTGTGTGTGTGTGTGTGTGTGTGTGTGTGTGTGTGTGTGTGTGTGTGTGTGTGTGTGTGTGTGTGTGTGTGTGTTGTCAGAACAGGAAATTCAAGGAGGCGTTACCACACCTCCGTGTTTGCTCAGTTTGAGTGTTGCCAAACAGCCAGAACCGTCACACGGAGGAAGCAATAAAAAGTTGTATCTTATAATATATAAAATTGATGACTGATTATCAGTTTGTGTGCAAAGAAGTTGTAAAGTTCCTCATAGAACGGGAACGTATCAGTGTTTTTAGCCACCGAGACGGCAAAATCCACTTCTGAAGCCAAGCTGAAGTGCCTTGAAGCTGCATTGTCCCTGCTGGCCACCAGGGGGAGTCTCCTCTCGGATTGTATAGAAGTCTATGAGAAAATCCCTCCACACTCCAAATATGGTCACTTCCTTCAACTGGATGCAAAGATGGTGACAGCCACAATAAGGTTGATTCTGTTTAAATTCCACTATAAATTCCACATATGATGTTTGTCAATTTAAAAGATAACTTTGCAAATCCAGAAAGTTACACATTTAAGTGTTAAAGTATAAGAAAGTATAGATGACACGCCATGTAAACATATTTTAAACGTCTGCGTTTGATTACGTGTTCTCTTGACAGGGCTGACATTTAATTTCTCCTCTCAACCTGCCCTGAAGTAAGTCTGCCAATCACACCATCCTCTGGAGGGCCGGATCAGCTTTGTGACAGGTTGACACATATTACCCAGAAGTGCGTGGGGTTGGGAGGGGGGAGGGGGGTGAGGAGGAGGATGAGGGGGGAGGGGTTGTGTAAATTGGGAGGGTAAGGGTTCTTGGCACCGGTTCTGATCACGGTGTGTTATTAATATCTTAATATGTATCCTTTCACACCATCTGTCATCTCCCGTGTCTCTTCACACACACACACACACACACACACACACACACACACACACAGACACACACACAGACACACACACACACACACACACTCATCACTTAGACATGGCGGTATTTATCGCATCGCTGTATCACTTCCTGTTTTAGCTTTTCCAGAGTTACCCTCTGGTCCATGCTGGCACAATGGAAGAGGACATTCCAAGATCATTGACTTACACACTATGAGTCACACACACACACACACACACACACACACACACACACACACACACACACACACACACACACACACTGTTTGAACCCTCACTCCGATTAGGGATTGAAATCATGACTCGTAAATACCGGTCTCTGATTGAGCAACGGGACGATACGTGACAGTGGAGATGATGTCTGTAAAAGTGGATTGTGTAATTCCTGTGTGTGTGTGTGTGTGTGTGTGTGTGTGTGTGTGTGTGTGTGTGTGTGTGTGTGTGTGTGTGTGTGTGTGTGTGTGTGTGTGTGTGTGTGTGTGTGTGTGTGCTGATCCCATCTGTGAACCCGGTCTCCTCACAGCTTGATCCCAGCACCTCCTCCATTGTCTCACTAATCCACAACTATTAACATTGCAGCGCCAAAACAGGCTTACTGGAGCCCCAAACTCTCTCCTCCCAACACACTGCAATCTAATTAACTCGGGGCTGGGGAGGGGTCTGGGGGGCTGTGGGGGGGTCCGGGGTCTAGGGGTCTGTAGGTCCAGGGGTCTGTTGAGGTCTACAGGGTGTGTGGTTAACAGGATCCAGTGGATTAGCACCTCTTGATAATGGCGTGAGCTGCTACATGTGCCAACATGGAAATGACCCGAGCCAGGATCTCCACGATACGGAGGTTTTAGAGTTTTAGACGTTTGATTAGACGATTCATGAAAGATTTGTAGAAGCAAACAGGAACCATTTTTTTTATTTACGTTTCACCTCTTTCTGAAACAGCAAACCAACGCGATCGCTTGTCATATTTTGCTGCTTGGGCAGCCATTTGGTTCGTGTTTGACAATGAAGGTACACGCGTAGTTAACACCGAGAAACAGTCACAGCTGGTGGAACATGTGACTAACGTTGTAAAACATCTATGCTAACACTGTAACGTGGTTAACGTAACAGTCACAACTAACGTAACACGTTAACGTTGTAAAACTTCATAACTCACATCACACGTTAACGTTGTAAAACTTCATAACTAACGTAACACGTTAACGTTGTAAAACTTCATAACTAACATCACACGTTAACGTTGTAAAACTTCATAACTAACGTAACACGTTAACGTTGTAAAACTTCATAACTAACATCACACGTTAACGTTGTAAAATTTCATAACTAACGTAACACGTTAACGTTGTAAAACTTCATAACTAACATCACACGTTAACGTTGTAAAACTTCATAACTAACATCACATGTTAACGTTGTAAAACTTCATAACTAACATAACACGTTAACGTTGTAAAACTTCATAACTAACGTAACACGTTAACGTTGTAAAACTTCATAACTAACGTAACACGTTAACGTTGTAAAACTTCATAACTAACGTAACACGTTAACGTTGTAAAACTTCATAACTAACGTAACACGTTAACGTTGTAAAACTTCATAACTAACGTAACACGTTAACGTTGTAAAACTTCATAACTAACATCACACGTTAACGTTGTAAAACTTCATAACTAACGTAACACGTTAACGTTGTAAAACTTCATAACTAACATCACACGTTAACGTTGTAAAACTTCATAACTAACGTAACACGTTAACGTTGTAAAACTTCATAACTAACATCACACGTTAACGTTGTAAAACTTCATAACTAACATCACATGTTAACGTTGTAAAACTTCATAACTAACATAACACGTTAACGTTGTAAAACTTCATAACTAACGTAACACGTTAACGTTGTAAAACTTCATAACTAACGTAACACGTTAACGTTGTAAAACTTCATAACTAACGTAACACGTTAACGTTGTAAAACTTCATAACTAACGTAACACGTTAACGTTGTAAAACTTCATAACTAACTTAACGCGTGGTTAACGTTGTGAAACGTCACAGCTGTTGTTTTTTTAATGAATACTTTCATATAAACTCTGAGGCTCTGTAATTTGAACCAAGACACCACAACTTTATTCGTCCTTTCAACCTTGACGAAAGCAGCAGACATCAGATCCACTCCTTTCATTTCCCTTCACGACATCCAGAGACGGATAACAGCATATTTGCATGCAGCCATTTTGCATTTTTGCGTCATGTATTCGTCACGTTCCCAGAGTTTAAAAAAACAGATGGATCTCTTCAAGGCCAGTCTGGACGACAGAAACCTGCTTCAATGTGCATATTGTGGTGTTGTCAGATGAACTGGGGGGAAGAAAAGTGGACTTACCCTTTAATTCAAGGGAACAAAGACATACTTTACTCTTTTCTCACGCTCACAAATGTATGGAGCGGCGGGGCAGGGTGATCTAAAAATGGACTTGATATGAAAGCTTCCTTCATTTTTGACTCTCAAGGTCTCACGGTTTCCTCAAACTCAGCGCTGACCGAACGGTTTCCAGCTGGTGACACAATGAGCAGGTCAAAGGTCAAACAAGTGTTAGGAATATGTGCTTAAACTGCAAATTATCCTTATTATTATTATGCACATTTACAGTAAATACTGACTGTTACTTTCACAGTAAGTCAGTGTAATTTTGTAAGTAAATGAGTGTGAATCTGTAGTCGTATATTGCGACCTCACAGTCACACTGTATGTATGTATGTATATACAGTGTGTGTATATATATACATATACATACAAATGACAACTACAAATATGGTTCATATTGTTTAAATAACTTGCATGTCTCTTCTTGACATATAATCTTATGGACCCAAGAATTTGGCAAGAACTTTCTAAGCTAGTTTTTCCGTTCCGCTAGCTAGCTTTGCCCTAACGATGTTTTTGTAATCCAGCGTTACTTTGACTCGTCAATAACGAGAAAAAAATAGTATGATACTTTTGACACACAATATTTAAATAAAACTGGATTTCTTTAATTACATTTTTTTGTTAGCATATTAGCATTGTTGTGGGTTGATAGCAGCTACAGCTAGGAGGCTGTAGTAGCCAATGCTAGCTACATGCTTGTTGCTTCATCTCTGATAGCACATATCCACCATTTTATCCACCAAATTGTCACATTTAACATAAAACGTGACAATTTTCACGAGTCAATAACCCAAAAATACAGCTATGATATTTTTGACATACAATATTTTAAGTAAAGATTCATTTGATAAAGAAAATTAGGTTTTTTTTTGTTAGCATTATAGCAGTGTTGGGGGGGTTGATAGCTTGGTTCAATAAATAACTGGAGGCTAATAAAACAGCCTGACTAGCTTTAATGCTTGTATTTTATATTATGGATATGAACAGCGTTTCCCCCTGGAGGCCTGCCGTATGACTGCAGCCTCAAAGAGCTCACGGAAGATTAAAAAACTCTCCTCAGAACACATTTGGACAGAAGCACCAGAGGATCTACCTCCGCTGCTTCTTCGCTCGGCTCTGGGGAAGAAAAGACAACAGATCCATGCTCAGGTTGTGGTTTAAGCCGAGGAAGCTTTACTCGCATTACTGGAAGTCAGCTGAGTTTGCATTTTCCACCTCGGAGGCCTGGGAACTGTTGATTCTACAATATCTCGCCGTTTTTGCGAAGCTCACGTCCGTGCACGTAAAGTAAAACATAAATCCTAAGCTTGTTTGGTGTAACACGAAGCCTCGCCCTCCCTCCCCTTCATATTTCACATTCTTTGGCCTTGTATGGCAGATCTGCATCAGCTGGAGCTCCAGAGGAGGAATAACAACCACAGCTCGAGTCTTTCTGCACGCCACCGCCCCTCGCCACAAAAAACAAAACCCTCGCTTCTTATTCAACAGCTGGAAAAGTACGCCGACATCTGCACCTTTAAACCCCCACACTCATTAAGAAATGACAAAATACCTCAGGACTAAATTACAAGTGATGACTCAGCGTTTCGTGATTGCTCGCCGTGTTTCCGGCCGGGGAGGAAATACCAACGCCTCATACGGACGTTTTTTTAAAAAAAAACCTTGATGTGTCATCAAGGAATCTCTCACTTTGTATGAAACTTCAACAAGAATCTATGCGAAGGCTTCTTTGGTCATAACGAGCATCGTTTTGGTCTCTAATGACTGTTTTTGTGTCTCAGAGCGTCGGATCAAGTTTTTTTTTTTTTTTTTTTTGATTTCAGTTCCCTCTGGTGCATTGTGGGATTGTTTCCTCACTTTGGGTGAAAGTCATCTCATGAGAAATACTTTTGAAGGCGAGGCAACTTTTACAGTTTATATCATTGTTGAAATGAGGTCTTCAACATTTTCAGGCCCAGGACCCCCCAGACCTATAGAGACCTGGTGGAGGGACCCCCAAGGCCTATAGAGACCTGGTGGAGGGACCCCCAGACCTATAGAGACCTGGTGGAGGGACCCCCCAGACCTATAGAGACCTGGTGGAGGGACCCCCAGACCTATAGAGACCTGGTGGAGGGACCCCCAGACCTATAGAGACCTGGTGGAGGGACCCCCCAGACCTATAGAGACCCGGTGGAGGGACCCCCAAGGTCTATAGAGACCTGGTGGAGGGACCCCCAAGGCCTACAGAGACCCGGTGGAGGGAACTCAAGGCCTATAGAGACCTGGTGGAGGGAACTCAAGGCCTATAGAGACCCGGTGGAGGGACCTCCAAGGTCTATAGAGACCTGGTGGAGGGACCCCCAAGACCTACAGAGACCTGGTGGAGGGACCCCCTATTACATATCATATAATGTTCCTTATTAAACAATAATAATATGTAGTGCAGCCTATAGTTCATGTATAACAGTACTTTGTAATGATGGATGGATACAATGCTAAGACATTACAATAATAATTCAGAATTTAGTATTTTATTATCACAACTTCTCAACATAATATTAAACAAACAGGAAGATTTATATTTTCTTAATTTAGTTTGTAATTATGTTCAGCTGTATTCTTGGACATTTCAATTTTTGGAAGAAAAAAGTTTGATATCAAATGATTTTGACCCCTGCAGTAACTCTGTGAACCCTCTAGGGGTCCTGGACCCCTGCAGTAACTCTGCGGACCCTCTAGGGGTCCCGGACCCCCTGTCGGAGATCTCTGTTCTAAGGTGTTAAACAGAGTTTAAAGCATGGGAACGATTGGACGGGTTCTAGCGTGAGTCATATGTGCCTGGCAGGGCTGATGATGATATTTCCTGACTGAAATGGAAGCGCCTGAAGCAGCACAGTATCTTCACATAGGATCCCTTTCATTAAAAAACTGGAATAACGAGTCGCTTTGCATTGACATGCTTTTTTCTGTTCCAGACCCTGAAGCTGCAAACTGTACAGTGTGTTTAACATTTGACTAAATTATATAATATAGTCAAACATATTACACATGGGACCAAAATCCTTAACAGTCAGCGTAGCTACTTAAGTATGCAGGATGTATTCCCGTTAATATTATATATATTATTACCTATAGCTTTGGCCTCACAATGTTTTTGTCATCCAGCGTTACTTTCACCAGTCAACCTGAAATACCAATATGATATTTTTGACGTATGATAGTTTAAGTAAAGATTTCTTTGATAAAGAAAAGGTGTTTTTGTTAGCATTATAGCACTGTTGGGGGTTTGATAGCGGCTAAAGCTAGGAAGCTAGTAGCATAGAATGGTTGCTACTAGGTTGGCTAATTTCCACCATAGAAGAAGATTTAACTTATGGACAGAAAACTCGTCATGTTTCTACTTCTCAGAAAACAGAAGAACAACTTCAGTAGTTCGTAGCATGAGAAGAGAAAGAAGGAGCGAGACCTGCCGTTAGCGCAAGTAAGGTTACATCCTGGTACCGAACACAGAGACCTGCCGTTAGCGTAAGTAAGGTTACATCCTGGTACCGAACACAGAGACCTGCCGTTAGCGTAAGTAAGGTTACATCCTGGTACCGAACACAGAGACCTGCCGTTAGCGTAAGTAAGGTTACATCCTGGTACCGAACACAGAGACCTGCCGTTAGCGTAAGTAAGGTTACATCCTGGTACCGAACACAGAGACCTGCCGTTAGCGTAAGTAAGGTTACATCCTGGTACCGAACACAGAGACCTGCCGTTAGCGTAAGTAAGGTTACATCCTGGTACCGAACACAGAGACCTGCCGTTAGCGTAAGTAAGGTTACATCCTGGTACCGAACACAGAGACCTGCCGTTAGCGTGAGTACATCAGACTTTCTTATCGTGTAAAATTATCTTTTATAATTGAAAAACATCATCTGTGGAATTAATGCTACAATTCATACGAGCCATTGACTGCCCCCCCCCCCCCCCCCCCCCCCCCCCCCCCCGCTGGTTTACAGGCCGCTGCTCTCACCACACACACACACACACACACACACACACACACACACACACACACACAGTGTGTGTTAGCGAAGCCACACTGAGTCACACATGCATCAGAGGTTTGATTCAGGTCTGAATCACAATGGTTTAACCTTTTGGACAGAATGGATGGAGACTTCCTTCATGCAGAGTGGAATTATACTGGGGGGGGGGGGCTAAGATGACTTTTACACTTAGCTGTAAAGTCCACCTTGAATTATAGAACCTACTCACAGAATCCACATGGATCCAGATCCAGTACGGGTGCTGGTCTGCCGGTTGTGTTATAATGTGTGTGTGTGGATGTGTAATTGCCAAAACCCAGTGGGTGACATCACCATGACGACGTCCACTTCTAGTCCATGGACTAGATGAGTTCAGGGTTGGTGTGTGTGTGTGTGTGTGTGTGTGTGTGTGTGTGTGTGTGTGTGTGTGTGTGTGTGTGTGTGTGTGTGTGTGTGTGTGTGTGTGTGTGTGTGTGTGTGTGTGTGTGTGTGTGAGTGAGTGAGTGAGTGAGTGAGTGAGTGAGTGAGTGAGTGAGTGAGTGAGTGAGTGAGTGAGTGAGTGATGTGAGTGTGTGTGTGTGTGTGTGTGTGTGTGTGTGTGAGTGTGTGTGTGTTGTGTGTGTGTGTGTGTGTGTGTGTGTGTGTGTGTGTGTGTGTGTGTGTGTGTGTGTGTGTGTGTGAGTGAGTGAGTGAGTGAGTGAGTGAGTGAGTGTGTGTGTGTGTGTGTGTGTGTGTGTGTTGTGTGTGTGTGTGTGTGTGTGAGTGTGTGTGTGTGTGTGTGTGTGTGTGTGTGTGTGTGTGTGTGTGTGTGAGAGAGAGAGAGAGAGAGAGAGTTAGCAGTTCAACCTGTGACTCATCATCCAAACTTTAAGTTCTCTTAAACCTGCTGGATGATGAACTTTTGCTCGTTCTTTTTTCTCTAAAGGTCGTGAAGAGTGTAAGGCTGTCATGTGACTTAGAGACGTGAGATTTTTGTTTCTTTTCATATGTGATTATAGATTTTCCTTCTAGACTGAATCAGTGAGTCACGCTGTGATTCTCATACGTCTGTCCTCTATTCAACAGTATGATAGTGTGTTATATATATGTGTGTGTGTGTTGGGAACCAAAACGTCACACAGCCTTGGGCGGAGACGTTTATTCTATCGTTGACTTCTTTAAAAAACACGATTAATTATTCACAACGAACTCGTCAGTTTCAGCCACGCTGGTTTTCAGCTACGTTTCTATTGGAATAATGTAAATACCAGAACCGGTCTGAACTGGTTCCGGTAGGCAGGATGGCAGTAAAAGGAGCCCAACCCTACACAGCAATGTTACGTCGGCTTCCTTTCATCCAGCGCCGCCACTTTCTTCTCTACGAAGTGTTTCATAGAAACAGATCAACCACCTTCTTGTCGCGTCGGCATTTAGTTGTGCAACTGTGTGACAAGACAACTACAGCAACGTCTGCTTGTGACCGCAGACTGTGTGTGAGAAGTGGACGTCGTCATGGTGATGTCGCCCGTTGGTTTGTGGACTATGGTTTGTTGTCTTTAGGGTCTCATGGAGGAGGCGGGACTTATTCTTTCATATAGTTTATCTGCATCCAATCTTTGGACGCTCAGGCAACGAAGGCCATTTCAAGTGTTGGTTCTTTGTTCACAGCTTTTGTATTTTTGCAGATTTCTCAGAGATTCTGCAAAAGTATTAGATGATGCCACAGTTTGAACCTCACAGAAAACTTGATTAAATATCGATAAATGATTGTCTTACTGTGACCAACCAGCTTAGTGGTGAATTTAACAACACATGTATTCCTCTGAGCCAGACCAACCTTTCTGAGTCCTCTCTATATACACAAACGTTTTATTCCTAAAAACAACTGTTTTGGATTTAATATTTCATCCTCCCAGTGACCTAACATTTCTTTGGCGTTGCCTCTTCTCTTTGTCTCGCTGCTCTTTGTTTAGCTGAGTGCTTTTCTTTCTCTTTTAGAGCTCCGACTCATGGAGTGTCGACACTTTAATCGCCGCTACCAGATTTCCTTCTTCCACGCAGAGATTTCTCTCCTTTTCGCTGACAGGTTGGAAAGAGACAGCAGGTTCTGGTGAGAGGTAATGATGTGGAAAGCTGAGCTGGAGGAAGGGGTGAGAGGGGGAGGGAGGGGGAGGGGGAGGGGAGGCGTGACAGCTGTCACACAGTAACAAACACCTCCCTCTGTGAACGGACAGACGTGGGGGGGGGGGCTCCCTCCTCACCACACAGCTGCCGTGAAGCTGTCACTCGTTATCCTGGTCCCTCATCTGGACTGCATGAGGGGCTTCTGGTCCACGTGGGCATCATCAGCCAGACCAGGAGTCACTGTGGACCTGAATTCACCAGACTCAGATCACATGATCTCCATGTCGGGATCACGAGGTCAGATGATGCTCATCAAAACGTCTCGGACTGGATCGGCCTCATAATGACAACCGAGAGGTCCTTTATTAGTATTATAGGAACAAAACAGGTGCAACACTGCCCCCTGGTGGCTGCTAACTGGTGTCACCACGCTGGGCATTCCTACGCACAACTCCTGCGTCAATCACCGGCTCCCAGAATGCACCTGTGAAAGAACCACCATTAGAAATCAGAGCTTTTTACACCACGATCAGGTTCAGGTGAGGCCTTCGTGGTCCCAGTGGCCCCCCTTCAGGCCTTGGATCCTGAACCTTCAGGACTTGGTGTGAGATGCTGGAAGAGCTTCAAATACCGGTAGTATAAATAAGACATCACTTTTATTTGATGATATACAAGTGTGTAAAAAATCCCCAAACTGAACGCTTCAAAACGGGAGTCCACGAAGCAACGGGTGACATCACCATGACGACGTCCACTTTAACCTGGTAACGCTCCAGTCGATGATTTCCAGACTCACCATCAAGATTTAACCTCATTTTTAAATTATCTTTTAATGTTTTTGTTGTTTGAGGAGTGTTAATGATGAAGTTTTCCCCCTTATTTGTATTTATTGTGTGTTATGTTCGTCCTTTGGACACGTTTTTTACTGTCCTGCACACAGACGGATGTAAAGCCAGCAGCTGTTTTTCATCCTCCTGTCTGTGAAGTTGGAGCTTTGTGTGTTTATTCAAACGACGGTTTGTGTTGAGTTTGAAGAGTTTTGTAAGAGTTTTGTTGCCTTTGCTGCAGATGTTCTGCTTGTTTGGATGTTTCTAATCCGAGAGTCGAGCTGTTCAGACGCAGAAAAAACATCTGGCACGTCAGGTTTTAATGTGAATAAATAATGATCGACATGTGAAGTCATAACTTGACTTCATTTTATTGACTTTCAAACTTGGAGACTTGAAAATGTTTTGTTTATGGTTTCAACACTTAAAACTGGTTCTTTGGTGTTGATTGTTTAGTTTGAATGCTGTACGTGAAGCACCTTGAGGTTTTGTTATTGTTATTATTGTTATTATTGTTATTAATAAAGTACCTTTTAACTCTGCAGTACAACAGGATGTGACGTATCCTCTGTTAGTTTTTGTTTGTGATCCCAAACCTTCATTCTTCCTTTCACAGATTCAGGACTTGGATCTGGAGCGCCCTCTCCTGGAGGAAAGGGAGAATGCAGGCGTCATACTGGTTTACTACCAGTCATTGCAGCTCCCACTCCGGCTGCTTGTGTAATAAACTCTGGGTGCTGTGACGTCATAGAGGGGGGACGCATTCCCTCCTTCCCGATGGATGCAACGAGGACTACAAACCATCATGGCACTCGGTTCAGAAAAGACTACAAAACCCAGAGTTGGCCCCCCAACGTTTCATATCTAGTGTTTATTACCAATTGTTTTGGTGATCCACTCAATATTCTCATCTATTTTTGGCCTTTGGGCCACCTAGTGGTTGTAATGTGTATAATGTATATGTTTGTCTCTTTTTTCTTCTTCTCGTTGTTTAGTTTGTTTTTTATTATTATTATTTTTCATCTGAATAATAATAATATAATCATACTAATATAATACTAACACTAATATATAAATAATATATTATATTATATTATATTCTAACAACAACAGATTATAATAATACTATTATAATAATATAATATATATTAATAATATAATATAATAATATTATAATAACATTTTATAATATATTCCAATCTGTCATTTCTCTGTTATTTGTAGTGATTGTGTCATGTTTGAACATCCTCTAAAACAAGATGATGCGTCTCAACGGGTTTATCCTAAATAAAAATTAAAAATTCAATACATTTCTGTTAAATAGTTTGCAGTCTTTAACGTTGCTGATGTGTAAACAGGTCTGACGGGGTCTAATCTGGAAGGCAAACATCTGTTGGTCACAAGGTGGAACAGTTTCCCGGTTGGACTCGGGCGGCCACCGCCGTCCATTAAAGCGGCGCTCTGACGGGACGTTTACATAAGAACGGCGAGCAGCACACAGAGCCACGCTTGTTTCCCACTCTGGCAGCGGCCGTTTCCTAGATACACAACGGCCTGTTTCCAGCACCTCCAGGAGCTTTGTGTTTGACAAGCGGCACAAAAAAAAGGGCCTAATCCCCCCTCCCCGGTTTATATTTAGTACAGTCCTCTCATTACAAGGAGTCTCCATCTCGGGGTCGTGGGCTTTGACGGATTGCCAGTTATGGTTTGAATGGATGGAGCAACGAGAGCGAGAGGGCAACCTCCTCGTCACGGTTTTCGGTTGCTGAATGGCTTCAGGGCGTTGTGACGCACGACTATTTCCGAGGAAGGCTGCCTTTAATACAAAGCTGCTTTGTGGTTGAAGATATCGTCACTGGTTTGGGTGATTAGTAAAAGTAAGACGAGGGAGGAAACACTGCAAAGTTAGAGACCAGCTGGAGAACATTTTAGAGCATTCAGAAGCCAGGGAGACGGCTGGAGGAGACCAAAACTGAGATAAAAGGGAAGGTTGGAGGAGACCAAAGAAGAGAGAAAAGGGAAGGTTGGAGGAGACCAAAGAAGAGAGAAAAGGGAAGGTTGGAAGAGACTAGAAAAGGGAGAGTGATTTGTATTTTACATTCAACAGACACAACTGTTTCTCATAGAGTTAAAGGACCATACCAGTCTAGTTCTGACCCCTTTAAAGGACCATACCAGTCTAGTTCTGACCCCTTTAAAGGACCATCCCAGTCTAGTTCTGACCCCTTTTAAAGGACCATACCAGTCTAGTTCTGACCCCCTTTAAAGGACCGTACCAGTCTTGTTCTGACCCCCTTTAAAGGACCATACCAGTCTAGTTCTGACCCCTTTTAAAGGACCATATCAGTCTAGTTCTGACCCCCTTTAAAGGACCATACCAGTCTAGTTCTGACCCCTTTAAAGGACCATACCAGTCTAGTTCTGATCCCTTTTAAAGGACCATACCAGTCTAGTTCTGACCCCTTTTAAAGGACCATACCAGTCTAGTTCTGACCCCCTTTAAAGGACCATACCAGTCTAGTTCTGACCCCTTTAAAGGACCATACCAGTCTAGTTCTGATCCCTTTTAAAGGACCATACCAGTCTAGTTCCGACCCCCTTTAAAGGACCATACCAGTCTATGTGAACTAGATGGCCACACTGGTTTGTCAGTTATTGTGCTTACAGTCTGCCCCCAGTAGCTAAAAATAATTTTATGCACGATTACCTTTTAAAATGTTCTATCTTCAGTTTGATGTCTGAAGATCATTTATTATTATTAATATTATTATTATTATAATAATTAATAAATGTTCTGAAAATAGTTTGAGCGATGTGCTGAAAGAAGGGACATTTTTAGCAGTTATTCCCCCTCGAACTGAAAAATGATTTAGGCCACGGGCGGCCTCTTTCAGAAAATAACTGACCTTTGTCCCAGTAGAATAACACACTCCAAATTAATTGGTAAGGGAGGATAAATGAGTATGGGGCGATATTATAAAGCACCCGGTGGGAGCTCCAAAATAGGCCTTCCTCGCAGTGGGATCGTCTCTGGCCAACGGGGGGAGGAGGAGGAGGAAATATGCCGGGGATTTAAGGCTGCAGTCCAGGCAGGGGGAGGCTAACGTTGTGAACTGACCCAGCTGAAAAACCACTTGTGTGCTCGGGTTTCTGTGGCCGGGGAGCGACATGATTTGCCGAATCAAACGATGTGAAGAGGCAACAAAAAAAGTTAAATTATAGCAATTAATCCTGATTTTTAAGCTGAGAAAGACATTTTCCAGAGACACCGTCAACATGGGGATGAAGAGAAGTGTTGCTGTGATTAAATCCCAGTTAAATAGTTAATATAAGAGAGGAAGGGGTCTCAAGTACCGTGTGCTTGATGTTTTTCCCACCAAATTGCCATATTAATATTAATTGCAGTCAAAGCACATGGGGTGAGGGAAATGTCAAGACTTCAGAGAGGCTGTCAAAAATAGAAGTGGTGCAGGAAACATCAACCTCTTTTTAACAATATTAGTTTTAACTTCATGAATACATGACTCATGTAATCAAAAGATTGGTTGTTTTCTCTCATTGTGATTGTTGAAAGTAACTTAATGTTTGAATATTCATGCAATCGCCGGAAAAATGCAAATCTACACAGAAATCTCCAAATGTCAAAAGATTTTGATCCCAGTGTGACTTCTTCTGTGGTGTTGCTCATATTCTCATTGTCTTAATGTTGTATTTTGGAGGGATTTTATTTATAATTGTTATCAATTCTCGAGAAAAAGTGAAGCTGAAGTGCCTTAAACTGTCATTCTCTCTGCTGGCCACCAGGGGGCGACTCCTCTCTGGTTGTATAGAAGTCTATGAGAAAATGGTCCTACTTCTCTCTGCTGGCCACCAGGGGGCGACTCCTCTCTGGTTGTATAGAAGTCTATGAGAAAATGGTCCTACTTCTCTCTGCTGGCCACCAGGGGGCGACTCCTCTCTGGTTGTATAGAAGTCTATGAGAAAATGGTCCTACTTCTCTCTGCTGGCCACCAGGGGGCGACTCCTCTCTGGTTGTATAGAAGTCTATGAGAAAATGGTCCTACTTCTCTCTTGATGTATTATCTCAGTAAACATTGTAAACATGAGTTTATGCTCTCAATCTCTAGTTTCAAGTCTTCTTCAATCCAGCATGATGCTCATTTAGTACATTATGGTCCATTTAGAGTCCACCAGACCAGAAAGCAGGGGATGCTTTAGGGGGCGGGGCTTACCTTAACAAAGCAAAGGGTGATGTCACCATGACGACGTCCACTTCTTATACGGGCTGTTTCATCGCCGGCTTCGCCAGTGTTTTTGTTCCCGGTCAGTCTTTGAATCGGTTTCATCATTAAAGCTTGCGTCGAGTTCAGTTTCACCTTCATGCCTCAGAGGAGAATTTAACAGCTAAAGAGACCAAAAACGGAGCTAAAAAGACTCCAAATTCCCAACGAGCAATAGTGTTGTGTGACTAGCTAATGAGTTTACATATCAACTTAAAAGGCGATATGTCAATATTGTGTTTAGAGCTTATTCCAGCCATCTGCAAGAAGCCAAAACATCAGTTATTACGGCTCCAAAGTTACAAAACTGTTACGGTGTATTAAACATTTCCAAACACAAGAAACTACAGCAGTGAAACCCACAACGGCCGATTCCCTCATGACAAAGATGCTGATTGTGTTGTTTTTATCATTAGATATCTCAAGATACCCCTCAAGATATAATTTAAGACAAAGAAAGGTCTCTGACGTGTCTTTTCCACACTAAAAAAAGAGATTATGAAGATTGCATCATTTAAACTCAGAGGTTGAATGAACAGTCTTCCTCCGCCTGCAGCACGGCTTCGTTTCTGTCAGCTGATGAACTCCATCAGATTCTCTCATTAAACCTATTAGAGTTGTGTTAAAACAAGCTCTCTGCTTTATGTCACAACGACACATTTGTCCCCGGATTGACTCGCAGATAAAAAATAAAAAAACCTTGTGCGTTCACATGGACTTCCCTTTTTTCTCATGCTAAATTCCCATGCCGCCAAAAAACGACTCCCTGGGGGGATTCATACATCAGGTCTACACGGCTGGGGGGGGGGTCTCAATACATCATTACATGGCCGATTCCATGCTCCTTCGGACACATGAGAAAGCCTGATTATTTCCAGGTTTTTGGCCTATTTTTAGATTCTAAGCAGTGGATCGGGGTCAAAGTGCACATACTTGCTCGCAGTCAGGAATTCCAACATAATTTTTTTTCCATTACCCAGCGTGCAGCGGGAGGAGGAGCTTCTGGCCAGTGTGCGTAGAACTTCTTTATCAGCAGCAGACACAAGCAGATTTCATTACCCCCCCCTCCTCGTTACCCCCACCCCGGTGGGATATCCTGCCCGGTTCTCTGCTTCGCTGTAGTATTTACTGACCCTCATGGAACACATTACCTGACTTGTTATCTGTGTGCACACGGAGCTCCACACATATTTGTCCAAGTTATTTTAGGGCCATTTCCACTCGCTCTCCTTCCAGCTGTTTGATCAGCGGGAAGAAACGTGGCTCGGCAGAAACGAGGCGAGAGTCGGTCCCTGGGAATCGGCCGGGTTTGTGAGAAATGTAGGTTTTTTCTTTTTTAGGGAAATGGCTGAAGGTCAGACGAGGAGATCGATACGCTACGATTCTCACGGCTCAAATGTACTTTTGTTAATCATGCATGACGTCAGCCTGCGTCGGCTTTGGAGTGTCGGTTGTTGAGATGATCCATGCATGTAGCCGCTAGGAGCTAGGTGTCGGGTTTGTGTGCCGATGTGTCCGATTGGATGAAATCGGAGGTCTAAATGCAAAGAAATGAGGACGGTGGCTTCAAAGACAAATTAATAGAGCATGTCATCAATTACCTGCATCTCTATGATGCAACATTAAACCAACCTCCTCCAGTGTTTTCATTTTTATTGTTTACATTTCACCACGAAAATCTGGAAGCAGGACTTCAGTGCCGTTGTTCATGGTCTGATTTCTGTGGTGCGCCCTCTAGAGGAACCACGAGTAACACACATCGTAAATATAATAATAATAACAATATTACATTTTACTTGTATAGCGCTTTTCTGAACATAAAGACGCTTTACAGAAAAACAAACAAACCAAAAAAAAATGAAATAAGACGAAGACAAACAAAGCAACTATCATATATAATATGTGAGTTATGTGACCATCTGTGGTCCGATTATATTGTCATTCAACCAACGATGTTTGAGAAAGTAATTATTATTACTAACACATGCGTAATGGTTGAACAAGCTAACAGCGAGCTAACCAAAGCTAACCTACGCAAGCAAACTTTCAAGCATTAAAATCAGTCAAAACTTTTAACGTGCTTAAAAAACTGATTTAGGTATTATTATAGAAAACTTTAAATACGCAGGAGCTTAATACCATCGAGGTCTACGTCCAAGGAAAGAACCACCACCCTCGTCTTGCGGCGATGATCAAAATCACGCGGAACAACGGTCCAACGCTGCCCCCTATTGGTAGACATCATGGGGCATTTTCTTCTGCCAAATTCTCAAAATGCTTCATTTTATTCACGTGAAATTAAATAATCAAATGCATTTTTCTTGTGTCCATCACATCTGCGCAATAATCATGAATCTATAGTTAGCTAGAGATAAAAAAGTTTCCTCTCTGAAGCTGCGATGAAATGTAATAATAATTGAATGAATTCACAGAAAAGCATCGTGTTAAACGTGACATTGAGCTTAATGAAAGGAAATTAGATGGAAAACTGAAGTGTAATTAGAATGCAGTTAATGTTTTTTGATTTTATGCAGATGGATTAATGCTTCCACTCTGCTACGTCACACTTTGTTGCTCGACTCTAAACATTAGATTAAGATCTGATTAGCTGCTGAGTTCTACTCTTCATCTTCATCCCACCCGGCTGCTCGTCTCCCTCATCCTATTTCCATCTGGCTTCTTCTGCCAATTAAAAAACACTGCTAATGTTTAGTTTTTTTTAGCTTTGTCTTCTTTCAGCCTCCTCAAGAGGGAAAACGATTAACTCTCACTGCTCCGAACCAGCATGGCTGACCGTCATCGTACCAGGAAACAAGCCCGATAAACGTTAGTCCGATCTAAGAATGTTCCACTGTCACGCTGACGGGGGTGATATTCTGCTGGAGAGATGTTATCTGGAGTTTGAATTGTTTTCAAGGGTGTTCTCATCTGTTTTTTTTACACACACACACACACACACACACACACACACACACACACACACACACACACACACACACACACACACAATAGTGCAGGCACTTTGAATGTTATCATTATCCTCTTCATGTGTGTCTGAATGACTGATTATAGACATTTAGCAGCATATCGTGTTCACACTGAAACAGCACGTAAATAAACACACACACACACACACACACACACACACACACACACACACACACACACACACACACACTCTCCCCATGCCAGACACAGCTGTGTGCACTCTCGTTTTGGTGATAATCTCTCTGCTCTGTTCAAAGACTCAGTGAGCCAGACTGTAAACCCCACCCCGCCCCCCAAAAAAACAAAACCCCTAACAAACCACAGAGTGTAAATAAGAAGAGGGCGTCGTCATGGCGACGTCACCCGTTGGTTTGTGGACTACAGTTTTGAACTCTCAAGTTGGGCATTTTCTTGGCATTTTTGCAACCAATAGAAGGAAGTGACCATATTTGGACTGTGGAGGAGCGACGGGTGGATCTGATGAACACAAGCAGCAGAGCGGCATCCTTACTGGATCTGGATCCATGTGGATTCTGGTGTGAAGCTGCTAACAAAGTTAGCTTCTATAATTCAAGGTCAACTTCACAGCTAAGTGTTAAAGTCATCTTAGTAGCTAACTAGCATTGGTAGCGTGGTAGCGAACTGTCAATGAGCAGGTAAGCCCCGCCCCCTAAAGCATCCCCTGCTTTCTGGTCTGGTGGACTCTAAATGGACCATAATGTACTAAATGAACATCATGCTGGATTGAAGAAGACTTGAAACTAGAGACATAGAAATAGATTTGAAGGTTTTCTGGTCTGTAAGGAAGGTGTCTTTATAAGGTTCCGGGTTCGAACCCCGGTCCGTTCCAGGTCCTTTCTGTGTTGAGTTTGCATGTTCTCTCCGTGCTTGTGTGGGTTTCTTCCGGGTGCTCTGGTTTCCTCCCATCATCAAAAAACATGTGTTAGGAATCGGGTTGGCCCATAGTGGCTCCGGACTAACCCTTGATCTGACCATCGCAATTTCCTTGTACAATGTATTATGACAATAAAAGCACCTTTACATTTACATTTGTTGGAAGAAAGTGGGGTAGTTTATTGCTATCAATACAGTAACGATTTCACAAGAGCAAGTTCTGAGCACGCTCAAGTGAACCCGTAGCTACAACCGAGATAAGTGCCAAGATACAAAGTGCAACAATACTTCAGTAAGTGCCAGTACATACAAACAAGCATCCTTTTGTTTTAACGAGGGGGGAGGGGTGGGTAGTCCTTGGTATGTTTGAAACAGGACTTTATTATCATTATTATTATTATTTATGTATTTTTTTTTTTTTTTAATTGGTGGGTGTTTTGGCTTCCATCTGGCAAAGCACCCAGTCGTGTCCGATAATGGACGCCGTAGAGCCTCTGTTGTGTTTTACTGTGTTGTGGCACTGGCCCTTTAAGACAGCCGCGCGTTTCCATTGGCGCGATGACGTCGAAGGATTCCAGCCTATCGCCTCCGAGCGGTCCTGGTGGCGGAGAGAGTCCTGCTGCTCGCGAGAGAGAGAGAGAGAGAGAGAGAGAGAGAGAGAGACTTTTACAGTGCGTTGTAAAAACCCAGCTCTCCCGTCGGCGGAATGAACCTCCTCGGACTCTCTGCGTGGATTTAAAAAACGGAAACTTTCGCGATGCCTCTGAGCGGCGAAAAGTAGCACGAGACGCTAAACCGCCGCTAACCGCCGCCAACAGCAGCAGCAGCAGCAGCGGCACAGCAGCGGACCTTCCACCGCAGAACTCCTCGCAGATGCACCGCTGAGAAAAATATGCTCCAGCCGCCGCCGAGCCGCCTCAGCCCCGGTGAAGCCCCAGCGTTGTAACCAGTTTCGTGAGCCTCGTCCCCCCCTCCCTCACCCAGCACCCCCCTCCCCGGCTCCATACCTACAAAGTCCGCTGTTCCGAGCCCCCTACCTGCGGAGGGAGAGAGCGTTATGGCAGGCAAGCTGACAGCCGCGCAAGGCACCGGGATCCTGCTGGTGACAGCCAACGTTGGATCCCTGTTCGAGGACGTGAGTCTCCCCGTCTGTCCGCCTTCAGCTGCTGTGTGTTGTTGGTCTGTGTGTTACCGGTCTACCGCCAACCCGGGTCTGCATGTTGGGCAACGTCTCAGCTGGTCACGACCGAACACCTAGACCTAGTCCGCGTGCACCCCATGGGCCTCACGCGACCACGCACACGCGTCATACGTTGTGCATATGAGTGTTGTTATCCTCTATGAATGTAAAGATCGTGTAATAGGGAAATTCTGTGTCACGCAATATGATCCAAATACAGATAAAATGCGCATACAATTCTTAAAAATGATTCGCAGATGACACATTTTTTTCAGCCTTTACCATTTTAGCAATCTAGATGCTTGTGATGATATTTACGATTTTCCCCGATAATCGTCAATTTAAAAAAATGCGCTTAAAGACTGGAATCCAAATCGCGATTTACAATATTATCTCGATAAAAATGCGCGTAAATACATTTCTTAAATTGCGCTTATTGTGTCACAGATCACGTGTCTTGTTTCCGTCTCTGCTATATCAATCTAGACGCTTGTGATATCGCGATACTTGTCAAAAGGCACTTTAAATTCATTTTTAAAATTGCGCTTATTACATCACAGATCATACATTTTTTCACATCGTAATCTATACGTTTGTGGTGATATTCACGATTATTATTCACGATGATTATTATTGCGTGTTTATTTATTTTTGGCTGCTGCAGCGTAGCTACACTGGTTGTTTCCTACGATTCAAGCAGTAGCGATTTTACTTTTTTATGTCTTTTTACATCCGATTGCGAATCTGCTCGTAAGCAATGATGGCACGTTGTAGTTTGGGAACGGTCCTCGAGTTCACGGCAGTGATGCTAACGTATCTGCATAGTTGAAATCTTCATGCAGAAAGCCAGATGTGTGGAGTCTCTGCAGCCTGATGAAGGATTTATGTCTGCCGTCGAGTTTCCTTGTTTCCGTCAGACTCCCGACCCGGAGCCTAATAACGACACTAAACTGTGGTGTAACTGTTACAATTAGACGCTTCGAGTTCAAACACTTCTGTGTCACTTTTCAGTGTTGTGTCAATAGAGAGTAACCTCCTCCCCCCTCCCCCCTCCCCCCTACTTCCTCCCTCCTCTCACCCGGGTGAGGATCCCAAACATGAGGCGAAGAGTCGTCTCCCTCGCTGGAGTAAACCTATTAATAGCCCGGCCTCTCAGAAGGATTCGCTTTTGGTGCTTTTTTTGAAAAAAAGATGTTGAGCCAAATATGCTCTTTAACGGCGTATCTCTGCTATCAGAGCCGCTTTGCCTCCGAGCCGGAATGAAGGTCGTCTCAAGGCATTTTCACACAGAGATCCCACCATAATCACTGAAAGAAAACCCCTTATAACGGCGCTTTCACAATAAATACGTTTTAATTTAAGTATTAAAGTGTTAATAACAACAAGGTGAACCGAGAGTTGATTCTGAGATTCTCCTAAAGCTCAAGAGAAGTTGCTGTGCATCATATGCAACATGTTCATGCTTGCATTGGCGGCTTCGCACCAGCCACTACTGGCTTCCTGTCTTCTTCGGACCCCCCCCCCCCCCTGGTGGCAGGTCGCCCACATAACGTGTCTTCAAAACGTCACCTTCTGCTCCGGCTCTCCCCGTTCACACTGAGGTGGTTTCTCCCGGTTCCTCCTGGTCTCTCCTGGTTCCTCCTCTGAGACGACCTTTGTTGCTGCTCAGAGGAGGAACCAGTCTGACCCCCCCCCCCCCCCGTTCTGTCTCTGGACCTTTTACACTAAAGGTGTTGTCGTAAAAAGGTGTGAAAATCCCATAAAGGAAAAGGATTTATGCTGCAAACCAATGTGGTGGCTGCGTATGAAGGGATCTACTTTCTGGGATTCTGAGCCGGCATGCTAGTCATGTATGAGGCCGCGTGTCGATGCGTATTTAAGTATAATGAAGTCTTTGTGGAAACTTTTCCCACTGTTATGTCCATGTTGAGAAAAGTCTGTGGCCACGATCTCATGATTCATGATAATCTTATTTAAGTTATTTGATTGTTCTTAACTAAAAAAAGATGTGACGCAATACAAATCTTTCTTAATAAAAACAGTTATTCCAGGATGTTTTAGTGCCACTCTTGATGATTGTTGAAATATTGTCATGAATCGTGGTTATTTTGGTTCTCCATATCATCTCCTGGAGTTTGATCTTTAGGAGGAAGGAAACTTTCCTTGGCTCGTGTTTCACGTCCGCAGGCTTCTGTGTTTACAGCCATTACGAATGTAAACACAGTGTATCAGCCTCAGCATGCAGCCGAGGTGTGTTTGAACAAGGAGTGCCACTCTGCCAGTATTGATTAAAAGCCTTTAATGGAAAATATGCACAGATTTTTTCGTTGCCCCTTGTTGAGTTGAAGGTGGAGGAGGAAGAGGGACGAGACGGCTGTGGACAAATGTTCAGGGTTCATCCATGACTTTAGGATTGGCTCTGAGAGTTTGGACCAATCAGGTTTGCAGGATTTGTGAGTGCAGACCTGGAAAGTTAGTTTCTTCCTTTACTTTCTGAAAGTCGTTGAATTGTGGGAAAGTGAGTTTGTGGTAAAAATGTTGTTGTGGTGGTTTGGGTGTATAAACTTGGATATCTAACGTAGGAACCAACGCTGAAGTGCCTTAAACATGCATTCTCTCTGCTGGCCACCAGGGGGCGACTCCTCTCTGGTTGTATAGAAGTCTATGAGAAAATGGTCCTACTTCTCTCTGCTGGCCACCAGGGGGCGACTCCTCTCTGGTTGTATAGAAGTCTATGAGAAAATGGTCCTACTTCTCTCTTGATGTATTATCTCAGTAAACATTGTAAACATGAGTTTATGGTCTCAATCTCTAGTTTCAAGTCTTCTTCAATCCAGCATGATGTTCATTTAGTACATTATGGTCCATTTAGAGTCCACCAGACCAGAAAGCAGGGGATTGATTGTCACTCTCCTAAATTACAGCAACTGAATCATTATTTTTCATAGTTGTTAAAGTTGTGGTTTCGTCATCGAGTGATTGATAAAATTTCAAGCATCGTACCCAAAACATAGTGACGGTGGGTTCATGAACTCTCATTGGCTGCTTCAGCTACTAAACCGTTGTTCCAGTTAAATGAACTGCTGCTAATACTATTTGTCTGGATCTCCTTCATTATTCATATGGAGAGTAATCTCTAATCCACTGCTGCTGGTTGTTTAATCCACTCATGTGGTCTCGCGTGCATGGTGATTAAAACTGACTCGACGTCTCGGTGTTAAAGTGGCTATTCCACCCTTTGGCCTCGCCGCGTCCCTCAGCCAATTAGAATCCTCCCCGACGCCACTCATAGTTGTTGTTTGTCTTTCGCTCGGACGTCGTTCAGACAATCATGGAGTCGCCTTCCGTCGTCGGCCCTCCGGGCCTCGAATCTCATTACGACGGCAAACATGACACTCTCTCCCACTGTTTGAGTTTCTCACTTTGTGCTGATAATAAATAATGATCATGAACTTTATTTTCGTACAAGAAATGCAGCACAAATCCTTCATAAAGGGAGTTAGGCATGAAATGAATTATTCAAATTATTTGAGGCTTATTAAACATAAACCTAATAAATAGTTTGACTTAGCTTAGTGAGCTTTCTAATTAATTCACACCAAATTAAGCATTAAAATGTCTCCATCATCTCATCCTTGGAAGCGTTTTAAATGTTAAAGTGATAATGTTCAGACTCCATGGTGTGCACAGACATGCTCATAAAAGCATGTTGACCTTGTGCTGAAACATTTACAACAAAACCACACAAGTGTGCGTGAGGCTGAAGTTACCTGGAGGTTGTCTCCGGACCCGAGGACATTTCTGCTCAGGTGTTGTTGTCTGCTCGTCCCCAAGACTCGGAGGGAAAACACGGCACAACATCCGGCCTGATGATGAAGCACACTCGTTTCCACGCTCACACTTCATCATCATTATCATAATAATAATACATCATGTTTTACCTTATTAGAGATGCTCAAAGACGCTTTACGAAAGCAACTAAATCTAAACGAAACAAAAGAAAACGGAACAATACAAGCAAACTACCAAAAAAGAAAACAAGTTTAACGGTTAAAAGCAAGACTATACTTGAATTCTGAAACGCTCCGGGTCCGAGTTTACTTCCTGTCAGCTGATGTCGCTCACAACTGACACGAAGAAAGTTTAAAACTGTGAAATGATCGGTTTGTTGAGTCGTTGTGACATCACAACCGTACGGAGATCCTGACGGCTCGTTTCAAGGAACAAGCATGCATTTAAAAAGTGTATTTTCTATCGTTCACGTCTACCACGACAGTCAGCTGGACGGCTTTTTTCATTCCATTCCTTGGAATTTATTTTCAGTGTTTTTTTTGGCTCTAAAATCCATCATTATTCCCTCCCTGTTGACGACGATGTCACTAATTGCGGTGGCGTGACGCCTCAGGTGCAGGTTTCTCTTTTAAAAGAGGACGGACGTGTGAGGGGCGTGTACCAGTTAACGGAAAACGAGCCCTAAATGTGACGTTTGGATGTCGACACTCCGACCAGGAGAATCCACGTACCTGACATGAAGATACCCGTCAGACAAGCCTGTGCAGGTGTGTCCGTCCCACGCTCCACTGATGGCGTCGCAGGGACTGATCCTGTTTGACGTAGTCCACGAGGAGAAGTCCTGGTAACCCGTGTTTACGTGCACGCCTCGGGTTTGCTTGCGTTCCTGCAGTCTGAACATAAATAAACTCGACAGAGAGAGAAAATAACAAGAGCACTTTCTTTTCCCGCCGTGGAGCGGCTCAGAGAGAAACCAAACCCGGAGGTGTGATCTGAGTGTCCTCTTCTCCTGGACCTGGCCCGCTGACAGGGATCAGGACTTCAGGAGACCTGAATCAGGTGTATGCCAGCATTTCCCACTCCGGTCCTCCTGACAGCTCATTAGCTTGTGCTATCGCAGGCCGGACCCCACTGAGCCGCCATATTTATCCCTCTAAATATAGCCCGGGGCAGGAATCAAACCTGGAAGCTACGCTCACACACCGCTGCCAGGGTTTTGTCTTCAGTGACTGTGTGTGTGTGTGTGTGTGTGTGTGTGTGTGTGTGTGTGTGTGTGTGTGTGTGTGTGTGTGTGTGTGTGTGTGTGTGTGAGTGAGAGCGGTCTTCACCACATACTCTTTAGTGGTCAGGACGGAGCTTCCAACCTATTTTCATTGTCAACATGTGAAGATGTTCCTGCAGCCGGTGAAGAAACTCATGGATCACACAGAAATATCTTCAATTTGCATTTCCTCCCCTGGCCACCAGGGGGCGACTCCTCTGGTTGCAAAACGAAGTCTGATGAGGAAAATTACCTCACCTGATTTATCAGCGGGGAAGCTTTAGGGGGCGGGGCTTACCTGCTGATTGACAGGGTGCTACCACGCTACCAATGCAGTTAGCTTAGCACTTAGCTGTAAAGTTGACCTTGAATTATGCAGCTCAAAGCTAGGGTGTGTGTATTTACAGCGTTAGCAGACATGAAGCCCGACACGGTGAAACGGAGGAACATCGGTTTATTCTTTGTGAAGTCTTGTGTTGGAGAACGTGTTGTTCGGTTCTCTGTGAGAAGCTCGACAGCAGAGCGACCGTGACGAAATCCTTCATCTGACAGCCTGATTTTTGTGTTTCTTCCTCTGCCAAAAGTCTGTTCCAGTGTGTTGCTGCAGGAGTGGAAAAGTTTATGAAAGAAAGATCAGATGATGCTATTTTGGTTTTCCTCCCCGCTCTGCCCTCTTCCAGCCTGTCATAACACGGAATTAGAAAAACTCGGGAGGAAAACGATTTTGGAAAAGAGCTGAACGTTTCCACCGGGAACAAGAAGAGTCTTCTGTATGAAGCTTCCTACAGCGCTGGTATAGCTCTAATAATCCACTGTAATGAATTATGTAGGCTGAACTGTATTATCGTGTCTGATAGAAACCCCTCAGTGTCGGAGATTCTCAGCTGATCGCCATAGCGACGCTGTGAGAGACAGCCTTGACATCATTTTCAACACAACACACTCTGAATCCTTTCATCGGCGCCAACAGAGGCACGTCAGCAAGTGTATGATGTTGTGTACGATGTAGAGTAACGTTACGTAATGTCACGTCACATAATGTCACGTTATGTTACGTAATGTTATGTTACGTTACATTATGTTATGTTATGTTATGTTATGTTACGTAATGTTATGTTACGTTACGTTACGTAATGTTATGTTATGTTATGTTATGTTACGTAATGTTATGTTACGTTACGTTACGTAATGTTATGTTACGTAATGTTATGTTACCTAATGTTATGTTACGTAATGTTATGTTACGTAATGTTATGTTACGTTACGTTACGTAACGTTATGTTACGTAATGTTACGTAATGTTATGTTACGTTACTTTACGTAACGTTATGTTACGTTATGTTACGTAATGTTACGTTACGTTACGTTGTTATGTTACGTAATGTTATGTTATGTTACGTTACGTTACGTAATGTTATCTTATGTTATGTTATGTTACGTTACGTAATGTTATGTTACGTAATGTTATGTTACGTAATGTTATGTAATGTAATAGTACATCAGGTTGCGCCGTAATGTACAGCGCAGTGTATGGCATTGAGTAATTGTACGTAGTGTAATGTTACTTAGTGTAGCTTTACGTAGTGTAACATTGCATAGTGTAATGTTACGTAGCGTAACTTCACGTAGTGTAATGTTACTTAGTGTAACTTTAGGGTAGTGTCATTTTATGTAGTGTAAGTTTAGGGTAGTGTAATTTTATGTAGTGTAAGTTTAGGGTAGTGTAATTTTATGTAGTGTAAGTTTAGGGTAGTGTAATTTTACGTAGTGCACGCCGTACTGTATCTTTACAGTAGTCTATGGTATAGTGCATGTAGTGTATGGGATAGTGTAACGATACGTGTGTTACGTAGTGTAACGTTACAGCTACGCTAGGCTAGCTACTGAAGGTGTACTGAACGTAAACATGCAGGTGAAGAGTGGAATCCTTTCTGTTTAGAAACGGCAGCTTCTCTCGAACTAAATACTCCAGAAACACTCATTTCACCGCGTCGTAAACACCACACTTAAAAACCCCATAAAACCCAAAACCACTCGGTTCATCTTTGCACTTCCTAATAACCATTCATTCACGGAGTTCAGACCTGTGTGAAAATAATCCAGCGAGGATTAAAGAGGGAGGAAACAGAATATTCTCACGTTTAATGTGGAGAATTAAGGGTTTAATTTGACCGGAACGAGAGTTTGAGCTTGTGTTCTTTTTAACAGTGGAAGGAGCTAAATAAATACAAGTGGGTGAGTTTTATTTAGCTTCTGTTGGCTTTAAATGAAGCGTGTTTTTACAATGCAGTGAAATGAAAAAGCTTCTCCACAGAGTCAACACGGCTGCTGTCTCTGGTTAAACCTGAAGGATTTCACTTTTTAATCTCTGTCCGTAATGTTGTCAGGCGCTTAGAATAACAATCACTTGTGATATGGTGGATCGGTTTTTACACTGTGATCTGGAACGTCAGGATTCAGCTTCCATCTTTATCTCTTTGGAGATAAAAACGTTACTGATCCCAGGGCGAGGACGTTGTTTTGTTTTGTCCTTACATTAAGATAAAGTTTATGCAGGCAGTGCAGTTATAACAGTGTGGTTTCTCTGACAGCTTTGTGGAGTAGCAGCAGGGGATTTGGGGGCGGGGCTTAGTGGAGAGGATCTATTGTGTTCGTTGGATTGAAGCTGCGGTTCAGCTGGAATGAAAAACGCCCCTTTAGATCACATCCGCAGTCATATTGTGACAAAAAATATGGGAACAAAAATGACAAAAAAAAAGAATATCACAACATCCATCAACCTGTAACTTTGTTAGAGTAGAAAATCGCACTCAGAGATGCCGCTTTACCACGTTAGCGTTTCATCAGCCGAAGTCGATCCATCCGTCAACGAGCGCCAGAGTCGAGGCCCCTCCCGTTCGGCGAGGTAAACCCCGCCGTCTTGCATCACTCGGCACTCCGGTGAAGGAATGCAACGACGTGTTTCAGCCTGTCGGCAGCTGATCAGCCAAGTTTAGTTCCCCGAAATATCACACAGGACCAGGAGGCAACAGGAAGGGGGGGGGGGGGGGGGCTCACTCTGCCTTTTATTTACGTGGTCGTCTGAATGCATTTTGATTTATTCCATAGAGTCATGGTTGTAGGAATTCTGGACATAAAAAACCTTTCAGTTGTTATTCTGCACATATTTATCCATTAGCCAAAAAACCAAAATCTTCATATTGGTTTCAATTTACAGTTTAACAGTTTACACACATTCTGTTTAGTGAAAAAATACATCAAATAATCTTAATTAAAATGATCATAAATAATAAATATTACATACAATGTTTGTATTCCTGACGATATTCCAGGTTATTCAGATGATGGAAAACGATCAATTTATTGTCAGTGATTGTGTTTAAATCCAACAACCTATTGATGTCGCTGAAAAGTTGAAACTATTTCAACTTTCCTCTGCATCTATAAACTTTTTTGTAGGATTTTTTGTTTTTGTTTTTTTAGATCTGTTATCTGTGTTTTTTTATGTGGGCTGTGATGCTTTCATGCTGCTATCTTGGCTAAATAAAGTTAAAAAAACAAAACAAGTGTGATGTGAGGGAACAGGAGGGTTTAGTTCCCCGTCGGGATTTGAACCGCTGCTCAGACGATGAAAAGGTTTGCAGACAAGAATTCGTCTTTTCTAATAAAAACGTTTGGACCTTTTTGTTCCGGACTGAAAGTTAATGAGATGTCGAGGTTGCAGAGCGGGTTTTCATCTCTTCACTGAATGAACTGTTCCATCCTGAGAACACAACGCCTGTGTTTATCGTTTACATCATCAGCTGTTGGGGTCTCGGCTTCGGCTTCTTCTTTTTTCCTCTGAATTCACACAAACGGCTTCAGGGTTCTTTTTCCTGGACTTCTTAAAAGCTGCTTCACATGGAATTAACCCGACGTCGTTTTGTTTGACCTCTTGATTCGGTCGCTCGCGTCTCCAAATCGGGACGGAGCTGAGGTCACGCTGCAGATGTGATCCGTCCAGTCCAAATTAGGGAAGAAGCCGCCGCTGACAACGACCCCATGTTCTGTGTTTTCATCCGATGCAGCTTCACGCCTCGTCTTTCTGATCTGCGTCTCCCAGAGTCGGATCACGGTGCCCTTAAAACCTGAACCCTCAGGGACTTCACTGACGTCACCTGGTGAATGAGTGTGAGAGGCTGAAGGGCTTTAAATGGCACACATGTCGTCTACGATTGTGGGTTTTTATTTTACTTTTTCTCCCTGATCTGAACGTCAAATAATCTATTCACTTGTTTTAGTTGAAACGGCTTCAAAAAAGCTCCATTAAATGACCCGTTCCTCTGATTTCAAGTGTTCCTGCTGTAACCCTCCGGTCCGAGCACTCAGTGTGCCGTCCTCTCTGTTTACCTTTTTTCCCCTCCAGGCTTCCCCTGGTAACCCCGTGTTTAACGTCACAGCGCTATGATTTATGGGTAATTCCCCTTCAGGCTAAAGTCTGCAGAAAAATGTGGACTTGCGTGTGCAGTGAAAACAAATATAATAAGAGCTGAAAAAGGCAGCAACATTAAGGGACAGAACCAAGTATTCTCTGGTCCAAACCAGCAGAGGTGTAGACCTGATCCCCCATCACACACACACACACACACACACACACACACCGCCGGCTGTCCCGAGCTGTTGATCTTACGAGGGAAAAATAAGCAGACGGAGAGTTTATGGCGCTCGTTTCTCTGGGGAAATGACGCACTCGCAGACATGTATGTGGAAGACGATGTAGAACATGAGACGGGACGGCCAGCTCTACCCGAGGTCATTGACCCCCGTGTGTGTGTGTGTGTGTGTGTGTGTCTGTGTGTGTGTGTGTGTGTGTGCAGAGCGGGGACAATGAACAGCCCCGTTGGGCCCAGATAAGGAGATCTGGGATCGGGGTGGGAGTGCCGACGGGTGCTTGGGTTCGCTCCCAGAGAGGTGTAATGATCCGGGGCGGGAACGGCGTCGGTGCTGATGATGCCGAGGACTCATTCATACGAGGGGGGGGGGGGGGGTCAACGCATCAAGTCAGCGTGTTCAGTCAGGTTTCAGCGCTTTGCTGGGGTCGTGGGTGGAGTTTCTTTTAAATCACGTGTGGGTATTTATTTGGGTTTTGGAATTTAAAGTTGAGTTGAAATGAAAAATTAAAAAAAAAAATGTTTAAAACCTATTTAACAATATTTGCTGAACAAATACAAATATCTTATAAACAATGCCTCCATATCTGTTCTTGACCAACAGCTAACATCAGTTATTTGGACATGTTTGATTCGTCGGCCTGTATTTGACAAATGTGCCTTTTAAATTTTCCCAACCCTCATGTTGTTGTCTGTGAGCGACAGACGATGTCATGTCAAGATCATCGCGTCCCTCGTCCTGTGGTTAGATCAGTTCAGTCTGAGGCCTCCAGACTTTTGTTGCATCGGCCATAATAATTAACGAGGCTCAATAAAGTTGAGACGCCGAGGTCAGCAGACGTTTATGAGCACTAATCTACTTATTAAGTGTTTTTATTCGGTCTTGCTTTCGCTTTCTGTTTCCATCGAAGACGACCGGCAGCAACGTGATCATAAGGAAATCAAATGCTTATATAAGCTATAACGTGTCGTTGTAATGCAGATATCCGTCAGCGTCTTAGGAACAGAATGTGCTCATGATGAGATGGTCACATGACCCACAGTGGATGAATGGCGTTATTATGTGTTAGCAGCCTGAAGGCCACGAGGCTTTTATGCTTTTTATCTGATAAAAGTCATAGATGTTTTTTTTAGCTTGTAAAGAATGTCAGCAAGTCTTTGTTCCTCCATGTGAAGCTCAATTCATCAAACAAGGACATGCATTTTCACTTTCAATCAACCTGCAGTTCATTCAGACGGCAACCTCCGCTTCTCAAATGTGAAGCCGAGGCTGAAGTGCCTTAAACTGTCATTCTCTCTGCTGGCCACCAGGTGGCGACTCCTCTCTGGTTGTATAGAAGTCTATGAGAAAATGGTCCTACTTCTCTCTTATATTATTATCTCAGTAAACTTCGTAAACATGAGTTTATGCTACCAATTAGGCAAGTGGGACGATAACAAAATTCTACGTCACATCATTAGGGCTGCAGCTACCGAATATTTTTAGAATGGAGTATTCTATACCGATTATCCCATCGATTAATCGAATAATCGTATATTATTATTAAACAGAGGTTTTGCTTCCACCATTTTTTCGTAATCGTTTCAGGGTTAGTCTGGTCTTGGTCTTGGTCTGGGTCTGGGTTAGTCTGGTCTTGGTCTGGGTCTGGGTTAGTCTGGTCTTAGCCTGGATTAGTCTGGTCTTGGTCTGGGTTAGTCTGGTCTTGGTCTGGGTCTGGGTTAGTCAGATCTTGGTCTGGGTTAGTCTGGTCTTGGTCTGGGTCTGGGTTAGTCTGGTCTTGGCCTGGATTAGTCTGGTCTTGGTCTGGGTTAGTCTGGTCTTGGTCTGGGTCTGGGTTAGTCAGATCTTGGTCTGGGTTCGTCAGGTCTTGGCCTGGGTTAGTCTGGTCTTGGTCTGGGTTAGTCTGGTCTTGGTCTGGGTCTGGGTTAGTCAGGTCTTGGTCTGGGTTAGTCTTGTCTTGCCTACACTAGTGGTGGTTTATTAATGGCCCTCCTCCTGCCTCCTCCTCCCCTTTCATCCCCTGCAGAGGCCCCTCCCCCCCCAGAGGCCCCTCCCCCTCCAGAGGCCCCTCCCCCTCTCCCCTCCTACACATCGGCCTCACATTCCCAGCAGGCCAGGCGTTTATTTAAGCCCCAGCCTTTGATGGAGAGCGAGTGCTTATCTGAATATTTCCCCGTTAAGGCCGTTGTTGTCTTTTGAGCCGAGCCCGGCTCCTCGCCGTGAGCTCATGACTTTTCCCTCTTCTGGCATCTCATTCGGGGGGTTTCCCGCCATGGAGTCGGTCTGAGCACCTGGACCGCATTACCGCATGCTGAGTTTCTATAAATACCACATGTACATGTCGTTTTTTAAAAAAGCGTGTTCCCGCATCAATCAGAAGTCCGTCTGGTTTCTCTCTTCTATGAGCCTTAATGGAAAACTCCCAGTGAACGCCACACTGACTGACACCCGCTGGTTCCCATTTAAGGCCAGCCAAGATGTACACACACACACACACACACACACACACACACACACACTTCTGAAATAGCTCCTGTTATATGTCACATGGCACTCCAAAGCTTCGGCTGTATTAATAAACTTAAAGTAACAGTTTATATTCAGTAAATTGATTATTTTTTGTTGCTCAACATCCAAAACAAACATGTTGTTTTGTTTCCCCTTCGAATGTAAATGGAGGGGTCCGGCTGCACCGGGGAGGGGGGGGTGAAGCTTTAATTACTGCGTCATTAGTCCGTCCTCCCACTCTCACAGCTGCACTCCTGCAGGAAAGAAATATACGCTTAAATGCACTTCAGCATCCTGGAATATATACGACGGCGTTTTAGGGCCACTGTAGAAAAACAACACAAAAACGAGAGAGAAAAAAAGTTGCAAATTTGCCACTTTATAAATATATAAAGCCGATATAAACAAGCTGCTTGGTTCCGCTAACACCGTTTGTTTGCCGTTTTGCGACTTTTTTTCTCTGAATATTGACCTTACTATTCCCTACAGTGGCCCTAATACGCCGACGTAGGAATACATTTTTGTATTCTATATTTTTATAAGATACGAAATAAGACGTCTTTTTTATTGCAAGACCCTTCTGCTCTCTCTCTTCTCTCGGCCGTCATCTTTCCTGCAGAGCAATGCATGATGGGAAATAACGCTGCAGCCGGGTGGGAGAATGCGACCGCTCCCCGCTGATTTTCCCTTTTGTTCCCGAATATGTCACTCGGGGCTTTGCCAGGTTTCCAGTAAATGTACGTGTTTTGTACGTGATTCTTGTGTGTGTGTGTGTGTGTGTGTGTGTGTGTGTGTGTGTGTGTGTGTGTGTGTGTGTGTGTGTGTGTGTGTGTGTGTGTGTGTCTGTGTGTGTGTGTGTGTGTGTGTGCGTGTGTGTGTGTGCGTGTGTGTGTGTGTGTCTGTGTGTGTGTGTGCGTGTGTGTGTGTGTGTGTGTGTGTGTGTGTGTGTGTGTGTGTGTGTGTGTGTGCGTGTGTGTGTGTGTGTCTGTGTGTGTGTGTGCGTGTGTGTGTGTGTGTGTGTGTGTGTGTGTGTGTGTGTGTGTGTGTGTGTGTGTGTGTGTGTGTGGTCCTCCTTATCACGCCTGGCCTCTCTGTGGAGGGTTATCTCCTCGTCTCCAGTAAAGTTTCCACTGTGGACAGCTGGAACAATGCGGACCCTCCCTCGCCACCTCTGCTCTCCTCGGGCGGCTATAAATAAACCCGACCACGAGTATATCTTTGTCTGAGACATCCTATTATTCCTTTTTCTCGCTGTTGCCGGAAAAAAAGCTCCCATGTTGCCGGGACAGGGAAGCGGTGAAGCACTTGGCCTCATCCAGATTTCCTCTTCCAGCGACAAGTCGGGACGTTCCTAACGACGAATTTCCCTGACGTTTAAACGGGAGGTTTTATTTAGATTCGTCTGGAAGTATATGAAACAATTTAATCTAGAAGAAACGTGTGTATTATAAGGGCCATTTCAAATACATGTTTTTAAATGCTACTGTGTCTTCAATCCAGCATGATGTTCATTTAGTACATTATGGTCCATTTAGAGTCCACCAGACCAGAAAGCAGGGGATGCTTTAGGGGACGGGGCTTACCTGCTGATTGACAGGTCCATTTAGATAAAAGGAAGAAGACCCCTGCTATCCCCCCCCCCCCCGGGTCTCCATCCACCACTCCGAGGCTGGACAGATGGCAGCGTCTCCACCTGGCCGGCTTCACTGGTTTTTATCATCCCTTTGGCCGGCGAGAGTCCGGCTGGGAGCGCTGCAGCACATTTATCCACCTGCTCACGCTCATCATTTAGCTTTTATAGGTATTTGCTTTGTGCGGATGACAGATGGAAACCTTGTTAAAGTGAGCAAGTAAAAGTTTTATTTGTTTTAATCGTATGTTGCTGGCCCAGGCTGTCGGTGTGTTGGTTGTAGAAACATTCCAGCGTTTACTGGATCACTGAATAAAATCCTGTACGTGGCTATTTAAAGCCTAACAGACATAAAAGTGTCAGACGGGAAAATAGGACGAGGGTTTACGAGCTTTGGCATCTGGTTCGTGCTCTTTGTCATGTGAAATTAGTTTAAAAAGAATAAATGAAGCTTCTTCATCGTTATAGTTACACGGACATATGGATCTGTGGATCATCCATCGATTTAGTCTATTGATCAGTAATGAACTGTAATATGAACAGGAAGTGCCGAGTCTCTTTGGGTGAAGAGTTAAAGCTGCCGTGTGTTTGATTCCTCGGAGTAATAAACACAGCCAGCGGCTTCTCTGATTGGCTGCTGGCGGGAGGTGAAGGGTCACTTTAGAAGATAGGTGGTCAAACTAATTAAAACATCATCTCATGATCACACGCTCATGTGTGTTAAACTCACCTTCAGTACACATCTGTCTGGAGTTTCTGTGTGTGTGTGTGTGTGTGTGTGTGTGTGTGTGTGTGCGTGTGTGTGTGTGTGTGTGTGTGTGTGTGTGTGTGTATATGTGTGTGTGTGTGTATATGTGTGTGTGTATATGTGTGTGTGTGTGTATATGTGTGTGTGTATATGTGTGTGTGTACATTTTGCATCTGGAACAGAGAGATTACATAGAACTTTTGTCTCTCAATTCCTGTTTACAGCGTCTCATGAAGACCAGTTTACACTCCTCATCCTGTGTGTGTGTGTGTGTGTGTGTGTGTGTGTGTGTGTGTGTGTGTGTGTGACTGAGGGGACTCTGAAGGGGGACGTGGATCTGGACCGGCGGCCGGGTGCTGGATCACGTTGAGGTGGTTGGATTGAAGGATGGTTCGGTGTTCAGTGATCGTTGCCCACCTCACGCTCCCACTATATATCTATATCTATACATCAGGATGTGTCAGACCACGTCGAGGTCTACGCCCCTTTAACAGGATCTGCCGAGGCTGTTTGGGAATCAAACATCGCATGGGATTGATTGTTCTGCTGCTGGTTTGGTTTCTACCGCTCAAAACACAGAACAAGTATTTTTAGTCCAAACGATATCAGATCATTTACTGCTCTGCAGAATGTAGATGTGAAGGATTTTCTTTCTGGTCTGGTGGTCTGGTGGTCTGGTGGTCTGGTGGTTTAGTGGTCTGGTGGTCTAGTGGTCTGGTGGTCTGGTGGTTTAGTGGTCTGGTGGTCTAGTGGTCTGGTGGTCTAGTGGTCTACCACTTTGGACCATCTAAACCAACCTCTGACTCCTAGAGGAGAAGTCAAGAGGATCCTCAGAGTCAATAGGATTCATCTTCTGGGATATATGCAGCCTGTCCCAGCATGCATTGGGTGAAAGGCAGGGGGATAAGTGAAGCCGAGGCTGAAGTGCCTTTCAAACTTACATTCTGTCTACCGGCCATCAAAGACCGTAATTATCTCTTGATTTATTATCCCAGTAAATTCTCCCGCCAAAATAATCCACAATATTATCCCGATAATCGTCAAAATATGCTTAAAATTCTTAAAGCGTCACAAAAACACAACTGGAAAACATTTTATTAAGAGAAATATTCTTATCGCATCTCTTTTCAAATGGAAAAACGAGCAAATGTTCTCTGAAACGTCGACTAAGCTCACTTTCACAACTCTGTGATGTCACTTCATGGGAAAGTTGTGACACTGATTGTGAAATAATTCACTACAAAGTGTGTCATAATCACTGTAACCATGGCAACGGATGAAGTTCACCAGGATGTCTGATGTCAGAGAAACGTCCTCCTCCTTCTCCTCCTCCTTCTCCTCCTCCTTCTCCTCCTCCTCCTCTCTTAAAAATATCCAGGCAGAGGTGAGACTGGAGGACTAATGGGGGGAGGGGGGTAAGTAAGGTCCGGGTCTGAGATCCGGCCTGAACCCCGGTCTGTGGTCCGGTCTGAGATCTGGCCTGAGGTCCAGCCTGAACCCTGGTCTGCGGTCCGGTCTGAGGTCCGGTCTGCGGTCCAGTCTGTGGTCCGGTCTGAGGTCTGGGCCCCCCGGCTGCACCGTGTTGTTGGTTTTGGAAGTCCTGGTTTCTGGCGCTCTGCTCTGTTAGGTCTGGTCTGGACTCTGATGAGGAGAGGAGGTGTGTTCTGGATCTGGACTGGTTTTGAACGGGTTTCTGACGGTCTGGTCTGGACTCTGATGAGGAGAGGAGGTGTGTTCTGGATCTGGACTGGTTTTGAACGGGTTTCTGACGGTCTGGTCTGGACTCTGATGAGGAGAGGAGGTGTGTTCTGGATCTGGACTGGTTTTGAACGGGTTTCTGACGGTCTGGTCTGGACTCTGATGAGGAGAGGAGGTGGTTTCTGGATCTGGACTAGTTTTGAACAGGTTTCTGGTGGTCTGGTCTGGACTCTGATGATGGATTCGACCTGTTTTATTGGGACTGCTCGACATAGTACCTGACGGTGATATATACATGTTCCCGGGCCGCTCGGAGACACTTTAATGGGCTCCTGGTGGAAAAAGGAAGCCGGCCCTCCTTCCAGCGCTCCTCCGGCAGGAAGAGCCCAATTACAGAGATACGGCGGCCGGCGCTGAAAGCGTGACAGCCTGTGAAACGAGGCGATGCTTGTCCCGCCCCGCTGCAAACAGGAAGTGTGTGCAGGAGAGCGCCGCGAGATAAGAAGGCCAACAGAAAGAACAAAACAACGACAACCAGAAGTGTCAGAAGACGGCGGGACAGAAAGAGACGAGTCGCCACGGAGACGAGAACTGTAGTCATGTGACCGTGTCGCTACGCTTCCTGAACAGGAAGTGAGACGTTTGAGCGCCGCCACCTGAAGGAAGCACGAGCTTGTACTACAGCTTTTACTACAGACCTCCTGCTACTCCTCCTCGTCCTCCTCCTTCCCCCTCTACCTCCTCCTCTTCGTCCTCCTCGTCCTCCCACCTCCCTTTCCTCCCCCCTCCTCCTCCTCCTCGTCCTCCTCGTCCTTCTCCTTCCCCCTCCACCTCCTCCTCTTCGTCCTCCCACCTCCCTTTCTTCCCCCCTCCACCTCCCCCTCCTCCTCCTCCTCCTCCTTCTCCTCCTCCTCCTTCTCCTCCTCCTCGTAGCTGTTTCCTGTAACTTCCCCTCCAGATAGTCGTTCACAATGACTTCTGACTGAAAGGAAATTAAATGTTGATTTGCATGAATCCACCAAAGGCTTGGGTACACGCCGTCGGCCAATCACACGCTCAGCTCTGATAATAGGGGGGGGGGGGGTTATCGGTGTAATCTGGTTATTCTCACACACAACTGGATTACAGGCTGATTACATCTCTTTTTCTCTCTCTCCACTAAACCAGAGTTTAACGTTCATGCCGGGTTACTTCAATCGATGCAAGGGGGACCCCCGAAGACCGGCTGGTGCTGGTCTAAAGGCAGATTAGGACCTGTTTAGTTAATCCAAAGAAACAGGGGCGTAGTATAAAACAAGGTGGAAATAAATGTCCTTGTTTGAATGCTTTAAAGCCTCTCTTTCCCTGAAACCCCTTGTTTAGACCTCCTGCCCCTCCCTCCCAAAAAGCCCAGTCTGCTCTGAATGTGTTACCCCGAACCAGAACCAGAACCAGAACCAGAAGTCCAGCTGAAGGACATTTGTACTTCTGCTGATCACATTCCTGTTTCAAAAACCATAAAAAGTGGTGCTTATTTGATTTTCCCGACACTTATTACACAGTTATTATACATTAGATTATCTCAACACATAAACTCGTGTTTGTCAGTTTATTTATTTGCAATAATCCAAAGAATCCCATCAGGGAACCTGCAAACGCCTACTAAAGAAATATAAACGACGCTGCTGGAATTTTATTATTTATTTCAAAATATCTTTCCAGACAGGAAGTCCTTTAATGCCTCGAGGTTTTCTATCCAACAACACAGAAAACCCTTTTTTTTGTTTTTGTTTTCGTGGGTCGACTCCAATAATTATCGTGTTTGATTACGATCATAATCACATTTTTAATTGTTTTATTAAACCTTTATTTAACCAGGTAAAAGTCTTGTTGAGATTTAAAATCTCTTTTCCAACAGAGACCTGGCCAAGAGGTCTTCCAACTCCACCATCAATATCAAAATAGTTTTTTTTAAAAACATTTACAAAAAGTCCTAAAATAAAACAAAAGCTCCATTTTCAATCAGACGTTTCCGTGGCGACGCCTCCAGAGACCGGAGTGACTTTTTCAAAGCTTTGAGAAAAGTAGAGCAGAATCTGTAGCAGCCTCATTCTCCCTCTTTCTTCCATCGCTAAATTATGCAAATGTTTCTAAGTCAGTTTTTTTTTAATGCAGATTTAAATAATAAATATATATATATTTTAAACCGGTTGGTTTCGTGTCACTCAGGATGTCTCCAGGCCGTCAGAGTTTCAGTTGAATATTAATGAGCGGCGACGCTGTGATGTCACGTTGACTGTAACAGGCAGTTTATTGTCTTTTGTTCTCGTCTACAGAAGCTGCGGTAAATAGTCTTCAAGGGTTCGTTTTAAATTAATATTTAAAAGGAAAATGTTGCCGAGCAGCTCCAACAGGAACGTTGAGTTCAGGGCAGATTATGGTTTCTGTAATGAGGAGCTTTGCATCGACAGCCAGTAGCAACAAGAGCGCACCTGCAGGATCTTATTTCACAGTTTCAGTCTCCCAGAAGTACAAATACTTCCTTACTGTATTTAAGTGGTATCTTCTACAACTCTTCTGCTCTACATGTTAAAACAATTATATGTACTCCTCACACAGACTCGTTACCGATTAATGATGTGAGATTCAGGGGCCTATTTTTACGTTCTGGACGTTTGTTTCCATGACAACAGTTTTTTGGGGGGCAGAGATGGAAAACTTTTGAAACTGGGACTCCAGAGTGAAATCTCTTAAATACCCAACTCCAGCGTAAACTAGCATAACCTGGTCTCCGTGGAAACGGTGACGCCGCGGCTCCACTTCGCAAATGCATATTGTTTGATACCGAAAAAGTTGGTAATTTTGGTGAAAAACAATCAAATAATCTTAAATGAAATGATCATTAATCTCTAAATGATAGTGAGCTAGACATTTTTTTAAAGTCACTCGTGACGATATTTATGATTATCCCGATATTGAAAAATCACTTTTCTTCACGATACACGATCTTTTATCGTCCCGATCCGAATACAAAGTCGAGCATGGAGAACCCCTGAACCGAAGCTTTGACCCCAAACCCCTGAAATAACTCCTCCGAGTTCACGTTTGTGCTCTTCAGCAGAATAATAAACGAATCCTGCGGCCAATGAAGCGAATGCATCTCATGCAACTCCCAAATTCCCAAAGGCTCATGGGAAAATGACTGATAACCAGCTGTGTAACATCGTAAATATCGCAGATCGACTCTGCGTTCATCAAAATCTCTCACGAATCACATTCACGGCTCAAAGTGCGTGTTTCTGATCCGGTCACCAAAACCTCTAGATTTCCTCATTTTACCCACAATGCCGAGCGAGTGAGACGGTAACCAGGAGTTACGTCTCCGTCACCGATGCCACGTGGAACTTGATTCTCTGGTGCTTGTAAAGGTTTTTTTATTCCGTTTCCACTGTGGAGACGTGCGACCTTGACGCCGTTAACGAGCCGCTCCACTGGAAGGAGCTCGGCTGTACTTCTCGTTGTCTCTTTGAGGAGATGATGGCCCAGAATTTGTCTCCAGGAAAATCGATTTACTGTTTGTCGAGAATATATTGGTTGAAAAGTGCTTCGTGAACTCATAAAATCAGGATTATTTGATCTCTTTTTCGGTGTGAAGGACGCACAAGTCTGGAAAGATATTTGGAAATAATTGAAATTCCAGCAGCGTCGCTTCACTTCCATCTGTTATAATACCGTTTTCTTCAGTAGGTCTCATGCTGGTTCTGGTTCCCTCCTCAAAGAGCTGATGGGGTTTTGGATTACTGCAGGAAATAATCTCTGTTGCAAACACCAGTTTGATAGTCGAATGACTGTCAAGTTATTTTTAATGGTTTTTGAAATGCAAATGTAGAACACACACCGACGGCGGAGTCAACCACGCAGGGCGACAGCCAGCTCGTCAGGAGCAATTAGGGTGAGGTGTCTTGCTCAGGGACACCAGGCACTCAGCTAGGAGGAGCCGGGGATCGAACCAGCCAACCCGCTCTACCTCCTGAGCTAAACCCCCCCAGGTAAAGCAGAAGTAAATAAACTAAAAAGTTAAGCTGTAAACCAGCTTCACCAAGGTCACATGACTTCACTTCTTCTTCAAGTGATGTCATCTACCTTAAACTCAGAGTATGCATCGAGTTTTATATGAATTTAAAGAGGAACTATGCTTCTTCTTCTTCTGCTTCCTCGTCTTCTTCTTCTTCTTCTTCTTGGGAGGGAGGGTCAGGAGGTCAAACAGAGAGCGAGCTGCTGCTGCATTAAACGTCTTTTCGTAGGAACCTGAAATCCAAGTATGAACCGGAAAAATGAGCAGAATTGAGTTCCACCTTGTTTAATGCTACGTCAGAGTTCCTCAGGACAACCCTTCCTGGAGACCAGGACCAGCCGGTCTTGGGCGGGCCCCTCTTTGCACTGATTGAACAAGTTGCAGATATGCTTCTTATCTCCGTTATCACTTTATTTTTCTATTACCGTTCATAAAAGGCCGCGCGGGACAACACCCGAGATTAAAACGTCTGGTAACTGTATTGGTGACGACATTAATCTTCTAGGTTGTTCTCTGCAAACGCAACAGGAGTCCTCCAGTTACATCTTCATCATGTAGTCGTAGGTTGCCCTGTTGCCCTGTTGCCTCCACGCCAGTCTCTCTGCAGGACTTCAGTGATGCACGAACCCCCGTGTGTGGAAAGAATGGACTCTAGCTGGTGGCAGAGGGCCTACGTGTATGTAATAGAGGTGCACTGACATGTCGTACCGTAGTTACAGAGAGACTTTGTGTCTTCCTGATAATCTGCTCGACAACACCCTGTTAGACTCTTTTATAGGCGTCTTGTGGAGACACGTCCTGGTTTCTGTAGAGCGCCGCACGTTCCTGACCTTTGGACATGAACACATGCTTACATGTACTTTGCTGTGGAGAAAAAATAATAAGTGCATGTTTTCAGTAGGTGAGGCTCCACCATGGAACACCGTTGGGTCCTGAACGCAGCGCGAGGAAACGTGCGTGATAATGCAGTTTCAACGTTTGAACGGAATGCTTTTGTTAATTTTGAAGAATATGGATTTAATAAGCCATAATAGAATGTGGCATTTATGAAATAAGAATCCCATGAAATAAATAAAGTTTCATTATGAATAAAAGTTCCCTGAAAAACATCATTTTGGGATAATTAAATAAAAGTCTCAAATAAATAAATAAATGTTGCATTATGACATAAAAGTCCCTGAAATAAATGTAATAAAATAAATAAATGTTTACATTTTTACCTCATTTATTTAATATGGCCTTTTTACTGTATTTATTAATCTCCTATGAACTGGCCTTCCAGCATGCGGCAGCAGCTCGGTGCATCATATTGCAGAAGGCAGATCTGTGGTCTGTGTTGAGTAACACATGGCAGAGGTGTGAGTGGGAGATCTCTCTCCAGTCGTCCTCCTTCAGTCCAGACTTCTGTGGTGGAAAGTGATTTATTCTCTAAAATAACTACAAGCGTCCTCAGCTTTTATCCTCGTCGCTCGAAAAACTGAGAATCCTGATGAAAGAAAGAATCAGGAGATGTTTTCAGCTTCAGCCCTGCTGCACTGCAGTGTTACCTCTCTACTGTAGAGTGTGTGTGTGTGTGTGTGTGTGTGTGTGTGTGAGAGAGAGAGAGAGAGAGTGCTGCATTCTCAGTGAGGAAGAGGCTGTGGTTGATCAGAGTGTTGTAATTTCCTGTTTTTTGATGACAGTTAATCTACACAAATCCCAGCTGATTGCGTTGTTCAAACTAAAGGGGGGGGGGGGGGGGCTGGTGGTGGGGGAGGGGGGGGGGGGTGAAGCCTGTTTGTCTATTCTCCTTTGTTCATTCTTCACTGCTGCATTCACCCTGCAGCTACCGTTACGTTTGTGCTGACTATAGTCTTTCTGTCTGCTTTTGTTTTTCTTTTTCAATCCAACGCTGAAGTGCCTTAAACTGTCATCCTCTCTGCTGGCCACCAGGGGGCGACTCCTCTCTGGTTGTATAGAAGTCTATGAGAAAATGGTCCTACTTCTCTCTGCTGGCCACCAGGGGGCGACTCCTCTCTGGTTGTATAGAAGTCTATGAGAAAATGGTCCTACTTCTCTCTGCTGGCCACCAGGGGGCGACTCCTCTCTGGTTGTATAGAAGTCTATGAGAAAATGGTCCTACTTCTCTCTGCTGGCCACCAGGGGGCGACTCCTCTCTGGTTGTATAGAAGTCTATGAGAAAATGGTCCTACTTCTCTCTGCTGGCCACCAGGGGGCGACTCCTCTCTGGTTGTATAGAAGTCTATGAGAAAATGGTCCTACTTCTCTCTGCTGGCCACCAGGGGGCGACTCCTCTCTGGTTGTATAGAAGTCTATGAGAAAATGGTCCTACTTCTCTCTGCTGGCCACCAGGGGGCGACTCCTCTCTGGTTGTATAGAAGTCTATGAGAAAATGGTCCTACTTCTCTCTTGATGTATTATCTCAGTAAACATTGTAAACATGAGAATATGGTCTCAATCTCTAGTTTCAAGTCTTCTTCAATCCAGCATGATGTTCATTTAGTACATTATGGTCCATTTAGAGTCCACCAGACCAGAAAGCAGGGGATGCTTTAGGGGGCGGGGCTTACCTGCTGATTGACAGGTCACTTAGCTGTAACGTTGACCACCAATAGCATTAAAGTGGGTGATGGATTTCTTTCCCATCTCCAGGAGACGAGTTTGTCTTCTGTTTTCTGTTTTCTTTGCGGTGATTGGTCGGCAGCAGATGCCGCGTTAGTAAACAATGAAAATGTGTCTGTGGTGACTTCTTTGTTTTGTAATATCTGTTATTTATTCCGTCTCTTCATAACTCTCATACCAGAGTTGGTGAATGTTGGAAAAATGTGAAAAACCAGCAAAAGAGGGATTTATTGTGTTCCTGTGGAGTTTCTTCACGACGTTGAGACCAGCATATTAGTTGAGTGTGTCGGTGGCTTGTTGTCTGGGAACAGAAGCTGAAACAAGTGTATGTGATCTTTATTAAGTTACTTACTAGATACAACATCGTGAGTTCATTTTCATTTTCCTCTAAATGGTGAAAAATCAGCATCATTAGTCAGTTAAGCTGCTCTTTTAAGGGTTTTCCCTCCGGACTAGTCCATGAAATCATCCGGGGGGGACAGATCTGATACCCCTGCTTAAATTAATACATGAAACAAAAATAATAAGTGCTGTATCACGTTTACCCGCCTCGTTTTTTTGTAATTCCCTTTGATTTCGGACGCTAGAGACTTGATCAAACGGAGCGAAGGCGTGTTTTCTTGTTTGAAGCCCCTCAGAAGGGTGAAGGCATCTCCCCCTGGACGCTCTGATTGAGGGTTTCTCTCCTCTAATTGTGTTTTTTTTTTAATGTGAAGTAAAACAAAACACGAGGGATCACGCCTCCTCCTCCTCTTAACCTGTGGAAGGACACAAGGGGGGTCTGAGGAGGCTGGGTATTTTTAGTCCAGCTCCCCTGAAAGCCAACAACCTCCGTCCTAACAGCTGGGCCTCGAGGGGCAGGACAACATGAGTGTATATTATCTGGATTTAGTCTCCGATCCAGAGGCTTGTTGCTGTTGTTGTTGTTGTTGTTGTTGTGGATTAGGTGTGAGTACGTTTGATACGAGGACATTAAATCCTGGTTATTAAGAAGTAATGAGTGTATTCAGCTGAGCTCCAGCATCTTTGAGAAGATGCTTCGATTGTTTCTGATTTTTTTGAGACATTTTTCTTTCTTCTAGTTGGTCCGTTCAGATCAGGACGGCACATTTCCTGCTTCACAGCTGGGTTTAGTTGTTCTTTGGTTGATTTGAGGTGAGACTGGAAACAAACTGTGTGTTTTTGTTCCTTGGAAGCCGCTCTGCTCTGCGTTCATGAATCAACCAGAGACGTCAGAACGTTTCTCCTTGTGAACGTCGACCTTCAGCTGCTTCCATTCAGAAACGCTCTCCGTCGGCCCGCACCGACCCATCCTCACCACCGGAGGAATTCACTGTAAATGCACTTGAGTGAGCCAATAATCCGGTATTTCTGACAGAATGTTGAACAGAATCTTCATGATATTGATGTTATTTGAATAAACTTACAATCAAAGTTAAAATCGGCATGTTGTTGAAACACAAAGATGGGGAACTTGCGATCATCATCAAACCTCCAGGAGGCGTTGTGAGTGTGATGAAGCGTCCTGGTTTCTCGGGGTCGACCCATATTTCATATTTGTGCTCTCTGATGTAAAGTGGGGCAGGTGTCATTATCCCTGTGATTCAGGTGGGTGTCATTCACGTAGTCAGATCTCCTGTTCTTTAAATAGATCTCCAGTCTTGTCCCGCTGTGAGAGGAAGTAGGCCAGCGAGGAGCTGCCGAGTGGAGGTTCAGGTTCACCTTTCTGCCCCACATTTCTAATCAACCGCTAATTAACTTCCACTCCACTATTAGACTTTCTCTCCGGGGTCCAGGCCTCCGAGGTCCTGATCAGACCCCCCCCCCTCCTGACGAGGCCGACATCTGTTCTCCGGAAACATCACATCAGATTGGGGTCGGGGGCTAAATGTGTTTCTAGGAGCTGCTCTCTGTTTCCATCTAGGACGCGTATTCCCTCCACGCCGCCGGTCGGGCCGTTTCATTGGCCGGTTTCTGTGGTCGCCACTCCGTCACGATGGAGTCGACTTCTTCTTTCAGAGATCAGAGGCTGATTTATGTAAAACACTCACACAGGGGGCTGGGAATCCTTGAAAACACATTTTAGTGTGGTGTTTTCCAGGTTTGGAAAGTGCTTGGATTTAGACTAAAGGTCTTGAAATGTGTGTTGTATGTGATGACATCTATGATAGAACAGAGAAAAGAAGATCTCCATATCTGAGGGACTGAAAACAGCATTTTGTGACATTTCTTTATGAAAAATGCCTTTTGATGATGAACAGATGATGAAAATAGTTGGTGATTATATTTCTGTGGATCTGTTAGTGGAATTAGTTTTCCTTTCATTTGTGGTCCTTCTGTAAAAAGCTGTCTCCAAACATCATGTTGGTTTTTTAGAGGACAATAACATCTCATTTAATGTGATGAACAAGTGACAGAATAAGTAGACTGAATACTGACCATTGGATTGATACAAATATGGAGTTTACCACAGCTGGAAGGGGCTGGAAAAGCATGGAAATGTACCTGGAAATGCTTGAAAAGTGCTTGAATTTGACAAGTGAAAAGGTAAATATCCTCTGATAAAACCGGCTGACCAATAAATCTGTCTTATGTAACACCACCCCGACTCCTCAGTGTAGACCAATGACGTGACCCCACGTGACCCCATGTGACCCTCCACAACAGGACAAGGAGGGTCAGGTGGAGAGGTCCTGGTCTGATCCCTCCTCTTCCTCCGTCTCGCTCCTTCTTCTTCTTCTCTCTCCCTCCATCATGTGACTAATGACAAGGTCCAGTGCTCATGTCCTTATATAGACCTACACTCTGTCTGATCTGGCTGAGTCTGGGACACACACACACACACACACACACGCACGCACACACACACACGCACACACACACGCACACACACACACACGCACACACACACACGCACACACACACGCACACACACACGCACGCACGCACGCACGCACGCACGCACACACACACACACGGCAAGTCTTGAGACATTTAGGTTCCCCTGGAGATGTCAGCGTATATCAGGCTTAAAATCTTATCTGGGGTCCATGTGGTCCATGTGGTCCATGTGGTCCAGGTGGTCCAGGTGGTTCATGATAAAGACATATTTTATTTTTTGGAGGGCGTCGGGATGATATCAGGTTTGATCGTGGAGTTTCCATTATCCAGATAATTATGGATATCATGACTTGAAAAAATAGAAGCCAGTTATAAATAAATGTATTTATCCTGTATTTATGCAGGGAGAGTCAGAATATGATTAATGATCATCTTATTTAAAGAAATAAAAAAGTGATTCCTGGATGTTTTTCTGCCATTTATAAGAATTTGAAGTGTATTTTGATGATTATCGGGACGATATCATGTCTTGCAGAGACGCACATTACAACTGCTACGGTTATAAATCCTTATTTATGAAATGAAATGACGATTATTTGGTTTTCAGTCTTTTAATAAGGCTCCAGTGTATCACCAGGGAGACGTGAACCCGGTTTGGGTGTCACTGGTCTGGTTTCTTTAGATTCAGGTCTACGTTCGGTGATATTTAACGTCAACTCATCGGATCTCAACTGTTTATTATTTTAATGCTGCCACTGATTTTATTTCTTGATTTATTCTGTGAGAATAGTACGACGTCAAGAGTTAATGTTCGGTAAAAATGATGTTTTTCCCCTAGCGTTGCCATGGCGACGATGTATTTGGTGTGCCCCAGTGCCATCCAAAGATACTGCACCTACTTTCACATCCCTTGTGTAGTTTCCTATAATAGACTTAGTTCTGTTTGCACACACACACACACACACACACACACACACACTCACACACACACACACACACACACACACACACACACACACACACACACACACACACACACACACACACACACACACACGCACACAGAGCTGTTCATCAGACCTAGTTATCGACATCGGGGAGATCTCTCCTTAAATGGTCGACTGGCCCGTCTCTGTTTCCTCTGCAGCTAAAGGGAGTCCAGCTCTGGGAACGGGGGGGGGGGGGGGGGGGACAAAGATGGCAGCAGCGTGCGTTGTGAGCATGTGTCGTGTTTGGTCTTGATGATGTACTGATCTCCACTTTATTTCTGTTCTCTTTTTCAGCCTGAAAACCTCCAGAAAACATGGCTGAGGGAGTTCTACCAGGTGAGTGCAGTACCGAAGCCTGGAGTGCCTTAAAGCTGCATTCTCTCTGCTGGCCACCAGGGGGCGACTCCTCTCTGGTTGTATAGAAGTCTATGAGAAAATGGTCCTACTTCTCTCTGCTGGCCACCAGGGGGCGACTCCTCTCTGGTTGTATAGAAGTCTATGAGAAAATGGTCCTACTTCTCTCTGCTGGCCACCAGGGGGCGACTCCTCTCTGGTTGTATAGAAGTCTATGAGAAAATGGTCCTACTTCTCTCTGCTGGCCACCAGGGGGCGACTCCTCTCTGGTTGTATAGAAGTCTATGAGAAAATGGTCCTACTTCTCTCTGCTGGCCACCAGGGGGCGACTCCTCTCTGGTTGTATAGAAGTCTATGAGAAAATGGTCCTACTTCTCTCTGCTGGCCACCAGGGGGCGACTCCTCTCTGGTTGTATAGAAGTCTATGAGAAAATGGTCCTACTTCTCTCTGCTGGCCACCAGGGGGCGACTCCTCTCTGGCTGTATAGAAGTCTATGAGAAAATGGTCCTACTTCTCTCTGCTGGCCACCAGGGGGCGACTCCTCTCTGGTTGTATAGAAGTCTATGAGAAAATGGTCCTACTTCCACGTCAGAATGTCATCCGTTCCTGATTAGCCACATTAGCAGTACACTGGGTTGGACAGTGTTCCTATAGCTTCCAGTGTTGTCATGGGACTGGGACCACAATCCTGGATCAAGAAGAAGGATCATGTGGACCACATGATCCTTCTTCTTCACTCTGTAGATTAAGTCGTGTGTAGGCGTCGGCTTCCTACAAGAGAGAATCTAAATCTAATTGTTTTAATCTAAATCGGCATTGACTTTATCAAAACTTAAATGCACTTTGAGGGGAAAAAGTGTGTTTATTGATCTAATTTCCTAATGAACTGATCCTGTCTGGGTTTTTTAGCGTCTTGCTAGTTGGTTTAATCCGCTGTGATCTTCTTCACCTTATTTTCACCCTGTAGATGCGTTGGGGAGCAAACGCTAGCTCTCAGTCATGTTTCTTATCTTACGCTGTCATCGACAGAGGAACCCCGGACTAACCACAACTCTTTCCACCGGGGGAGGCAGAGCGAGCTCAAACTCTCAACTGCTGTCTGAAAGTGACAGACAGACAGAAGCCAGAGAGTGAGACAGTTCTGCGATGATAAACTCTTTCTAACATATTGTAGTCAGGGCTGGCACACATGTCACACTATAATGTTACATTAGAAATTATATTAATTATTAATTATATCACAAATGAAATGTGATATTTATCTGAGGCCCCATTCAGACATCATAACCCAGTTTGTATGATTATTAAATCAGAATTATCGTTCTTTTGCGTACATACTTTGATGTTTATGTCACCCATTTATTTAATACGTAAAAAAAAAACCTGACTATTGTCAAGCAGCCGCTTAGTTTGCTTCTTCCTCGGGCGGCCATGTTTGTAGTCAAAGAGAAAAGGGGAGTGAGATTATTCCTCAAGTTCATGGTGATGAATTTCCATGAAAGTACAACAGATAGCAAGATAAAAACCAGAAAATGAGCAGGAAACTGAGATTACATCAGGATCTACTATAAAACTGTTTTTAGAAGAGACTTAAAAGACACTGATTCAGATAAATCATATTTATACAATTAAATCAATTATATAAATATATAATAGAACAGATTTAAAACAAATTCAATAAATTATAAAAATATATAATATAATAAACATACGAACGTTCAGAAATACCTTAATCATATTGATAACAAAAATATTTGATAGAAAATATG
>NC_139925.1:2690701-2718791 GCF_963514095.1 Eutrigla gurnardus
TGTGTGTGTGTGTGTGTGTGTGTGTGTGTGTGTGTGTGTGTTGAGAAGGAGAGCATGCATGGAGAGAGAGAGAGGGGGGGGGGGGGTGCCCCTGTGTGAACCAGGCAGGCTTGTAGCTTCATGCCAGCTCCGTGCTGCTGCCGGCTGACGTCATGGAAACGAGCATCAGACTCTGAACTCGTCCACGCCACAGCTAGCTCGCCGTGACCCCCTCGACGCTAACAACAGGCCCAACGTGTCCTCAGGTCATGACCTCTGAAAGCTACTGTTCGTCTTCCTCTGCAGGAGGAGAAAAAAACGCCCAAAAGCACCCTATCTCCTTTTCTTATAATAATAAAGTGTCTTGACTTCTGCTTTGAGTGGACTTGGCAGCGATCCAGCTGCTGTTTCACACAGGAAACTCTTCTGGCGTCACAGCCAGCGCACTGAATCAGCTTTCAGTCGTACGGGAGCATCAGGAAAGCTTTCAGCAGAACGATGCAGGCTCCTGCTTTCATTCCTCACTCGGCTGGTGAAGGAACGACACAGCTTTTCTTTTTTAAACGCATTAAAACGAGAGGAGTTCCATTTAACATCCTGGTAAATAAACAGAAAACAGAAGCTGTTCAACTGGCTTCCACTGAGGTGGTGACTCAGGGCGAGTTAGGCCTGCTGTTACCTGCACTTCTCCACTCACCTCGGTCACAGTTCATCTCCACGTTTGATCTGACTCTTTGACTTTGGCTGATGCTGCGTTACTTTGAGAGGCGTAAAGATCTAAGCAGGACCCACGTGGGCTGGAGGACCCAGAATAAAGTATTGATCTGTGATTTAATATCAATAACCAGATGAAAAGGATGCTGAAATAACTCCATCATGATGGTGATCAGTAAAAAGTGCTGAGTCATGCTTTGTTAGGTCTGTCTGCAAGACCACAAGATAACTCCTGTTAAAACGCTGGTTTTCTGAATGGAGTCTGGTTGATGATGCTAGGCTACGCTAACATTGTAGCTGCTCCATCAACACTCCAAATAAGGTCATCTAGACATAAATACAGCAGAGACCTTGTTGTTTGGACCACAGACAGTCTCTGGTTCCTCCACATAGTCTGGTCTGGTCTCTGGACTCATGTGAGCTACTATCTAGACCTCTGGGGGACCACAGACAGTCTCTGGTTCCTCCACATGGTCTGGTCTGGTCTCTGGACTCATGTGGTCTACTATCTAGACCTCTGGGGGACCACAGACAGTCTCTGGTTCCTCCACATAGTCTGGTCTGGTCTCTGGACTCATGTGAGCTACTATCTAGACCTCTGGGGGACCACAGACCCAGGAAACAACATTTGGTTCCTCCATTTAGGATTCAGAGGGAATCGTCGTGTGATAAATAACTCAAAGTTAATAAACCGTTCATCTTTTCCTCCGTGAGTTCTGAACCTCTATGAATAAACTAATCCCATCAAAGAGCTCAGAAACCGTCCGGCAGGCTTCGTGGCGGTTAAACGGGTTGTTCTGGACTCAACATAGTGGCTTTATTGTTGCGATCACAAGTTACTTAATGAACGAGTTGTGAGTGATTATTGGGCTTTGAGCCTCGGTTGGTTTTATTGCAGCGTATGACACTAAATGAGGTGATAAAGCAATCTATGTTACTATGTATATATTTGGGGCATGACTAAGGCTTTTTCTTCGCTCCTCATTTCCTTACACGTCGTGCCGGTGAGTCAGATCAGGTCCTGCATCGGGAGAATCCTCATTTCCACATAAGCAAAGCAGAGGATTTGCCTGTGGGATAGACCGGGTCGGACGGGGAATCCGGTGTCGCTGCTGTGCTCGTAAACAAGCGCTTTGCATCGCGACCGCACTCGATCTCATTATCCCACCGCCGCCCATTTGCATCGGAAACATCTCTGGATCGTCACCGGCCGGCGATCTTGTGATTTGTAAATTTCCGGCCCGCGGTGTTGAATGTCATCACATAGTTCATTGTGTTTTTGCTTGTTTTTGCTGTTTAAAGAGCCGAGTCTGTAATCCGGGTATGGATCCTGAACCCCTGACCTCCACGTCTGAGATCTTAATCCAACAAAATATGTCCCAGAGCACCGTTTCCCATATCATTTTTATCGGACCGTTTCAACTGAATTAATCCACAGTCATGGACAGATAAGTAAAGAATCTGTGTTTCCCACCTCCAAACAGGGACCATGAAATCTCTGATTAGTCCTCATCAAAGGGCTCCTCTGTGCAGTATCTGGTGCTCAGTGTCACTTCTGACCTCATCGCCAGTTTTATGATGAAATAAACTATAAAGACACACATTTAAAATGTTGAAAGCATATTACATTAAACAGGACTTCAATTTTAATCTGTCAAAAATAAACTAAAATCAGTTTTTGCACCAAAAGCAAACCATGTGCTTTAATCATACCGAAGCCTGGTGTGCCTTAAAACTGTCATTCTCTCTGCTGGCCACCAGGGGGCGACTCCTCTCTGGTTATATAGAAGTCTATGAGAAAATGGTCCTACTTCTCTCTGCTGGCCACCAGGGGGCGACTCCTCTCTGGTTGTATAGAAGTCTATGAGAAAATGGTCCTACTTCTCTCTTGATGTATTATCTCAGTAAACATTGTAAACATGAGTTTATGGTCTCAATCTCTAGTTTCAAGTCTTCTACAATCCAGCATGATGTTCATTAAATAATTATAATTATAATTCAGAGAAGCACTACAACGCGGTGAACTCACTAAAAGTGAGTCTTGGGTGATTTTGGACACGAGAATCCACAACCAGGAGCATTCTGGGTCGTCGCCATCATCACCGAGTGAACGATTGGACTTGACTCCGATAAACGAAACGGGAACCTGAGAAACGAGAGGACACGCCTCCACATCAAATGTCCTTGCCGTGTTGAGTCTCCCCCCCGCCGCCGCCGCCGGCGTCCGACGGTCGTTTACAGAAGCCACGGCTGTCGTCGCCCGTCGTAAAAACACGTTTTATGGACACGATATTTGACGTGAGTCAATATTCCGACTCGGAGCGTCTCGTTAACGGCGCCACCTCTCTCTGTGTTTTAATTGGTCCTCGGCCTCAGGTCCGTCTTGGCCGGAGCTCGCCAGTTTGGCGTCGCCCAGCGCTGTAATGAGATTACCACCTGGATGCTGCGTGTTTGCCAACATGGACGCCGGATTTACAGCCTGGAAAGACAAATAGAATTAACACACACACACACACACACACACACACACACACACACACACACACACACACACACACACACACCTCCTTGAGCGTGTGACCTTTAGCTGATAGGTCCACTAATCTCTCCGGGTTTGAGCGGCGGCCGCGGGTCGGCGGGCTAAGTGACGAGCCATAGGTTGATGGGAAATCCATAGTGTTATTGCCATACATTACTTTTATTTGATCGGGCCTGCAGTCCGAGGAGCTGGAGGAGTAGCAGCGGGGCCCCGTTTGGGTCCAGGGACTATTTGCCCCCCCACCTTCTCCCGGAGACGTTGATGTATGTCCCCGCCCGCCATCCATACCCACCCCCCCCCCCCCCCCTCCCTGAGTGCTACTGAGTGCTGTAAATCCCTCCGCCATATTGATTTTTCCATTAGAGGTCAGCCGGCCTTGAACACGCCTGACAGGCTGCTCACAAACACCTCGCCACTTCAAAGGAAACGCCGGGTCATGTGACTCGACAGGAGTGAATCTCGGCCACTAATTACAGACATGCAGGTTGATGTTGGCGTCATGCCCGTGCTAACGAGCGTTCCCGCCATCATCGCTATAACGTGAGCAATGATGGCGGGAACAAGCGTTGGCGGGAACAAGCGTTGGCGTGCGACGCCGCCGTGCAACGCCGCCGTGCGACGCCGCCGTGCAACGCCGCCGTGCGACGCCGCCGTGCAACGCCGCCGTGCAACGCCGCCGTGCGACGACGCCGTGACCCGGTGAGGGCGGGCTGCGTGGAACAAGTCCGCTAAGTGCCTCCCGCTACATTAGCGAGGCACTTCATCTTCGCCGTGAACACGGCGGCGTCGCAGGTTGAGTTCGGGACGGTTGGTTGTTTGTTTTTAGACCCACCGGAGGGATTTTCAGACCTCTGATCTCTTTATGCATAAACCCTCCAGCGTTATGATTTATTTTCACATGACCCGGCATCGACATGGCAGAATTAATACGAACAATTTATCAAGTCAATATGTCACATCACAAATATAGAGAGACGAGTGGTCAGTTATTAATATTTCACATCAAGAACATCGCGTGACGAACATCTGCTCCAACAAAGAATATTAAGACATACCCCCTATTTTCCTCCGGTGGTCCATTCCATAACTACCGAACGTCCCGAGGGAGGAGCGGCGAGGAGGCCTCCACTCATTGGACTTGAATACTTCCACTTTGTTTGTTTCTGCTGAATGGTAATAATAATATTAATAATAATAATATTAATAATATTAATCCTGTTGTTTCGCTGCTCTCCTTCCAGACGGTGCAGTCACACAAGCCTCACTTCCTGGCGGTCCACTGTCAGGAGGTCGGAGGCAAGAACTACGAGGCGTCCATGTCGCACGTGGACAGCTTCGTCAAGTGAGTGTTGCTGCTGGTTGTTGGTGTGGAGCATCTTCATCCCCCTAGTGGCTCCGCAGAGTTACTGCAGGGCCCCCCGAAATTATTTCATCCCAAACTTTTTTTCTTCCAAAATTTAAAATATGTCCAAAAATCCACCTTAACATGAATACAACCTATAATAAGCAAATATAAATCTTCCTGTTTGTTTAATATTATGTTGAGAAATTGTGATGAAATAGAATTAAAATATGAATCTGTCAACAATTATTATTTTTAATGTCTTAGCATTGTATAAATACATGATTACAAAGTCCTGTTATACATGAACTACAGGCTGCACTACACATTACTATTGTTTAATAAGGAACATTATATGATATGTAATAGGGGGTCCCTCCACCAGGTCTCTATAGGCCGTGGGGGTCCCTCCACCAGGTCTCTATAGGCCTTGGGGGTCCCTCCACCAGGTCTCTATAGGCCGTGGGGGTCCCTCCACCAGGTCTCTATAGGCCGTGGGGGTCCCTCCACCAGGTCTCTATAGGCCTTGGGGGTCCCTCCACCAGGTCTCTATAGGCCGTGGGGGTCCCTCCACCAGGTCTCTATAGGCCTTGGGGGTCCCTCCACCAGGTCTCTATAGGCCGTGGGGGTCCTTGGTCTGAAAACGTTGAAGACCTCGGGTTTAGAGAAAGGCAGGCGTCTGTTTTAAACTGGGGGAAGGCGCCCCCCGCTGGCCGCATCGCAGCTGTGCATCACAAATAAACAACCTGGTTTCCAGAAGAGAAAACATCCAAACTACACATTCAGCTGTTTATTTGACTGCTTTGTCTTTTGTTGATTTCTCCTACATGAATTAAAAGTTAATATTAGATAATGCCTATTTTTAATATTTAAACATAACCTGTAATACTCCAACATAAGTGTCTTAATGAACGTTTTTTACAGTAGATGGACAAATACAGAATACACCCATAAAATAAAATACTCAGACACATGAGTGGATGTTTTAAAGGCCGTTAACCAGCAGCTCTTATATCCACCAAACTCTCCAGTTTCATTCTCTTCTACATCCTGAAGGTTTTTATGGATCATATCAGATTCACATACTTCATAGGTGACATTTAAATCCAAACAAACATGCTGGAAATATGTTTGAATGGCTGTTTAAAATCACTATTTCCGGATTTATGCAGACAAAAAATAATTTTCTGAATGTAAATAATAATATAATGTATCTTTTAATATTAATGATTAGTTTTTTAGTGTCTCCTTTGAAAAGGAATATGCCTTAATATGTTTTATAACATATAAATGATATATTTAATGTGGTTCAACTTGAAGCTGCTTTTGATTGACCTTTGCTGTGTGTGTGTGTGTGTGTGTGTGTGTGTGTGTGCGTGTGTGTCCATCAGAGAGCTGTTGTCCAGCGATGCCATGAGGGAGTTCAGCAGAGCCCGCGTCTACCTCGATGAGAACTACAAATCCCAGGAGCATTTCACAGTAAGTGCTGTTTGAGGCGTCGTCGTGGTGCGTTCAGGTTCCAGGTGGAAGGAGACAGGAGCTCCTGGAATGTGATGAATGAGGGATGAGATGTTTAGCTTTAACTCGGGACTGATCAGACATTCTATCAGCTCCCCAGCGGTGGGATTTGAACCTGTGTAGTTTGTGCTTGCACCAGGTGTTATGACTTCCCACGAGTTTATTTCAAGAACGCAGCGCTCAAACTGAGATGAGCTGCAGATCTGTTGGATCGTCCGTCTGATCGTTAGCTTGATTGATTGGAGTAAATGTTTAAAGTACAACAGACCTCTACTTCCCCTCCGTGTAGTAACAGCAGATGGCCACGAGATGGCAGTAGATACTTGGAGTTAATTTGGGCAGCAGCTGTGCAGAAGAAGCAATTCCAAGTACCAACTTCTTTACTCAAGTAAAAGTGTATAGTACACAATCTGACATGTACTCAAAGTAGAAAGTAAAAGTATTTCTACTGGCTGTTGTTTTGCTAGTTTAACTGAAACTCTTGTCGTATTAATAAGAAACAAATACTCTCCTCAAATGTATTAAAACTAAAGCAACACATCTAGTTTGAAAATGTGAGGAGTAGGAAGTACAGATATTAGTTTTAACATGTAGGGAGGAAAAGTACAAGGTTGTCAGAAATATTTATACTCAAGTGGAGTACAGATAAAGTAAAGTACAGTAAAGAAGTATTCATTTAAAAAGAGTACAGCTCATTATTCAAGGACACGTTGTGCTCCGAGTAGTAAAACTGTAAAAGAGAAAACTTGATGATTGGACTGATTAGTTTAAAGATTAAAGAACTGCTCATCGATTAGTCGAGTACACAGGCTTCCCATGGGTCAGGGAATACCTGGAATACCTGGAATATCAGGGAATATCAGGGAATACCTGGAATATCAGGGAATATCAGGGAATTTTGTTTGTAGCATGTTTCAATTTTAGTTTCTGTTCATCTAATATAATATGACATGTAGAGACAGACAGGTAACCAGTCTATCACAGGGCTGACATGTAGAGACAGACAGGTAACCGGTCTATCACAGGGAGACATGTAGAGACAGACAGGTAACCAGTCTATCACAGGGAGACATGTAGAGACAGACAGGTAACCAGTCTATCACAGGGAGACATGTAGAGACAGACAGGTAACCAGTCTATCACAGGGAGACATGTAGAGACAGACAGGTAACCAGTCTATCACAGGGAGACATGTAGAGACAGACAGGTAACCAGTCTATCACAGGGAGACATGTAGAGACAGACAGGTAACCAGTCTATCACAGTGAGACATGTAGAGACAGACAGGTAACCAGTCTATCACAGGGAGACATGTAGAGACAGACAGGTAACCAGTCTATCACGACATGTAGAGACAGACAGGTAACCAGTCTATCACAGGGCTGACATGTAGAGACAGACAGGTAACCAGTCTATCACAGGGAGACATGTAGAGACAGACAGGTAACCAGTCTATCACAGGGAGACATGTAGAGACAGACAGGTAACCAGTCTATCCCAGGGCTGACATGTAGAGACAGACAGGTAACCGGTCTATCACAGGGAGACATGTAGAGACAGACAGGTAACCAGTCTATCACAGGGAGACATGTAGAGACAGACAGGTAACCAGTCTATCACAGGGCTGACATGTAGAGACAGACAGGTAACCAGTCTATCACAGGGCTGACATGTAGAGACAGACAGGTAACCAGTCTATCACAGGGCTGACATGTAGAGACAGACAGGTAACCAGTCCATCACAGGGAGACATGTAGAGACAGACAGGTAACCAGTCTATCACAGGGAGACACGTAGAGACAGACAGGTAACCAGTCTATCACAGGGAGACACGTAGAGACAGACAGGTTGGCTCTGTCTGGTTTGAAGGGAGGTGAACCTCCTTGTCATCTCGTATGTGGCCTCTAGGTGGAGCCAGATACCCAGGTCCAGGTCCAGGTCCAGGTGCTCTTCACCTCCTTATGTCCGCTGGTATAGACAGGTATATCCGATGCCGGTTCTCCGGGGAGACCAGGATCCGGAGAACCCGGGTCCAGATACGTACTGAGCTCCTCCGTGATGTCGGCGTTGCCGCCACGCTTCGCCGCTCCTCCACAAGAAGCCGCTCATAAATCACGTTTGCCGGCGAGTCAGTTTGCTCTTTTCAAAGAGATATTACAAACGCTGGCCTTTCGGGGAAACCTCATTATCTGCACTTCCTGCTCATACATCCCGCCGCCGCCGCGGTTTGTTTAATGGCGTTTGTCTGTAGATTAACCTTCTTGTTGTGTTTTTTGTTTGTGCTCCTCCATGTGAAGCAGAAGGGGGGGTTCTAGATGCCATTATTGAAATCTTGGCAACGGCAAATATGAAGAGACTCCGGGGATAATTGTTTGACGTCTGCCCCGCCTGTCAGTTTTCAGATCATGTGTAATGTTCTGAGCCCCTGAGCGTCCCGCTGTGTGTGTGGTTTCAGGTGGATGAGCAGTGACGTAGCTGTGAAGGCCGGGGGGGTCGTTTACGACGGAGACGAGATCCGATAGATGAACTTTTTAAGCTAAAAAAGCACAAAAACCAAACAAGAAAAGAGAATAATTTCTGCTGGTTTTCGTTCATTTTTAAGTTTCGTTTCGAGCAAAACTGATTATGTTGTTTCAATTTGTTGAATAGAGAAAATATTCAGCCTTGAAGACTTTTAATTATAGTAACAAACATGACAATAATGTCTTCTAGTGTGAAAGTTTTGTGGTGTTGTCCGGCCCCTCCCCTCCCCCCCTCCACGGCCGAGCTCAGGCCCCCCTCCGCCGCTGTTTTACGGCCCTGTTAAGGTATACAGCAGGTAAAATGTCAATTAGGAGGGGAGGGGGGGGGGCCCGCCCTGATAACTCAACTCCCAATCCACTTGTTCTCAGCCATTAATATTTATGGCGCCCCCCCCCCCCCCTGTCATGTGGAGCGATGTCACCTCTTCCTGACACACACCGGCGTCCGTACGACTTAACGGAAACGCCTGCAAACACACACACACACACACACACACACACACACACACACACTGTCATACGGCCTAATCAAGCTGTCCACATACACACACACACATACACACACACACACACACCTCGGTTGTTCCAGGGCATTTTAATGGGGAATTAAAGGCATCTCTCATGTCTGGTCTGCAGGACGGGATGAGAGCGGCGGCGGATAAATCAGCCTCTGTGGCTTGACAGGACACCGCCATATCCTTCTACCTGTGTGTGTGTGTGTGTGTGTGTGTGTGTGTGTGTGTGTGTGTGTGTGTGTGTGTGTGTGTACTCTGAGAGACGGCGTTATCGTACACGAGCACTTTGTCCCGACCAATTTGTGTCTGAAACACTGGGGTTGCTGGAGGTTCAAAGCGAGCTGTCTGCAGCGCTTTGATTTCATTATGGCGGCGTGAGTATCTTATTGTGGAGCGTTCACAAGCTGCCGGCGGTAATGGACTCGCTATGAAAAGCAGGCGACAGTCGGGCGTCCCGTCGCTGCTTCTTCTCCCTTCACACTTAATAAAACCCTCTTCAGATCAGCCAACACTAAACGCAACAGGAAATAGTTTTAATAAAGGTGGATGATCAGAGAGAGTCAGCTGTTTCCAGCAGATATAGATGAGTTTACAGCAAACAGAAACATTTGAGTTTATGCCTGAAGATGCTCGTTATACATATTTTTTATTAATAATAATAATAATAATAATAATAATAATAATAATAATAATAATAATAATAATAATAATAATAAGAGATTAGACATGATTTGGGATTTTATCACAATTAAGAAAATAACTTCATCGTAAGTTCAATAAGTTCATCGTGGTGAATTTACGTTATCGGGAATAATCATAAATATCATCACGAGTTATTTGAAGAAGCCGGATTTTAAAATACAGGATGTGATTCATGATCATCTAATTTAAGATTTTTGGGTTTATCTGTCAAAACTGTCAAAAATTGATGCCAGTTATGTTTTAGTGCTATTTTAAGAGCTTTAAGCACGTTTGGATGATTATCGTAATTTTTTTTATTTTTTTACAAGTTATTTCTTTTTATAGGAAAGCATATCTTGATTTTATCTTGCTTATTTATTTGTTTTTCATAATTTTTTTTGGTTTTATATTATTTTAATCTTGCCGTTTATGTTTTTTTTCATTCAGTTTAGTGTTTTATTTTTTCTCTCTGTGAAGCAGATGTTTGAGGAAAAGTGAACTTGTCGAGTACAGAACAGACTCCTTTAATTATCTAGAGCTGGTTTGTACCACGGCGTATTTTTATTCGGGAAAAAACGGAGCCGACAGATCGGGCAATAATCCGAAGAATAGAGTGGCAAAAATATTATGTTTGTAATGAATCATCCCAACGTGTGACATCACCTCGTTAAGGTTCTTAGGGTGATGATGTTGATGCTTATTGTTACTGTTATTTATATGATGTCATCTTATGGGTGTTTATTGATCGGGGAGGTTGGGCTAAGATGGTAGCTGTAGCTTTCACTTGTTGTCATTTGCCGTTGCTATGACAACAAGTGAAAGCTACCGCTAGCATCTTAAATGCCAGTTGTTAGCCTCACAATAAATCCGCAAATTTGCCCCTTTTCTCTCTGAATATTGCCCCCCTGCGTCGGCTCCGTTTATTTATTTTTTCCTCCGGTGGTCCTGATGCATCGTCGTGGTTTGTCTGCGAGGTACAGAAACATCACCTGACCTGTGAGTCCTTAATCCTCCTGCAGGCTCGGCTCGGTAATGCAGTCATCAGCTGCTCTCACCTTTTATATCACATGTATTTAGTTCTCCTAACTGCGTCCTATATCACCTGATTTTAACGATGAAACAAAAGCAGCGCTTCCTTTCCGGGGAGAGTGGGGTCACATGGTCTCCGAGTCCAAGTGTGTTGGTTTTACACGGAGAGGTTAACTAGCGAGAGCAGCGTCCCTCCTCCGTCTGTTAAAGAGCCGCCGGCCGTAGAAGCAGGTTAAAATATTGCTAACTAAATCTTTAGGGCTCCTATTTCAATACGGCGAGGAGAACACTTGAACGGAGTAGATGTCAGCGCCGTAATACAGCCGGCCATAACTCTCCACCGCCATCACTCATACGCTCAGGCCGACATAAGTGCACACACACACACACACGTGTGTATATATATAGAGTGACAAAGATGAATAAACACTGATGAAACACACACACACACACACACACACACACACAGGACACGGGGTTGAGCGACAATCAATGAATCTGCCATCAGACGTGAGTTATGAGGGGAGAGAGTGGGCTTTCCCCGTGTGAAAATATTTTTGACTGAAAATGTAGATATAATTAATAGATGGTGTAAAGGGGTGGAGGGGAGGGGGCGGAGCCTGTTTGCCCTCCTGGATCAGGAGCTTCTTAAACGGCGGCCTGATAAAGTGTTTACTGTGTGTGTGTGTGTGTGTGTGTGTGTGTGTGTGTGTGTGTGTGTGTGTGTGTGTGTGTGTGTGTGCGTGTGTGTGTGTGTGTGTGTGTGTGTGTGAGTGTGTGTGAGTGTGTGAGTGTGTGTGTGTGTGTGTGTGTGTGTGTGTGTGTGTGTGTGTGTGTGTGTGTGAGTGTGTGAGTGTGTGTGTGTGTGTGTGTGTGGACCGAGGGGAGGGAATGGGTTGTGCTGTAGATGGAGGTGTTGTTGTCCTGTTGGGGGGGGGGGGTCTCCAGCCACAGATAATGATGTGATTCCAGCATGAGGCGGGCCGGTTGTACCTCGCCACCGTCCATTATGATGTGCGGCCCCCCGCCACCGAGCTGGGGGGGGCAGAGTGAAGGTGAGCCTGTCATATCGATCTTTTTAGTGCTAAAATATGAGCCACTTTACTCTGCTCCCCGGCAGTGATGTGAAAAATAATAACTCGGACCCAAATTAAAAATATTGATCGCTCGGGAGGGTGTTGAGAGAAAATAAACACCCTCTGAAGGATTTTTCTTCCCTCCCTCCCTCCCCCAGTGAAAGGGGGGCGGGGTCAGCGATGGCGGCAGGCTGGACTGTGATGAAGACGGTGTTGTTGCTCCGCTCGTCTTCATCACAACGAGCTCTTTTATTGTTCCCAGATGCAAATCAACCAGCTTCCACCTCTCTAACGCTGATTGATCGGGTTTTGACTCCATAATCTGGTATTAGCTCGGCTCTGTTCAATGCCCCCCCCCCCCTCTCCTGGTCATAATTTGTAGCACATCCCAGCTTTGACTGTTTTATTCCCGTCCCCGCTGTAACAGATGAGCTGACACCGGGCCATCAAATAGGTGGGAAAACAATTGCCACAAGGTTAATTTTATTGCCTGCTCCATGCATTTGTGAGCAGGCGGGAGGCGTCCTCTGCTCCGGGGTCCTGATGGATGGCCCGCGGCGAGCAGGCTAGGAATGAGAATGAACCCACCCCCCCCCCCCCCCCCCACGCCGCCTCGGCCACCTGGAATTGAAATTTTTCTTGACACGCTCAAAATTGGTATTCTGATATATATAAGTGAGGCGGCGTTCCATTTAGTTTGATGATGACGGCGGCCGCGTGTCCCAGTCAATTGCGTTTTACGACGGCAGCGTGGGGGGGGGGGGGGGTGGGGCGGGTGATGGGGGGAGGTTAATATCTGCACATCCTAAACGGTCGGATGTCAGATTGTCCACGAGGAAAAATAAACTACTTAGTGAATCTAAATGCTGTCGTAATACTTGGCTGTCCTGCTGGCGGCTTTTATTGATTGTCCACAAGGACGTTTGTTCTGTTCCGGGGGGGGGGGGGGGGGGGGGGGATGAATAGATATTTGATGGAGCGCAGAGGGAGAGCGGGTGGAGGGGGGGGGCAGCGTCCCGGTCTCGGTGCTGTGTCGGCGGGGATGAGAGCCGGGTCGTTGTGGGAGGAATCACACGCTGACTGATGACATCAGTGAGAGCGAGCGAAGGCCTGGAGCTGGCGAGGCCCCCCCCCCCCACCTGGTGGTGGGTCGTCCTGCTGAAAGCTCACTCCTGTCTGCTGGCTCCGGGCCTGTCGCCCTGCCTGTTCGCCCTGCCTGCCTGTCTGTGTGCACACTTTGGCCCCGTACGGATCGATCCCTCCGCCGCTGCTTCATCTGCATGGCCCAGCTGACCCGGCAGTCGCTGGCCATTATACTCCCATTAGCTAATCTCTCAGCTGGGATTTCCATAATCCTCTTGTCTATTGAGCAGCTCTCACAGTCCGGCTCTCCGAGGAGGGGAGACCCGCAACCACTCAAGAACCTCCACCCTCCAAAGACCTGCAACATGCATCACATGTGCATATTCAGATTCAAACACAGCCGTATGTTTTATTGTTTATTACTGCCAGCTGTGTTCACATCAAACAGCAAAGTTTAGTAGAGGAGGCGGGGCTTATCTCCACGTAGACCCCAACCAGGTCTCCTCCACGTAGACCCCAACCAGGTCTCCTCCACGTAGACCCCAACCAGGTCTCCTCCACGTAGACCCCTACCAGGTCTCCTCCATCACGGCTGGATCACCACTATTACTGCTTTTACATGTTGAAGTCTCAGATCCACCAGGAAACCAGACCCCGTCCTGTCTGGGTTCATGACATCATCATGACATCATCCAGAGGTGCTCGGTGGATTTCACCAAGCTGGATTCACTGGATCTAGCAGGACCCACGTGGGCTGGAGGACCCAGAATCAAGTATTGATCTGTGATTTAATATCAATAACCAGATGTAAAGGATGCTGAAATAACTCCATCATGATGGTGATCAGTAAAAAGTGCTGAGTCATGCTTTGTTAGGTCTGTCTGCAAGACCACAAGATAACTCCTGTTAAAACGCTGGTTTTCTGAATGGAGTCTGGTTGATGGGTACAAACCAGGCCTCATCACCCTCTGTAGAGTTCTCTTGGAGCGATTGATCACAGAGGACCGCCCACTCTACCCCCCCCCCCCCCCCCCCTTCCAAACGAGCTGATAATTAATAAGGGCCGGCTGTGCAAAAAAGAAAACACCAGCCAACAGACGGCGTGATGGATCGGACGGCTTGGACGCGAACCATAAGCCGCCCCGGGGGTCCTTTACCCCACGCGATCAGGCATGCACGGGAGCAGCCGGCCCGCTCATTAAATACCCACAGGTTCCCTTGTTTTTCAGCCGGGACGCGTTCTATCTGTTCACTATTGGCATGTCTTAATAATTCATGGGGCGCCGTCACTCAGGACGGGGTCTGGGTTTGTGCTGGACTGTTGCAGACTCAGATTCCTCAGTTTGACGGCTCATTGCATCCTAAATGCTGAGCACCTGCACTGTTAGAATAAGGGTTCCCAACGGGTCCTACCCAGAACCGTTTGATTTAAAAAAAATGTTCTTTGCTTTGTTCCATCAAGTCCCCTTTTAAGAACCCCTTTCATTCAAAAACACTTTTTTGGAAGCAAAACCAGCCCATCCCCCAATATAGAGGAAACCTTTGGAATATAAAGGGTTCCCAGTAGAACTTCTAAGGGTCTCAGAAGGCTCTATCAGGGACCAACAGTGGTTCTCCAATGAGGCTAAGACCCAGATATGGTTCTAGTTAGTACCTTTATGTGGTGAAGATGATGCGTCTCGGTAATTATTAGCATTCAGACGGTTGTTATCGACACCTTCAGGTGATTTCCTCCGTCACCCTGAGGAACATCGGGACACGTTCCACGTCTGACCTCGACTTTTAATGTTCCTTTTAGTCCTTTTAATCACATGACTTGTTAGCAGCTGTGAGATTCGAGCTTTTCCCTCTCAGCTGTTTCCTGTCGAAGCGAGCTTTCTGTTGGTTGGAGTTGGAAGAATAATAAAGAAAGAAAGTGAAAATTAACGATGTCAGGTGACAGCCGGAGTAGAAGCTGCGTGGCCTCCCATTGGCCGGTCACCGGCGTGATGTGGTGTAATTGGTGACCGCGGTCCGAGCGGCGGCGGCGGCTTGTGAGCCCGTCGTAATAACAACCCAACAATGTGATCATTTCATTTCCTTTTCACTTACACTTCACCTCACTTCACATGAGCCCGGACACACACACACACACACACACACACACACACACACACACACACACACACACACACACACACACACACACACCCGGGGGACGAGGTTAACGTTGGGCTCCATCTATTTCACTCTAACAATGACTCTAAATAGCCTTTCAAAAGCAGAGTAAGGAGGGAGACAAAAATAATCCAATCACACAATTACTGCTCGGCTTCATTCTATAGTTAAGTGCGTTTTTATTGTGTAACGTTTCTTTTTCTTTTTCTTTTTTTTACCCCGTCCCTCCACTCCTATGCAGCCCCCCCTCCACTCCCTTGGCAGGCGTTCTCTCCCTGCCACTTCTCATCTAATATGGCTGTAATTGGGTTTGCTTGTACAAATCAGATTTCACCAATTGGGTTATGTCCCTCTGAAATTGGAGCGCTCTCCGGGCCGGCATGGGTGGAGAGTTAATCTGCTTTTGTTAAGCTCTCCTTTTGGCTGCCGCCGCGGCAACATCACGCCGTGCCAGTTAAAGGCTTTTTTTTGTTTTTTACCTGTCACTGTGGACATGGGCTCGTAATTTACCCACCTCTTCAAAAACACACTCTCCACACACACATTACACATCCAGACACCATCTGCTTCTCCTCGTGCAAATAATGACATTTGAATCGAGCATTAACAGGCTTAATTACTTTAAAATTGTCATTTTAATTTACACTGATATAGTATTGATCACACAAGCAGAGATTAAGGCCCTCAGTGGAGCGGTTGATGTGGAATTAAACAGGGCCGGGTCCTCCTGGGGCCCTGTCCTACCGCAGCCCAGAAGAGGAATGACATCCTCCCCCTAATGAACTGGCAGCATGCGCAGACATGAATTTCAGGCCCCGCTGGAGAAGGAGGGAAATAATGGGGTTTGGGGAGCCATGGCGGGTTATTCATTCACTGCCATGCACCAATTCTCCTGTGATTCATCCCCGGGCCCCCCAGACCCCCGCTGCCTGTTTGCCTGCCACATCCAGGGCTGCATGACCTTTTCTTCTGCCTAAGTGTATATATATTTATATATATATATATATATATATATATATATATCCCCTCCTCTGGGAGCACCTCACCCCCTCAATCAGGTATCATGTACAGAAGGGGAGGGAGTGGCGTTGGGTGGTGTTAATCCAAACACCCCCCTCCCTCCTGGTGGTGTGCCGGTCCGTGATCATCCCGGCTCAGCGGTCCGTCTGAAGAGGGCGACGCTTTCCTGAGGGATTGATCTCCTCGCTGGAGTCACGCACGGCTGCTTAATAACGAATCTTTACATCAAATCCCAGAGATTTCTCGCAGATTGAAGGAACGCCTGCAGCGCCGACGTCGTGGCGTAATTACGGAGGTAGAAACAACCTCTTGACACCCGTCTCCGATGAACACACTCCAACAATCACACGAGTGCTTTTAATGGCTGGCTGTTAGAGAGAAGAGGCCTCATAAGAATAAAGATGGGCCTTAAACCTTGCACTCCTCTCTGCTGGCCACCAGGGGGCGACTCCTCTCTGGTTGTATAGAAGTCTATGAGAAAATGGTCCTACTTCTCTCTGCTGGCCACCAGGGGGCGACTCCTCTCTGGTTGTATAGAAGTCTATGAGAAAATGGTCCTACTTCTCTCTGCTGGCCACCAGGGGGCGACTCCTCTCTGGTTTTATAGAAGTCTATGAGAAAATGGTCCTACTTCTCTCATTATCTCAGTAAACATTGTAAACATGAGTTTATGGTCTCAATCTCTAGTTTCAAGTCTTCTTCAATCCAGCTAAAAAGGCCAGGAAAAGAGAATGACAGGTGAAAGGCACTCCAGCGTTGGCTTCACTTCTCAGAACCGGAGGTCGTTGGGTGTTTCCACATATATTGTCCTCTGGGTTCATCCAACTTAATTTAACTTCATCGCCCAATGCTATTTGTTACTGAATAGAGCCTGAACGCATCATAATGTAACGCGGTTAGCCGAACGAATCGCTCTTCGTCCGTTGTGTCGGGCTGAAGTGTGACTCACCGTCTTCGTCTCCTCTTCATCGCCTCCTCCCTTGTTGTTCTCCACTCGCGGCTGTCAACAGCGTCAGCTGTGATTTATGGAAACAGGTACGCATCATGGAATCAGGAAACCAGAAGTACGCTCGCCCTTGAGCCAGTCGCTCTCCCGGCGTTTCCTAAAAAACATCCCAAAGGTCCCGGAGCAGATTGAAAGTAGGGGGGGGGGGTTGATTGCATTATGTACACCTGGACCATCTTGGCGATGAAGGCTAAACACAACAACAACCAGCTTCTCTCTCTCCACGACTCCCCCATGACGGATATCAAGATGTCTCCAATACACGTAATGGACTTGGCACGGCCCGAGGTACCCCCCCCCCCCCTCAGCTCCGTCATCCAATCACCTTATTCTAATGCTCCTGCATTGTTTAGTCAACCGTCCATTTACATCCACCGCCGCACTAGAGGCACTTAATAGAATTAGCAGGTATTGTGCAGCACATTTTAAACACATAGGCCGTTTTAAACACACACACACTCTATCACCCCCCCCCCCCCCACACACACACACACACACACCCCCCCCCCCCCCCCCACACACACACACCCTCCCCCTTTACCCATCATACCTACACACTACTGTAAATGTGTGTGTTTACGTCCCTCGCTACGTATTAATAGCCCCTGAAGCACATTTGTTGGGTTATTTAATCATCTTTCACTCGCTCCTCATTAGGAAATAGGAAGCCCAAGCTCTTTATTTGTTTCGGGTGAAACAGCTGCTTAATTAAAGGGCTCATAATTTTCCTAATCTGATTTTTGGGGGGTGGAATGTTTGCGAGGCTTGTTCCGTTCACCGGCGTATAAATAGACAAAAAAATGAAACATGGCCACATGGCTGTGAATTTGCAGTCATATGCCCTCTCTCTCTCTCGCTCTCTCTCGCCCTTGACTGAATGCATTGTCCCCCCCCCCCCCCCCCGTTGTCGAGACCTCGGCACCCCCGATCATCTCCCAAAACAAATGAGTCTCATGCTTTTCCATCCCTTGTGATTTTAACACGGACGCAATTTCACAATCAAATAAATCACAAAAAAAATGTTTCCGATGCCTCGTTCTGTAACGACGTTAAACCATAGAGTGGAAGTTTGTTTGGAGTGACTCATCGGCGGGGGTCGGGGGGGAATGAGCAATCCCTTTGTCCCCCCCCTCCCCCTGTTAAACTATTACCTATAAAAGAGGGCGTGTCCCGCCCACCGCAATAACGAGGGCCTTCCTCCGATCCCCGTCTCCTCGGCCCGATTGATTTTTCTGAGGCAAATGAATGCAGTCACTGTGAGGTTGTGGAGGTCAGAGGTAGACGGGCTGCAGCTGATGAGGGGCGGCGTGCTGATACGGGAGAGCCGCCGCCGCCGCCTGATGAAACCCGCCGTGGCGTTTTGTCGGAGGGCGGGGCTTATGATGTATTGTCTCCAAAAGGCATCTCCTGTGATTGTCGGAGCAAACACTCGGAGACGTTTATCGACTGCACTCACTCATCGTTTTGGGGTTTCGTTGCCCTTGCCTTCGCCGCCGCCGGCGTGCATCCTTCTGTTTGGCCGTCTCGATGGTGGAGAAGCGTAATCGGGGAGTAATGCCTCACAAGTGGGAACCAATCTAACACAAAGGGTGACCCAGCCGGCGGGGTCCCTGCACAAGATCAGGCCACAATGGCGCCCTGTGTGCACCGTGCTGCAGCTAATTTCCAACTCATTAAAGAGCTTTCTAATTAGATTTCATGTTATGCTCTTTTAGTTAAATTCAAGCTCTTAATTTTAACTGCCTAATTACATTTCTGAAAAGGAGGGAGGGGAAAAAAGGAAAAATAAATCACTTTTCGATGCGCTCTTTTTTTTGTGGTAAAACTTGAGATGAAGAATTTTTTTCCAGAAGCTGAACCGAATCCTCTCTGAGACTGATCTCGGATCAGAACCAGCTTCTGGAGGGCCGAGGGTCTGTATCTTTAGTTGTGGGTCGGAGCAGCTGATTGGCTGTCTGAACCTCACTGTTCAGGGTCAAAATATGGAGCACATGGATGCATCGATATAGTATCATTATGTAATTCACCTAAATCTGTTATATGAAGCAATATTAAGAAGTCAAAGGAACAAACTGCTGATCGTGATGGGATCGGGATAAAATAATGTCCATTATCGGGATGATCACGAATGCTTTTATCAAATGTCTTTATTTATATTAATGCAGGGAGACCTTATGATTTATGAGCTTTTCATTTAAGATTTCATTTTTTCACTAAAAGACACAAAACAAATATTAGTTTCTTGAGAAAATGTGATTCCAGTACGTTTGAGGTGAGAACATATCGTGGATCCGGATCGGAGCTGAAGACTCCGGTGCAACAGATGCAGGTCTCACACGAGACCCGATCACATACAATACAGAACCACCTGGTTCCCTCAAAGGGGGGGCGACCCGGGACCCTTGTTGCAGACCTGCATGGGCCCCCTTCCAAATCCTCTCCTCCTCCTCCCACATCTCTGTGGGTGTGATACGTTTACAGGAGAGCAGACGTGGGTTCTGCTGCCACTCTCGGGGCCCCTGGCACCGGACCCCCCCCCCCCCCGACGGGCAGAAACAGCCGGATGCTGCAATTGTACCGTTAAAAAGAAACATCTGCGCAAAGAAAAGTCCTCCGTTGTTCGCCTTTTTCTTAAATGTAATTTATTATTATAATAATAATACAATAAGAGGGGGGGGGGGGGGGGGGGGGAGAAAACCCATGACATAATTTCTGGTTATCTAAGAAGCTGAGGCTGCATTTACATTTGCTTTTCATGCGGCGTCCATGTGTTCTCGGGGGCGATGCACTGGAGTATAACTAAGCTAGCATGGAGGATATCCAACCATTTAAATCAAGCCTCTGGGAATTTTACATAACACATCATTGGCGAGCATCAGGTTTTTACATAAAGACAAAGAGGGGGCCACAAAGAGCCACCGGACCCGGGCGTCTTAGCCCGAGACGAGCCGCTGCGCGTGTTTTCGCAGCCTCCTCTAAAGCTTCACGGTCCCGTGGTCACTGTTGTGCTGCGAGAACGCCTCTGCAGACAGAAAGCTGCTTATTCCCTTTTTTCATACATCCAAGTAGACGAGACTTTCTGAACCTCAAAACTGAACTCCTGCCATCTTCAGCCTCCGGACCCGAGGAGATGCTGCCATCGATCGCCGTGGTGACGCCGCCACGCGTTATAGATGTATCAGGAGATGATGTAGACGATGTCGATGCCCGGCGTTTTAGGAAGAGTTGTGTTCCCACAAAGACACGAAGCAAACGTCCACGAAGATGCAACAAATATATTTCATGATGGGACTCAGCGATGGAGCTGTATCTCACCGGGGGGGAGATGTGATGCCACTTTGTCATCACAAGGCCGCGGTGAAGCCGAGGCGTGAGGTGGAGGTGGCGGCCGGGGACGGAGGAGTCAACACCGCCCGCCGGACGCAGCCTGACTGATTACTTTGCCCCGCTTTGACAGCCGGCGTCCCTCAGGGAGCGCGTTCGGTTTCAGTCGATACTGATTATCTGACATCGAAAGTCGCTCGTGTCACCGGTCAACCATGTGTTCTTCAACCTGGGGACCGGGACCCCTAGAGGGTCCGCAGAGTTACTGCAAGGGGGTCCCCGAAATTATTTGATCACAAACTTTTCTCCAAAATGTCCAAACATACACCTTAACATGAATACAACCTTTATTAAGCAAATATAAAACGTTCTGTTTGTTTAATATTATGTTGAGAAATTGTGATTGTGAATTAAAATATGAATTATTATTTTAATGGCTTAGCATGTATACAAACATAAAAACACATTTAATTAATGCGTGACGGACACATTGGTTAAACTCATGATACGATGCTAGATTATAGATTTAAATCCATTATTCTGTGTTAAAGTGCTCATCTACACGTCTACGTAGGGACTAGGGTTACTGATGGGTAGTGAAGCCAAGGCTGAAGTGCCATTAATTTGCATTCTCTCTGCTGGCCATCAGGGGGAGAAGATCTCTTTCAGCCTTGGGGGTCCTTGGCCTGAAAACGTTGACCCCTGGTCTAGAAAGAGCTCATTTAGAGGCAACTAAACAAGTTGATTAAAAAAAAACAACAACTTTGAAACTTCCCTGAAGTCTTTGTTCGCGGCGGCGGTCGGTTAAAGCGATATTGCTTCCATTCTTCCTCCGGCCGGGACGATCCCTAATCCAATCAATCCTCTCACAAATGAGCCCCATGAATAGGCGCAATATTAAATCAGATAATGATATAGATTGATGAACAGCCCCATGACAACATTAGCAACCCCCCCCCCCCTTTTCCAAAATGCAGAGATGAAAAAAAAATAAAATCAATGCGCTCCAAGTCCTGTCATTTCCATGGACCTCTTCCCCTAATGGGAATACTTCTACAGACGGGGGCGGGGACTACAAGTTGAAATATTCTTTTTGATTATTGGACATCCATAGCCAAATATGATTTACATTAATGAGCGTAAGTATATTAAAGGCATTTTATCCCCCCGCATCCGAAACAATTGAATAATGGCTCTGGCGTAGCAGACGGAGAGGAGGTTAACGTCACTTTAATTACTAATGGAGACCTCGATTGTTCAGACTTTGATTTTTCATCTTTAGGGGCAATCTAATAAGCCGAATATTCATCATCTTCATACGATGATACGCGATGATTTTGTCATCCAGGGGGTGGCGCCGTTGTTTTAAAAGGAACAACCGTTTGAGATTCAACGGTTTATTTTTTGAGATTTGCTTTGAAAACGCTGATTTTTGGTCGTCTGGGTTGTCTGATACACTCAGACATGAGGAGTTGACCTTGTTAGCGTGGACGGACGTTATATCATTTCCCCCTTTTTGAACTATAATTGTCCCTCATATCGCTCTCTCTCTCTCTGCCGTTTTGGCCGTTGAATGAATGTTACATCCTGTTTTATTTTTTGATTCAATTATTACGAAGATACGGAGCGATCCCGCCGCTAACCGCCGCCGCCGCGTGTAAAACCGGGACGTGGCGTTGACCTCAAAGTGCTCCGCTAGTCAGCAGCAGCTCACCAGAGCACTTTCTGACATTGCTCTTTAATTGAGTTAAGACGCAGAAGAAAAGAAGCTGCCGGTGACCTCTTGACCCCGTTTTGGAATATCTCCGAGTTTAATCTACATGTTCTGAAACTGAGCTGGAGATATTTGGTGGCTCAAAATATAAACAGTCTGGAGGTCGAAGAGGAAGCAGAAGAGATCAAGTTTCTCTGCTTTTTACGTCTCTAGATTTGTTGAGCTCCAGGAAACACCGGAGCCTACACTTCCCATAATGCCACTCTTTCATTTGATCCTCCCAGCTTGTTAAATAGGGATGAACACATCTAACTTCTCCAGTCCTGAAACCTTAACTAACACCGTTAATGATACGTAGACCTCTGGGGGACCACAGACAGTCTCTGGTTCCTCTGCATAGTCTGGTCTGGTCTCTGGACTCATGTGAGCTACTATCTAGACCTCTGGGGGACCACAGACAGTCTCTGGTTTCTCCACATAGTCTGGTCTGGTCTCTGGACTCATGTGAGCTACTATCTAGACCTCTGGGGGACCACAGACAGTCTCTGGTTCCTCCACATAGTCTGGTCTGGTCTCTGGACTAATGTGGGCTACTAGTTGTTTTCTGTAGTTGGTAACCTGCGAGGACAAAACACCTTCACGGCTTCAGAATTCATTTTCATTCTGAGTTTAAAGACGAGGTCAGCGGCCCCACAGGTGTAATCCCATTTACTCCCATCCTCTGTTTTATGTCCTCGTTAAAAAGCTGCTGAAGTAGCAACATGTTATTAGTAAATACAGCAGGGATATATAGATGAGCATTAATCATCCTCCAGTGGACAGGGGGGGGGGGGGGGTGCAGAAATGATGCATTAAATTGAATTCAGATTGTTGTCCTTTAATTAAGAGCGGAGTTCTGTGCCTTTTCCTGTAAGCATCCAGGCTGCATTACGTTCCTGTCGCATCGCTTTATCAGGAGACATTTATTCAAACCACTGGAGGTGCTATTACTGAGCGTGTCCGACATTCTTCTAACAAAGTTAGCAAACTCCTCCATCTGGATTACGCTGCACAAGTCCAATGATGTGGTCTGAAGCAAGGCCGGCTTTGTAACGAAGCTCTTTTAAAGTCTGAGTCATATCATGTATACGCGTATTCACTTCTCTTTTTTCTGTTGTTGCTGAATGTCATTGCTGTGATGGGTTTATTGCTTTAGACCCCGCGGCCGGCCAGGTTAGAGGAGCGACTGCACGACTGATGAGCGTGGCAGGAAATTGGCAGATGGAAGCATCCATTTCACCGCTAATTAGGGGGTCCGGCAGCCCCGCCGACTGACAGGGTTCAACCGGGCAATGTAGTGCCTGCCAGCTCCCATCCTGTGCGCTTTATAAAACGCTCTTTAATTCCCCGGCACAATATCATTAACTTTGTAAGTGGATGAACACAATGGACAAGCAATTTAATTAACTTCTCCCATTGAATGTTGGAGGGGAGACTAAATGAAATTAATGCACAATATTTCCCAGCGAGGCAGCCAACCTTGGGAGTGGGTCTGGATTGTTGGCAGGTCGGCCCGCTGCCGCTGCCTTCGGCCAATTATGCCTTGTTTAGACCCCATCCATAATATTTTCCTCAAAAGAAAATAAAATCAGTGGGTTTTCCAGATCAATCACGGGCGCGCGTCGCTCTGCATTCTGGGAGATTTTTAGAATAATGAAGTGGAGGGCAGGAAACGAAGTGCAGGTAGCCGATGCATAAAGAGGCGGGTTTGAGTCTCCGAGTGGACGATCGATTATTAAATGTACGGCCGGCCGCTCCGGCAGTTTGGTCCGGATGGAAATATTTCAGCTGTTGGAAAACACGACATTCTGTGCAGACCTTCATGGTCCCCAGAGGTTGAATCCTAATGACCTTGCTATTCCATAATTTTTTCCTATAATGCGTCCACGAGGCTTTTTGTTTCACGTGAAATATCTCAACAACTATCATAAACATCGCCACGACATTCTGTGCAGACGTTCATGGTCCCTAGTTGTTGAATCATCTGGGGACCATTTTGGAGATCAAGTCAGAATTGTTTTGATTGGCATCCAGTTTAATACACAAATTCATGTTCCCCAGAAGATGAGTCCTAATTGATTTCTTCCCCTCTTGCGTTAGTAGTGCTTTTATTTTGAAAACCTATTCTTTATTCTTTTCTCTGATCCCCTTTTACAAAAGAAAATTGATTTCAACCTCGGCTGACATTTTTCTTTGGAAGGGGTAACTATATATATATATTTTTTTTTAGATAAAAGTAAAATGAACTGTATCAAAATAAAACACATCATTTCACCACACAGACGCACATATTCAATTTCATTTTTTTTTTAGTGTCATATCACAACAGCACTAGAATACACTCATGATTTATTTCAGGACATATTCAGCCCAATATACCAAAACTATGCAGAAACAAATGTCCTGTTTGTGTCCCTTTAAAGAGATCACGTTAGACTGCTTCCTGACGGGGATCTGGTCTCAGTTCCATCTGTTATCTAAGTTTGAACCATTTTATTGTAATTACTATACTTGCTGCTGTTAATTACATTTTACATCTCAAACCTCACTTTGTTCAAAGCGGTAAAAACTGAAATCCTAAAGTTGAAATGTGACCTTTGGTTTGTCTATAGTTCCCTGCTCGGTGACCTCGCTGCTCCCGATCCGTATTATCCACCGGGACCCAAATCCTCAGTGGAAACCAGGGTCCAGGTGGTCCGGATCCAGTCAGGGATCGATACTCGCCCCGCGTTGCAGCGTAAACCAATCTCCCAACGAGGTTTCTGCTCACGAAGGCGAGGGAAGAGCATTAAAGGAGGGAGAGCTAAACTAACATCTTAATTACTGTGGAATAAATAGATAAACGTGAGTTTCATGTTTCCTTCTGCTGTATCTTTGAACAACCCCCCCCCCCAGAGTCGAGGCCTCCTTCAGGGACCTGACGGATGGCTCCGACACTTGAGGCTTTCAGATGGCAGGAAGTGACAGAGGAAGTTTTAATGAGAGTTTTGTCTGTGTATCCAGTCAGGCCTTTCCAGGCAGCCGATGAATAATAGACACTGTGGCTCAATACTCTGAATACTCAATCAATGGCTCTGGGAGAGGGCCTTGGCAAACACATATGGCAGCCCGCTGGGTGGGGGGGTGGGTGGGGGTGGGGTACGAAGGCTTCTCCATCTCTATCTCTATTGATGCTGCTCACTTTTGTGCCGCGGTGTTTTTCCTTTTTGCCGGCGATGACAAACAGGCTGTTTGTGCAGAGAGGCTCCTTCAGGCGCTCTTTAGTGCTGCATATCAATGCCCCCCCCCCCCCCCCCCCCCCACACACACACACACACACTGATGGTGGCTGATCCTGGACCAGATATGTGGATTCTGGATTACGGCGGTGACTAATGAGGATGTGATGTAGCTATTAGTCAGAGCTGATGGCCCCGCCTCCTCTCTGACACGGCGACGTGTTCGTGACAGCGTATCTGATTGACCTTCTCCGATAAGACGCCGCGCGTGTGTGTCTACGTTTTTATTTTTTGGCGGCGATGTTTATGTGGAAGTGTGACATCACTCGGGCCCTGACGGATGAGGGGGGGTCTCCAGGGATTTCTGAGCAATGAGATATAAGCTGGGGAAAACAGGCCGTTTTGTCTCCGCTGTCTAAAGGGTAAAACGCCACAGATCCCCCCCAACATTTCTCTGAGGTGGCGGTCACAATAACCCCCATCACGCCGCCACCACTACTGTATCACCTTAAAGGAAGTGGCGTTAATGTGTAAACCCCTCATACGTGTGTTGTTTCATAGTTTCCTCTCGGGAAATAACGAAGCTGTGAGATCTGGAGGTAGCAACATGAAACACGTCGGAAACGAACGGATTCATATTCTGATCTTCCTCTCGGTGATTACATCCAACATAATACATTTATTGTCTTCTCCTCAACCTGATCATCTTACCGTATTCCCCGTTTCACTTAGAGCCTTAACAGACGGCAACCTCCGGTTCTCAAAAGTGAAGCCGAGGCTGAAGTGCCTTAAAGCTGCATTCTCCCTGCTGGCCACCAGGGGGCGACTCCTCTCTGGTTGTATAGAAGTCTATGAGAAAATGGTCCTACTTCTCTCTGCTGGCCACCAGGGGGCGACTCTTCTCTGGTTGTATAGAAGTCTATGAGAAAATGGTCCTACTTCTCTCTGCCGGCCACCAGGGGGCGACTCATCTCTGGTTGTATAGAAGTCTATGAGAAAATGGTCCTACTTCTCTCTGCCGGCCACCAGGGGGCGACTCCTCTCTGGTTGTATAGAAGTCTATGAGAAAATGGTCCTACTTCTCTCTGCCGGCCACCAGGGGGCGACTCCTCTCTGGTTGTATAGAAGTCTATGAGAAAATGGTCCTACTTCTCTCTGCCGGCCACCAGGGGGCGACTCCTCTCTGGTTGTATAGAAGTCTATGAGAAAATGGTCCTACTTCTCTCTTGATGTATTATCTCAGTAAACATTGTAAACATGAGTTTATGGTCTCAATCTCTAGTTTCAAGTCTTCTTCAATCCAGCACCTTCACACCAGAATCCACATGGATCCAGATCCAGTATGGGTGCTGCTCGGTGTTTGATTCCACATGATGACACAGTTTTCACAAAAAAAATTTAAAATGTAAAAATTCCAGCTTCATGATTGGACTCTTCGGTGACAAACAAGCACATTTCAAAGAAGCTTGTTTTTTTAACCGACTTTAATGCTTTAATAACATTTCTTCTGAACTAATTCATGTGAAGTCTTTCATCACGATAAGAACAACAGTGACGGGGCTGCTCAATTATTTTTTTATTCAATATATTTTGTTGATGTTGAATTCAAAGCATATTTAAACATAAATATAACGTCAATTTAATTACATTATTGCTAAAAAATAGGATTTAATATGATTTCCAGCTGCTTTTCATCTCAATCCTGCACATTATTAAAACTCTGTATACAAAGTTCAGACCCATACACAGTTAGTGTCTCCTCCCGTGTCCCGGATATTACCCATAATGCATCGCTGCAGACAGCAGAACATTTCCCCCGCGGTGCAAGTTGTACAGTGACACGCCGATGACACGGGAGTGTGTGTGTGTCAGCCCTCCCGGGACTCACACACACACTCTCTCTCTCTCTCTCTCTCTCTCTCTCTCTCTCTCTCTCTCTCTCTCTCGCCACACAGATTGTGAGGTGAGACCTTGGAGAAAAATGATTACTTTTATGTTTGCTTTATGGCTCATTTTTCACATTAAACGCGGAAAAATCTATTCAGAGGTCACAGAATTCCTGCTTCTCGCCGCCGGCCGGACTCATCCTCGCCGCCTCGGTATCGATAAAGCATCCGGCAGAGCAGCCGATGTACTGCAGACCTGCAACTACCCCCCCTCCCCCACCACCCACCGCTCTGCTGGACTCCTGCAGACCGACACCTTTTTTTTGCTTTTTTTAGGGAAAAAATGTCAACTACAAACACACACAGGGGCGCCTTAATAGCACTTGAGGCCCCTGGGCGATGGAGATTTTTGAGCCCCCCCTCTACCCCCCTTTATACTTTTCTGACCTCCGCTTGGACGTGAACGCCGTCCGACTCGCTTCTCCTCTTCGACCGTTTGGAAATTGAATTTATTTTTGTTACATTTTGCTATAATAAAGACATAACGGGGTATACGGACGTTTAGCATCATTATTATTATTAGTTATTATTATTAAGAGGCCCCTGATTGGTCGATGGCCCTGGCTGAAGCCCAGGTAAGCCTGTGCATTAAGGCCCACACACACACACACACACACACACACACACACACACACACACACACACACACATACACACACACACACACA
>NC_139925.1:2718991-2748991 GCF_963514095.1 Eutrigla gurnardus
ACGGCTTTTTCACGATCATCCCGATAAATTCACCACAAACAGGTTTTTTTTATCGTGATCTACGATAGAAACCCGATAGAAGTCCCTCCTCACCAGTCACTTGAAAAACCAGCCTAGATCCCTATCATGGTAGACAGTGAAAAATACAATACATATGTGGGAGATGTTATGATTTATGATCCTATTTAAGATTATTGGTTCTTGTCTCAGATGTATGACGCAATAAAAATATGAGTTTCTGAACAAAAATGTAAAGTGATGTTTAAGAGACTTGAATGTGGACGAAGCCCAACATCACCAATCTGATATGAAGATCAGAAGTCGACACACGTAAGGGTCCTTTAGAGTCCTTAAGAGTCCTTTAGAGTCCTTTAGAGTCCTTTAGAGTCCTTAAGGGTCCTTAAGAGTCCTTTAGATAAGACTTGCATCCAGTTCCTAAACCCTTGAACATCAGGAAGAAGACAGATCCGGCTCCCTGGTCAGACAGACAGGAAGACAGGAAGACAGACAGACAGACAGACAGACAGACAGACAGACAGCATGGTCTTTAAAAAGGGAGAGAAACCCCTGCTGTGACCCCTCTGGCTGCACGCAGTTCTTCCGTCTGACCAGCAGGTGGTGCAGTTGTCTGAGGAAGCTAAAAAAAGTTGCTGTCAGAGATTTGATCAGGAGATTCGGACTCACACACACACACACACACACACACACACACATGGGGGTCTCGGCCTCCATGTTTTTGTAACACCTTGTCTCTCCGTCTCCCACCGAAGCCAAGAAGTTCCGGAAGGTTGTCGGCAAGGAGACGTACTCGGAGACGCTGGAGAGCACGCCGTCGCTGGAGAAGGAGAAGTTTCCCCAGGACTACTTCCCCGAGGTGGGTCATGTGACCACACACACACGATGATGTCGTTCTGATGAACAAACGCAGCTTTAACATAGCTGTTTAGTTTTTTTTAAAAGTCATCAATCAAAGACGAAAACTACACATTTATCATTTATTTCCCCGCTAAATATTAAAATACCTGAACCACTGAGTTTGAGTCCAAACTTCAGATCATAATTTATTTTTCATGTTTTTACAGTCCAGTGTGTTTTTTATTTCTTCTTTGAGGGAAACACGGCCGATTTAAAGACAAATCAGTCACGAAATTCAAACGGTGAAAGTCCTTGTGTGTGTGTGTGTGTGTGTGTGTGGGTGTGTGTGTGTGTGTGTGTGTGTGTGTGTGTGTGTGTGTGTGTGTGTGTGTGTGTTATCTGGAGGGGAAGCCGAGCATCGCTGTGTGCTGATATAGTAATAAAGAGCACGACCGCCCGTGTGTCATCCCCGTACTCCCCACTCATCTGTCAACCATGCTCCGCCGCCGCCTCCGCAAATATATGCAAAGCAGATGGATACGGCCCCCTTCACACACACACACACACACTCACACACACACACACACACACTCACACACACACACCGGTTTCCGTCTCTTTCACACACTGCAGGACTCACACACACACACATCGAACATCTTCAGGTTTTCCCCACTTTCTCACAGATGATCTAAAACCAATTACACTGATTGAGGCGGCGAAGCCATTTAAAATGATTACAGTAACAAAACAACACACACACACACACACATAAAGGCGTTTTTAACAGGACGAGTTAAAAAGAGAACACAAAACAAGCGTGGCGTGAGAGGGATGAGGGGAGTGATGTAGGGAGAAAGGAGGTGTGGGTGGCGATGGCGGCGGCGGTGGCGGGGGAGCAGATGAGAAAAGTTTTGCTGATTTATGCCTCGTTCCCGGCCGGGATATGAATCTGGGATGATGCTCCAGAGAGCAGCACTCCAGATAATGTTAGCCCATTTAAAAAGAGCAGATTTGTGTAGTCTATCAGGGTCGCCGAGTATTTTTTCCTCCTCCTCCTCCTCCTCCTCCTCCTCCTCCGTAGTGAGAAATTGGTTGTTATCATAGATCACAGATACTGCTCAAACCTCTTATGAAAGATGAATTAATTTCACTAATGCTTTAATGCAAAGCTCTCATGAGGGAGGCAGACTGGTGATAACCCCGGCCTCGTCCCCGCTTCCTCCGCCCGTGATTTATGCCCTCTTTTAGTAGATGAAACCGCCTAGATTTGCCATCCATCTGCAGCTTTGAGGAATCCTATTACACCGGGGATCTTGGACGGGACACGGAAACCACTCGCAGGTTTTTTGGGGGGTAATTATTTAACGTGGGAATGTAAGGGAGTTATTTAACAGCAGGTATGGAGGACCCCGATGTGTGGCGTCCGGCCCGGCGGGTCGGAGGGATGGATTCATGGAGGGAGATTAGAGCTTGACAGCGGGCGGCTCAGGTGGCCGGCGGCGGAGACGGATGTGTGTGTTTTCTCTGCTTGTGTCGTCCATTAATAAAGTGTCACCCGGCGAGCTGCCGGTGACATCATGGCGAGGAAGGTGTGTTTTTGAAAAAACTGAAAAAAGCAAAATGTCATTCGGCTCATTTCGTCGTGTTTATTTGGACGTCGTCACACAGTCACAGTTCGTCGAGATTTATTAAATTCATCTGCAAGGTGGTTTTGACCACGATTTTCCCTGAAACCATGGCAACGCCTTCAAATCGCTAATGTTGTCCAATTAATACTGATATAAAAGTGCACGGAGCGTCTTTTATCTTCCATACTGTGACGTGTTTCCTGGTGAAAACAGGCGGCAACCTCCGGTTCTGAATAGTGAAGCTGACGCTGAAGTGCCTCAAACTGTCGTTCACCAGGGGGCGATCCAGTAAGGGTGCTGCTCGGAGTGTTGATCAGATCCACCCGTCGCTCCTCCGCAGTCCAAATATGGTCACTTCCTTCTACTGGTTGGAAAAAAGCAGAAATGCCACATCTTATATACAATCTGTTGGTGAAACGGCGTATTTGATCAGTTTGCGGTTTAGTATTTAAATTGAATCCTCTGCATTTGATTGGATGGCGTTGAAGTGGGCGGGCTTTAAAAAGAACTTTAAAAGAACTAAAAGTTTCAGATTGATGGACTGATGGATGTCATTCCTTGGTTTAAGATGGATTTTGATATAAAAAATATGATGAAATTGATTTTTTTTGTGCATATATTTTTAAGTAGGTGCAAAAATACGACCGGGATCTAAAACGGGTTAAAACAGGCATCATTCAACTCTCAAATAGCCGCACATTAACTTAATCGCCGGCTCATCCATGATTGTGTCGGCAGCAGACGTGAATCCTGATGTCCAACCGGCGAGAAAAGACGAGAACAGAAATTAAACTTTTTTATTACTGAATAATATTATTACCGTAAGCCTCGGAAATATCCATTTCCATTGAACCTAGATCAAACTCCTGATGGCTTTTCTATTTCAGCTCCTTTTTTTTTTGAAAGTGGCTCAAACTCAATGTCATGAAATAAAATATTGGGTAAAATCACTTAGATCCCGCGGCGTGCCCGTGGCCCTCCTCTGCTCCGACGCTAGTTTGATCCTGATTTAAGTGACAAGCCCTCCATATGCAAAACATCACTTCTTCCCTGTAACCCCCCCCCCCCCCCCCCCCCCCCCCCTCTCACACAGACGTGAGTTATGGCTGTAAGTCAAGGAGAGAGAAGCAGGGACATTAATTGAAATGCTGAATAAGACGGAAGTGGACAAAATCGCGGGCGCATTCCTTCTGAAAGGTCGGCGTGATGGATTTGGCGGCTTGTCGTTTCCCGTTGTTCCGTCAATCTCTCCCCCCCCCTCCAGTAGGGCTTTAATATATTTATTTGTTTGGCGCAGTAATACACGCCTCCAAAAAAACCCAACCCCCATTGCATCATAAGTATTTGTCATTGCCTTATATAAATAAAGTATACGACCTGCACCTTAATGTGCCCTTGCTATTGATTGTTTCACACAAAGCGAAGCCGTAGATCAACATCCCGCTTCCTATTTGTTGTTTGGCAGCGAGCGTCTCCATAAAAGCATTGACTTTTCATCCCCCCCTTAGTGCCCTCTGTAGTGAGCTCTGATACCGGGCTGGGATTACTTTCAAGCTCCGCCCCCCGGTGAGGGGTAAACTTCCTTCCTGTTTCCCCGTCCCGTTGTGATTTAAGCGACGTGTCGTACGTTAAGGAGATGAAGTCGTTTCAAAAAACACACACCTCTCTGGGCGTTCATCACCAGACCAGACACCTGTGACAGCGATGGCGTTCTGCGTGACAGCCGTGATCCACGAGACGGCGAGGAGCTCCCAAACGACGGGATAATGTCCAACCAACGCCTTTTTATATACAAAATAATAAATATATTATATATAAATTGATTCTTTTGAAATGCAAGACGTCTTTAAATGACTTCTTCTTCAAAGCGCTCGGCATTCCTGCGTCGTACACGACAAGGATAATAGAAGCTGCTCCTCTGTACATGTGGTGCATCCCCACACACACACACACACACACACACACACACACACACACACACACACACACACACACATGAACCCTCCCTGATGCGACGGCATGATGGAATAAAGATAAATGCGAGTGTCCAGCGAGGCTCAGATCAATCAGCGTTTGTGTGTGTTACTTATTACTCACAGTGCATTTCTGTCACGGGGCTTTTGTGAACCCCTCCCTCCAAAAAAAACACCCCACCATGGTTTTATTTATGGGGGTCGGACTTTGAGCTGAAATATAAGAAAGGTCAAAGGGTGGAACGGGACGGGGTGGTAGGACCCGGGCCGATGTTTTATAGGAGCAGAAGTGTTTGTTTTTTCATAATTTCTTTACGTGGTGTTTCCCTCCGTCAGCCCATATAAATACACATATAAATAAATAAATATATATATATATATGTGTGTGTGTGTGTGTGTGTGTGTGTGTGTGTGTGTGTGTGTGTGTGTGTGTGTGTTGTCCCGACACCCCTGATGTGACCCGCTGCGTCGCTGCCGTTCATCACTGTCATGGGCGGAGACGCCACCGCTGACCTGTGGAAGGTCGGCCAATGTCACCCCGAGCCTCGTGACCTTTTACCGTCGCCCTCTGCCCCCCCCCCCCCCCCTTACAGCCACCACACCTGATGTATGTTCAGATCACACCTCTCTGTTTAATCCTGATACGTCTCCGCTTCTAAACAACCGTGATGTCACTCAGTGAAGAGTGTAGCAGAGGAAGTTTTTACAGAAGGTGTGTGTGTGTGTGTGTGTGTGTGTGTGTGTGTGTGTGTGTGTGTGTGTGTGTGTGTGTGTGTGTGTGTGTGTGTGTGTCGGGGTGATGATGATGATGTTTCAGCAGGAGATTAAATGGGGCTGGACCGCATCTGTGTCATCATCTCCGCGGCAACCAAATCATGATGTCATCATGTCAACCGATAGAGAGAGAGAGAGAGAGACTTTGATTGATTGTGTTAGATAATCATCTTAACTGGACCCCCATTACAAATTAAAAGCACTTAAATGGGGTAAAATAGACAGCGGAGTGTGTGTGTGTGTGTGTGTGTGTGTGTGTGCGTGTGTGTGTGTGTGTGTGTGTTTCCTCTCTATCCCACATGAAGATGCTCGTTCCAGTCCAGTTGCATGTTTACTGTGTGTGTGTGTGTGTGCGTGTGTGTGTGTGTGTGTGTGCGTGTGTGTGTTTATAAGCAAGCGATGAAGCAGGAGGTCAATCAGTCATACGTGGAGGAAATGGGGCAATCTGGGGCCGGGTGTCAAGGAAGTGATGGATTTTAATGCTGCGATTGTAGTTAATGGCTCTTTAAATTAAATCGAGATTAAACGTCTCTGGCTGCAGTCACAGCTTGTGTGTGTGTGTGTGTGTGTGTGTGTGTGTGTGTGTGTGTGTGTGTGTGTGTGTGTGTGTGTGTGTGTGTGTGTGTGTGTGTGTGTGTGTGTGTGTGCCCCCCCCCCAACCAAACACTCACTCTTCATCTCCACATCCGAAGACTTTCTTTGCTCAACTTTTCCACCGGCGAACACATCGGAGTTCACTGGAACTCATGTTTGTTTTTTTGGTTTTTATCTCCCCAATAAATAATATATATATATATATATATAATAATCTCCACTAAATCCTGATCCACTTCCTCTCCAACACGTGTTTTTATTTTGAAGTGTCGGGTCCAGCAGCCCTGCTCTAACGTCCCCATCTTGGGCCGGCGGTTCTAATTGGGCCCATACATCCTGCTGCCCGGCCACTATGGATTAATTCAAGTATGCTAATGTAATTCAATTTGATCCAGTTAATCTTCCTCTAATGCAGATTGAAGGATGTGAGGTGCAATCAAATAGCTCTTAGCTCTTTTAATTTGCATCAGAGTTTTTTAAATAAAATTAGTCAATTTGTAATTATGTGACCTGGCCTGTAATTAGTTTATTCATCGCCGCAGTTAACTCCCCATTAGGGGGGAGAGAGAGAGAGAGAGAGACATGGAAACCAGAGAGAGAGAGACATGGAAACGAGAGAGAGAGAGAAGAGAGAGAGGGGGAAAGAGACTTATTTATCTATTCGCTATGAGAACGCTCGGAACATCAATTTGCCTCTCATTTAATAAGCAGCTGGCCGGTGGTCATGTGCTGTTTGAGAGCAGCTCTGGACTTGTGATTGGATAATTAACTGGAGGCTGGTGGGATCTGATCAAACAGCTGCACGCTGGCCGATCAATGCTCCGTTCATCGTAACGTTCACCCGCCAGAAGTTCCTCTGCGTTTATCATCAGACAGCAGCTTTCATAAACAGACGACCACTGGTGGAGTATACTCCCAACCCATGTACTTATGTACCACTTCCGTGTACTTATACTGCATTTGATGCTTCTTTAGGGTTTTACTTCACAACATTTGTGAGATTTATTGGCACTGCATTTAGTTTCACAAACCAGGAGTTTATCAAATACCACCATGACTTCCTGTTGATAAATACCATTAGTGTCCAATAATATAACGTATTATTAATAGTTTAACGCTGTTATGAATGTTTTTAATGCTTCTGAAGGTTTACTGAAAGAAATAATCTGAATATTATCTTAATTAATGTGGCGGTTGTGGTTTCTTTTTCCTGATTAATCTTTTGGTCTTTGAAATGTCAGAAAATAGTGAAAGAATCATCATCCATCCATCCATTTTCTACCGCTTATCCTGTATTTAGGGTCACGGGGGGGCTGGAGCCAATCCCAGCTGTCATTGGGCGAAGGCAGGGTACACCCTGGACAGGACGCCAGTCTATCACAGGGCTGACACGTAGAGACAGACAACCATTCACGCTCACATTCACACCTACGGGCAATTTAGAGTCACCAATTAACCTATCCCCATCTTGCATGTCTTTGGACTGTGGGAGGAAGCCGGAGAACCCGGAGAGAACCCACACTTACACGGGGAGAACATGCAAACTCCACACAGAAGGAACCCGGGCCGACCCGGGAATCGAACCCAGGACCCTCTTGCTGTGAGGCGAGAGTGCTACCCACTACACCACCGTGCAGCCCAAGAATCATCATAATGTTATTTAATGCTCGTATCGTCCAACCAACTCTTTAAAACATGAAGCAACAAAAGCTCCTAACTGAGAACCTGGAACCTGGAAAATGATTCCTATATTCCCAAGGATCAAAAGGAGGAGTATTCGTTAATTATTGACTCATCATTATTAACAGTTTAATCTGCAACAATGTATGATATGTTGAATGCAGGATGAAAACAGAGTAGAAAGTACTTCGTTAGTTTCCACCTGAGGTAATTGAGCCGATCTGGTACCGGATCCCATTTTTGAATAAATGAGACTTCAGTACATTTGTGAAGAACAAAGTGAGGAAAGCAACGTTTCCTTCCCAGAATCCTCTCTTCCGCGCCGCGAGGCACGCTGCTTATTGATTAAATGCTGGTATCTACTTATTTATGATCGGTTAATAGATTATTAAAGGGCCAGTGTCCAGTAAAACACGTTCCCCGAAGGCCGCCGTGATTCTCTGTAAAACAGCGTTAGCGTGACTCCCGTTGTAGCGTCGTAATCGTAAGAACAATCACCGCGTCTTTTTCAACGCAGACTTCGTGAAAGTGGCTGAATACAATCAGCAACCACATCTCTAAACCGCCACCAAATCCGACACACTGCCCCTTTAATTAATCATGTTTATCAGCGTCTACCCGTCAACAAATTCCAAAACATTTAATTTCATTAAAAACCCTCACGATAAATACACCATGACATTTCTGGGACGGAAAATTAATGAACGCGTGGGACCGATGGCATTTAAGCTTTTTTATTAGGACTTTAGAGGGTCTGGGTCGCTTTATGAGGGTCCGGGGTGCTTTGTGAGGGTCTGGGTCGCCTTGTGAGGGTCCGAGTCGCCTTGTGAGGGTCCAGGTTGCCTTGTGAGGGTCCGAGTCGCCTTCTGAGGGTCCGAGTCGCCTTGTGAGGGTCCAGGTCACCTTGTGAGGGTCCGGGTCGCCTTGTGAGGGTCCAGGTCACCTTGTGAGGGCCCAGGTTGCCTTGTGAGGGTCCGAGTCGCCTTGTGAGGGTCCAGGTCACCTTGTGAGGGCCCAGGTTGCCTTGTGAGGGTCTGAGTTGCCTTGTGAGGGTCCGAGTCGCCTTGTGAGGGTCCAGGTCACCTTGTGAGGGTCCGAGTCGCCTTGTGAGGGTCCAGGTCACCTTGTGAGGGCCCAGGTTGCCTTGTGAGGGTCCGAGTTGCCTTGTGAGGGTCCAGGTCACCTTGTGAGGGCCCAGGTTGCCTTGTGAGGGTCCGAGTTGCCTTGTGAGGGTCCAGGTCACCTTGTGAGGGCCCAGGTTGCCTTGTGAGGGTCCAGGTCACCTTGTGAGGGCCCAGGTTGCCTTGTGAGGGTCCGAGTCGCCTTGTGAGGGTCCGAGTCGCCTTGTGAGGGTCCAGGTCACCTTGTGAGGGTCCAGGTTACCTTGTGAGGGTCCGAGTTGCCTTGTGAGGGTCCAGGTCACCTTGTGAGGGTCCAGGTCGCCTTGTGAGGGTCCGAGTTGCCTTGTGAGGGTCCAGGTCACCTTGTGAGGGTCCGAGTTGCCTTGTGAGGGTCCGAGTCGCCTTGTGAGGGTCCAGGTTGCCTTGTGAGGGTCCGAGTCACCTTGTGAGGGTCTGAGTCCTCACTAATGTCCAGTTCCTACCGTTGTCGTGCTAAATTGAGTCTCTCTCCCCGTTTCTGCAGTGCAAGTGGTCCAGGAAGGGATTCATCAGGACCAGATGGGCCCTGGCTGACTGGTGAGTGACGCATCGCACCTCAACTCTGTCCAAAACCCCGAATCATCACCACAGAGTGATCTAGAGTACCTCTCACACACACACACACACACACACACACACACACACACAGCTGAACCCTCCGGACGCTCCGCCACGGAGGACGGCAGGGATTTGATTAGACGTAATCGCGTTAGTCAAGCAGTTGCATATGACAGATGACAAAAACGATTACATGCAATTGAACTTGTACGCAAACGCTGCCGGGGGAGATGGGGGGGGGGGGGGGGGGGTAATGTAATAGAAGGATGACATGAGAACTAAAGAGCTGAAGCGGTAAGCATTTAATAGGGCCATGACGTTTGACTGCGGCGGCTGGTGCAGAATGGGGAGATCAGATGTGAGATGGGATAGACGCAGATAGCGAGGCCCGGCATGTATTCATTTGTTCAGGGTGTCGCTGCAGGATAACACCCCCCCCCCCCCCTCCAGATAACAAGCATTCCTCCGGTCGGCTCTGCCGGGGAAAAAAACGCCCGGAGTTCATCACTGTACATGTACCCCCGACACGACCGACAGCAGGACAGCAGACTGTTTTTGTGGCCAAGAAATCACGATTCAAATGTTTGACTTCCCACAATTAAATTAATGTGATGGACCAGGATGTTGACGTCTGAAAAACATGCTGCATTCATAGAAAACCAGTTCTGAGAAGTACAGCCAACCTGAATGCAGTGCCTTAAACTGTCATTCTCCCTGCTGGCCACCAGGGGGCAGGTCCAAAAGACCAGAAAGGAGGGGGTGCTTTAGGGGGCGGGGCTTACCTGCTGATTGACAGGTCGCTACCAACGCTAGTTAGCTAAGATAACACTTAGCTGTAAAGTTGAACCTTGACTCACTTTCTTCACTTGTTTCAATTCCAAAATGACGAACTCGGGCTTCAGAACCGTAGACCACAAACCGACGGGTGACGTCACCATGACGACTAGACGACGTTCCTGACCGCCCGGAGTAGAAGAGGAATAACAACTGGTTATTTAGCAGGAATGCAACGTTGATAAATACTCGTGATCAGTCCTGTTTAAAGAAATGATCGTTCTTCTTCGTAGAAAAAGTGAGTTTTATTTTTAAACATCATGAAAAACCAAATAATGTTGGTTAATGAGGAAGATGCGTCTTTGTTACACGTCTATCATTTAATCAGGAGCTCATCTAATAACGAGCTTATCTGATTATCCACAAAAACACAAACCAGAGCAGTTTTCTGGAGCATCACTTGAAGTTATTGTCAGTTGGGGATGAAAACGTCACATGAACGTCTCAGACTCCTATTATTATATTATATATTCATGCTCTGTGTTTCTTTTTCAACGCAGCGCCTTCGATCTGGTCAACATCCATCTTTTCCACGACGCGTCCAACCTGGTGGCGTGGGAGAAGAGCCCGTCTGTCTACTCCGGGACCAGGCAGAAGGCTCTGGGCTACGCTTTAGACAGGTACGGTACCATCACCTCTGCTGCTGTAGGTCTTGGAGGTCCCTCCACCGGGTCTCTATAGGCCTTGGAGGTCCCTCCACCGGGTCTCTATAGGCCTTGGAGGTCCCTCCACCGGGTCTCTATAGGCCTTGGGGGTCCCTCCACCGGGTCTCTATAGGCCTTGGGGGTCCCTCCACCGGGTCTCTATAGGTCTTGGGGGTCCCTCCACCGGGTCTCTATAGGTCTTGGGGGTCCCTCCACCGGGTCTCTATAGGCCTTGGGGGTCCCTCCACCGGGTCTCTATAGGTCTTGGGGGTCCTTGGCCTGAAAACGTTGAAGACCTCTGATCTACAACAGTGTTCAAGGGAATCGTACACGTAGACCCGGTCCTGTCCGTCACGGCAGACCTGTATTGATATTGTAATGGGCGGCTTAGAGGTACAGCGGAGACGATTTGAGCAGGATTCAGACCGACACCAGTGGGATTACATCTGTCTGCAGCAGTGGAGGGTCTCACTCACTGCACGGTCTGTGGACTCTCTTTTATCTCCTCTCTTGCTGTTGCTCTCTCTCTCTGGTCTACGTAGCCCACATTAGTCCAGAGACCAGACCAGACTATGTGGAGGAACCAGAGACTGTCTGTGGTCCCCCAGAGGTCTAGATAGTAGACCACATTAGTCCAGAGACCAGACCAGACTATGTGGAGGAACCAGAGACTGTCTGTGGTCCCCCAGAGGTCTAGATAGTAGACCACATTAGTCCAGAGACCAGACCAGACTATGTGGAGGAACCAGAGACTGTCTGTGGTCCCCCAGAGGTCTAGATAGTAGACCACATTAGTCCAGAGACCAGACCAGACTATGTGGAGGAACCAGAGACTGTCTGTGGTCCAAACAACAAGGTCTCTGCTGTATTTATGTCTAGATGACCTTATTTGGAGTGTTGATGGAGCAGCTACAATGTTAGCGTAGCCTAGCATCATCAACCAGACTCCATTCAGAAAACCAGCGTTTTAACAGTAGTTATCTTGTGGTCTTGCAGACAGACCTAACAAAGCATGACTCAGCACTTTTCACTGATCACCATCATGATGGAGTTATTTCAGCATCCTTTTCATCTGGTTATTGATATTAAATCACAGATCAATACTGTATTCTGGGTCGTGCTAGATGACGGTGAACACTAACGTACAACAGAAGCCCGGCGGCGGCGGCGTAGCGTCAGGTGACAGCATCAGAATGCGCTGCGTGGCAGCTCGCCGCCTCCACTCTGAATAACTGCATGCATATCTGGGCGGCGTACATTACCTCCAGCCTCCCAGACGCTCATGAATTATGAGCCACTTTTTCAAAGTATTCTCCACGAGGTCATATTTTACCTGTACTCCGGTTCTTGATTTGATGTAAGATTGGTCCGCTTTTAATGGACAGAGAAGCCGGAGTGTTTAAAGAAGATGGCAGCGTTTTCTGTTTTATTATGCTGTAACTTACCTGGATTTACTGGCATAATGAAGTTTCAAAAGGGAGCCTCTCTGTTTGTCGCTCGCATTTAAGTGTTTTCATTGTATTTCCGCTGCTTTCATCGTGCTCTTCCAGTTGATTTATTTCCCCTCCCTTGTAAATACACCTAAATAGGCGAGTCTGTGAGGTTTGGCTGGGTGGCTGAGGGGGGGGTGAATAGAATCTGTGTTGGCTTGAGTGGCAGTTTCCACGCTCCCTCTCTCTAAATCCCCTTGTGTTGTGAATGGTAACCTTGTTGTTACTTCTGGGCCATATCATTTAAAGGTTCCCGTTCTGACAGGGGGATGAGGGGTGCTGTGAGGCGAGGTGGCGGCGGCGGCGACGGCGGCGGGGAGGTTATTATACGTCCCGGCTCCCCGGGGTTTTCAGGGGTGGGATACTTGGTGGCATCGCGCCTCAGTCGCTCACTTTGTGGGGGGGATGTCGGGCGCAGATCCGGAGCACCGGAGTGAGAAAAAGCTGGCGGTGCAGAGGGGAGCGGAGGGGGGCGGAGCACAAAGGGGGTGCTGGGGTGGGGGGGTTTCTGTAAAGGGCAGTGAATAATGGGCCGGGCCTTTCACAGGGGCTGCTAACCTTTTGGCAGCCACCAGCAAACTCCATTCTCCTCCGCCGATCGGGGAGGACAATGTTCCCGGGCTCGGGCTTTGAATGCAGCGCTACCACCAACAGTGTTCCCATTCAGCGGCCGGTTGGGAACCATCTTTTTGGCCATTGTCCCCCCCTCCCCCCCCCACTCTGACTCCTACCCCCAGAAAGCAGAGCAGGAAAAGGGACAGGGGGAATATCTAAAGCCAAACTCCCTCCTCCTCTCTCTCTCGGAGCTCTAATCTGGATGGGAGAGGAGGGAGGGGACCCTGAACACACCACCAGCTGAGTACAGGAGCCAGATCACACGGCAGCGCTCTGCGGCGGGGGGGCATCCACCTTATCTGAGGCCCTTCATAATGCAGCTTACGGCCCATTGAGGAGACATCTGATAAGCCTTTTCCTCTGTGGCCCTTTTAACTGCTAAACGGTGTTTATCTCCCAAAGTGCTTCAAGGCTCCTCGGGGAACAATGCTGAGAAGGAACGCCGTTTAGTCACATAAAAAAAACTAAAAAAGCAGCGCTGCTCCGTAGCCACGCCGCGGCGATGTGTGGGCCACTTCCACAAAGTGTTGGAATGCGTCCTCCTTTTGCTTGTTTTCCTGTCCTTTGATAAAAAATAATAATGCACATATATTTCCCTTGTTGACTCAGCGAGGCCTTCATGTGGAGGGTCATTGTGTGGAGATTTAACGGTCACCATATAAATACATTTAAAAGAAGAATTTCATTAAATTGAAGGAATAAAGAGACGCTGATGTAAAGGATGTGTTGCTGCTAAATGATAGCATGAGATAAAATCAACAGGTTTTTTTCTCCCTCTCTCTCTTCCTTTAAAAAGAATCCCCTTTTGTGTTTTGGAGTTTGTTTCTTTTTTTCCAGCCCCCATTCAGAGCGGCTGGTCCGGTTCAGGGGAGAACAGTTTTACATTACAACTGTGAAATCCGGGCATAAAGGCATCCTTTGTGGCGCGCCATTATTTTCACACAAATATAGTCCATTGTCACGGCGCTGAAGTTAATTTGATCAACATTGGGGACATTTAACTGTTTTGTCCGCTGAAAAGACTTGTTTCATGCTCATTTTCGGGGGCATTGAGAAGCAATGATTGGCAGAAAAATAATGTTGCCGTTAACAATTCAAAGCAATTAGTTTCCCATGGGGAGGCAGTGGGCCGCGCTGGCCGCCACACAGCGACGCTTTGTCACTTTATGGACGGTCATCAGTCAACTGTCAGAGCGTCTCAAAGAGCCCTCCAATCTAAATGTTTCCCTTTAGGCTTTTCCCAGAACAACGGGCTGAAAGAGCAGAGGAAAAAGAGGGGGGGCTTTGCTTCCAGCCAATAGACATGTTTGAGCTGCGAGAGGGAGGACGGGGATCACACGGAGGATCACACGGAGGATCACACGGAGGATCCTCCACAACGGATTTATTAACCGGAGCGGCTCAAATGAAAAGCAGCAAATGTTTTATTTGGATAACTATATTCCAATTATATCCTGTAACTAAGTTAGTGTGTGTGTGTGTGTGTGTGTGTGTGTGTGTGTGTGTGTGTGTGTGTGTGTGTGTGTGTGTGTGTGTGTGTGTGTGTGTGTCATGTCAATGTGTGACTCTGAACTGCCTTCTCACCCTGGGAGGCCTTCAGGAGCAGAGGTTAATCTTCCCCAGTGTCTCTGGACCTGTTTATTTCACACACACACACACACACACACACACACACACACACACACACACACACACACACACACACACACACATACACACACACACACACACACACACACACACACACACACACACACACACACACACACACAGCAGTCACTCTGAGAGACGGTGGTGGGGGTTAAAACTTCGAATGGTCCCCCACATTTTCCTACTTTTTATAGATCGTGTATAGAAGTAAAAGTACTTGAACGTCTCATAAACATATTATTATATATAATATAATGTTTATAATATCGCTCTAATTACTGGATGGATTCTTCCTTGCGGCAACTTCCAGTTCTGAAAAGTGAAGCCAACAAACTGTCGTTCTCTCTGCTGGCCACCAGGGGGCGACTCCTCTCTGGTTGTATAGAAGTCTATGAGAAAATGGTCCTACTTCTCTCTGCTGGCCACCAGGGGGCGACTCCTCTCTGGTTGTATAGAAGTCTATGAGAAAATGGTCCTACTTCTCTCTGCTGGCCACCAGGGGGCGACTCCTCTCTGGTTGTATAGAAGTCTATGAGAAAATGGTCCTACTTCTCTCTGCTGGCCACCAGGGGGCGACTCCTCTCTGGTTGTATAGAAGTCTATGAGAAAATGGTCCTACTTCTCTCTGCTGGCCACCAGGGGGCGACTCCTCTCTGGTTGTATAGAAGTCTATGAGAAAATGGTCCTACTTCTCTTTTGATGTATTATCTCAGTAAACATTGTAAATGCTTTAGGGGGCGGGGCTTACCTTCTGATTGACAGGTCACTACCACGCTACAAATGCTAGTTAGCTGCTAAGACACTTAGCTGTAAAGTTGAACCTTGAACTATGAAGCTAAGGAAAGGCTCCAGTCAGGATGATGCTTGTGTTCATCAGATCCACCCGTCGCTCCTCTACAGTCCAAATATGGTCACTTCCTTCAACTAGCTGCCAAAAAATCCAAGATGCCGGTGCTCCTGTGTCCTTTCTGTACGACTGCGTTCACCTCGGCCCCCGGACGATGTCGTACACAGATTATAAACTAAAACACTGATGAACACTAGATTACTTTTAAAGGTCATATTGATAACATTTTTATGTAAACGTATAATTAAAAAAAATACATCCACAGAGCTTTTAGAAAGGTGCAGAATCAAAGTATCACTTCCCGTGAAAAAACATCTTTCTTTGTGAATGAATCGTCAAAGTTATTAAAGTTATCAGTAGCACCTTTAAAGTTGTCATATAACATTAAAGGTAAAGTTATGAAGATGTTATTCTACAACGGGAGTCCGGCTCCGGGCCTCTCTGTTGATGTTGAACCTCCCAAACACACTTTAGGGCCCAGAGATGTCGTAGTGATCCACATCTGAACACAGGTGGTCCGGTATCCGGTGCAATGACCTGACCCCCCCAGTCCCCCTTTTAGACCAGATTCGTCGGACATCTCCCGGTTTTCCCCGTCGAGTATCCGTTAACCTCTGAGTGACCGCGGCGACATCCTCGCCCGGTCCCCCCCCCCCCCCCCCCCCCCCCCTTACGTGGTGTTGTTGGTGGGGTGGGCGTCACCGAGTGGCCCGGGGGGGTGCTAACAGGGGGGACGAGGAGAAGGCCGTCCCGCAGGGTTAAAGGTCCCGTCGGGGGCCGACCCCGGTCCTTTCACGGAGACGTCACCCGGCACATTCTTCACAATGTTAACATTCTCACAAATATCTCCACATTTGCCTACAATGGTCGGCCCGGCCATTGTCCAATCCCAACTTATGGTAAGTCATCTTGTCAGTATGACGGTTTGACCCCCCTCCCATTGCCTCCTCATAATCTCACACAGACTGTCTATAACGGCTCGGTTTAGCTGTCAATCACGCCGCGTAATCCGGCGAGGGATTGAGATTTCTAGGAAGGTGGGTTTTCTGTGTTATCGGGGGTCTACGTGCTGAGAAGAATCCTTTTTTAGTGCTTGTTGCGACGCCGCGTTTTGACGTAAAAAAAAGTGGAAATCGGTAAAAAGAGAGCCTCGGCGGCTTTGTGCCGGCGGTTTAAGGAGCCTGGGAGCACAGAGTCGGGGGCCGTGTTATAAATTAGCGTCTGACCCCTGTCTTTGTGTGGACCCCCCCTCAGGAGAAAGTCCTGAGCAAGGCCCGGGGCCCCGGACCTCAGTGGGAACGGCCCCTGTGAAGAGCCTCTTTCAGGGTGTCAGCGGCGATGAATTGTCCCTGAGAAGCATGTTTATAGACTGTGTAAAGGAGTGCGTCTTTGTGGGGGAATGTCACTGACACTGTTACAGTTTGCCTGAATGAACTGTGATGACGAGGCTAATGGGGGGGTGGGGGTCACCGGGGGGGAGCTCCTCGGGACCCCCCACCCTCAGGCTCCTTTCACGCCCAGTAGCTGTAGCTAATGTTGCGATTCTTCGCCGGCCGGCCCACAAAGGGCCGAGGGAGGAAAGTCAACGTTCACACCAGCGGGTCACCACGAGTGCTTTAGGAAGCGGCCGTGTAAACAGAGTGTTACCTTCTGACCTGGGGCTGATACCTTGGAGCAGACAAAACCCGCCGCCCGCTGGGATTAGACACGGCTGTTAGCGGGGGAAGACCTCCCGGCTGGGACTCCTCTGACCGTCCACCATGTTTCTGTTTGTGGGTTCTTCACCATGAAACGCTCGATTAGCAGCAGCAAATCAGAGTTCCCACGACGCTTTACTGCCCTCCGCTCCAGCCGGGGGGGGACGGACCACGAACCCGGTCTGATGGAGGCTCTGAGCACCAGGATGTGAGGTCACTGCTGACATCACTCCCAGTATGAGTAGAAATGAGCTCCTGGTGCAGCGTGATGCAGCGTTTATGAGTCGGGCTCAGATTCACACTGGAGTACGAGTACACATACTTGTGTTCAAAAATACTCTGGTGAAAGTAGAAAGTACTCACTCAACTTCTTCACTCAAGTAAAAGTGTAAAAGTACTGAAATGTACTCAAAGTAGAAATTTAATGTATCCCTATGAAGGACATTTCTACTGGATTGCCTTTTAAAAGACTAACTGAATCTCTCGTCGTATTAATAACAAAATAATAATCAATAATTCCCCTCAAATGCATTCAAACTAAAGTAACGAGCCTGTTGAGAAGATGTGATGAGTAGAAAGTACAGATATTCGTTTTAACATAGGAAAAGTAAGAAGTTGTAGTAAATTAGAAGATACCTGCAAATTCTACTTAAGTACAGTAACCAAGTATTTGTACTTCGTTACCTCCCACATCTGCCTTTTGTACATAATGTATATTATAGTACAGCTATAGTGTCTTTTGCATTTTTATTCTATATTTTAACTTGTTGTTGACTGCAGTACTACTGCTTTATTGTTTATTCTTATATATATACTGTATGTATGTATGTACTGTGTATATATATATATATATATATATATATATGTATATATACACACATTCTACCATTCACAGACACTTCCGTCATAAAAACATTGCAAAAACATTGCAAATATTCCCGTCATATTTGGTACCGTCAGCGCTTCACTGTCTCCAACTAAAACCATACTGAACAACGTTAAATCCTTAACATAAATCATTTATTCATCATTATTATTTGTATTTAATGTGAGGAAGATTTCTCCAAACCTGAAAAAATCAAATGAAAGTTTTCGTCTTCTTCCCACAATTCAACGCGTCATTAAAAATATAAAAATACAGGTAAAACACCTGAAACGACTCGTTAATAAATGTATTCATTAATTGGCAAAAAAGACAAAGATTGTGTTGTTAACGTTCACATAATACATTTAATGAAAGTATAATTCTGGTATTTTAACGAACGAATCTACGATCACGCGTTTGTTGGTGAGATTGTAAGTGAATGAAGAGGTCCGTGTTTGAATGAGATGAAGCAGCAGGAAGCGGCGGAGCAGATGTCCATCATATAGATGGAGCAGTCTGCAGGATTAATAATTACATCCATCATCACCATGGAACGTTTTGGGCTTGTTATTTTGGAGCTGGAACCCTGAATCTCCCCGTTGACCCTCTTTGAATCACCCATCGGCAGGAAGACGAGTCTGTGTTTAATGTAATGGGATGTCAAAGTCACATTCTCTCTATTTAATATAATCGCCGCCTCTTCAGTCACCTTCGCCTCCCTCTCTCTCGCTCGCCCGCCGCCTCAGAGAGGAAGTGAAGACTCTTCTTCTTCCTCTTCTTCTCTTTACGGGGCCTCATAAATATATTGTTATCCCGATGCCCGGGAAGTTCCACGGCGAGATTTATCCGCCGCCGTTTAGTGGCCAAGCATCCCGGAATCATTAATTACACAAGTCCACCTTAATTCCCCGCTGGCGCGCTGCAGAAGGGGACGCAGGAAGTTAATTATATGTCGCTTAGGTGCGTTGGATGCTGGGAAAGTTTGGAAGTCGTCCATGACGGAGATGATCTAAACTGCATACAGTACATTAAAAACATTCGCAGCACGAGACAATAAAAATGTGGCGGGTTAGAGCACCCTCGGGAGGCATCAAAGGAAGGGGGGCAATCAAGAGCCACTTAAGGAAGTCCTGGACAGAGTCCTCGGAGCTCTCCAGGTCTGGGCCTCAGCTGATCCAGGACGCTGCCCTTTGATCAACTCAGCCAAAAGTGAATTATCTTTTCTTGTTTTTGCCATCAAAGGAAATCATGAAGACGCACTGATTCGATTGTGTGCCGTCAGCTGAGGAAAGTCTGCGTTCTTTTGCAGGAAATGGCAAACATGTGATGAAAAGTTAGATTTGCATAATGCATGCTTTCCCGGTTGTTGTTTGTGAATAATCAAATCATTGTTTTATGCATTTTTCCCCGATTAAAGCTGCTTTTTTGTGGTTTTTCTATCATCTGTAAAAGGTTAGTCGAGGTAAATTTAATAAAAGTTGCTATTTTAAAGTGGCGACGTCTGTTTTTCAGGTTGTCAGGATTTGTTTTTCTCAACACTTAAACATCCTATAAACCCAGGTGACCCCTCTCGTGAAGTCACCACCAGGTGGTGCTGTGGCCCTCGTGAACTGAATACCCCTACAGGTCTTTGGTGGGGGGGGGGGGGTTGATCAGTCTCTGACACTAAACGTCCATCATTAAAATGATCCGTCTCTCTGACTGGTGTTTTTCAGGATCACCGACCAGCGACACGACAAGTTGCCGTACTTCGTCTTCGGGGACTTTAACTTCCGGTTGGACTCGAAGCAGGTCATTGAGGTGAGTGTGTGTTTTTATCTGATGCTACACACACACACACACACATGTGGTGGTGCTATAAAGTGTGTGTGTATTAGAGAGAGACTGTAGTAAAGTGTCTTTAGTGGCCCGGCCGTCTCCTCAGAGTTATGACTCATTAAAGGGCCCAGTGTTGCCGACCCAGCTGTGTTTGCCGACGGAGCCTCCGACTGCATTGTTATGTGACGGTGCCATTCACTGCTCCCTTCCTCTCCCCTCTTCCTCCCTCCTCTTCCTTTTCTGGGTGCAAATGAGGCCAGTGAGAGCCAAGGTATGGGTGGGGGGGGTCATAAAGACCACCGCAGACATGGGTGTCCTGTGATAACAGAGTGGGACGATGCTCTCCGGCACAATGAGCCTCGAACCAGTGGGCCCGTTCAAGGTGTGGGCGGTCCAAGCAGAGCCCCATTCAGGAGGGGGGGGGGGTCTGAATGGAGGGAGGAAGGACTTCACTCATTGTGGCGCCCGGTGATGCATCCGACGCTTTTACCCGAGAGGTCGAGACCTTAAAGCTGTTTTATAAACACAGAAATAATCATTTGGATATTTGCTCAAACTGTCATCATGACGGTAAAATATGAGACAGCTGATCGGTAGAAGAATCAGCTTCCTCTTCCTCCTTTCAGTCTCCTGATGAAGAAGAAGAAGAAAGAAAACAACCAATCAGAGCAGAGGAGGCTCTAATTCAGCTGCCAATCTCTTTCAGAGATCAGCTGTCTCATGTTCTAGTGTCATCATATTAAATATTATACAAAGTTATTTCTATGAAAGTTACGAACTGCAGCTGTTATGAATGTCAGGTGATCAAAATGAGTAAATATCATTATATTTCTTAACAAACGTAGAAGTTCAGATCACTACTCAAAATATATTATTGTTTACATATTTGTTTATGTTTACTGAGATAATACATCAAGAGAGAAGTAGGACCATTTTCTCATAGACTTCTATACAACCAGAGAGGAGTCGCCCCCTGGTGGCCAGCAGAGAGAAGTAGGACCATTTTCTCATAGACTTCTATACAACCAGAGAGGAGTCGCCCCCTGGTGGCCAGCAGAGAGAAGTAGGACCATTTTCTCATAGACTTCTATACAACCAGAGAGGAGTCGCCCCCTGGTGGCCAGCAGAGAGAAGTAGGACCATTTTCTCATAGACTTCTATACAACCAGAGAGGAGTCGCCCCCTGGTGGCCAGCAGAGAGAAGTAGGACCATTTTCTCATAGACTTCTATACAACCAGAGAGGAGTCGGCCCCTGGTGGCCAGCAGAGAGAAGTAGGACCATTTTCTCATAGACTTCTATACAACCAGAGAAGAGTCGCCCCCTGGTGGCCAGCAGAGAGAATGACAGTTTGAGGCACTTCAGCTTCGGCTTCACCGTCTGGGTTAAACCCTCCTGAGTGGGATCAGAAACCCAGCAGGGTCCTGATTGTCGACCTCAACGTTGATTGAATTGTGGACGTGTAATTGGGTCACATGACTGTCACCGATCATGTGACCTCGTGTTGTTTTGGAGCCGATGCGTCCGAAGATGTGCAAACTAGGGAAGTTTTCACGTTTATGAAAACTTCCCTAGTTTGCGTCGGGCTGCTACACTCGCCGGCAACATGGAGGCTTTAGACGGCGTTCGTCATGGCGTGTAGCTCATCTGGATAACGCCTCCGCCGCCGTGTCGACCGCCGTGTCCACGCCGCTCTGAAATGCTGCTTGAGTGCAGTAGGGGTCGCGACCCCTTTTCCAGGGATGTGTAAGGCTTGCATCGGTGTGTGTCCCCCCCCCCCCCCCCCCCCCCCCCTCCACTTCGCCTCCTTTCTTATGCACCTTGCCCCCCCCCCATACACATTCACATCCAGAGCCAATACACACAAACCAATTTGTTAGGCCGAATGAATCTGATTGATTCGGCCCGTTTAGAAGGGTGTGACATCAATGCAGGGGGGCTTTTAGACTTCCCCTCACACACACACACACACACACACACACACTCACACACACACACACACACACACACACTCACACACACTCACACACACACACACACACTCCAGCTTAATGAGGGTCCCTCGAACCCGCCGACCATTTAATGGGGACAACAGAGGAGGCCGATGATGTCATCTGTGCGTCGTTAGCCGTGTAAGAGCACGCGTCCTTCGCCGCGGTCTGATTTAGCGGCGGGACCTTTTTTTTTGCACGCCATCGGTGGCTGTGATGTCACCGATAAACAAATGGGTTGCAACCTCGGCGGCGGGATGTAACTCACAGCCGGGAGGCCGTTTTCAGCCCTTTTAATGACAATTAATGTCAACAGGACAATTAGTGCACATCCAGCCGAGTGCTTGACCGTAGACGGGCTGCTGGCCCATCGATCCGCCGTACTTACCCCAAGATTGATTCGGACGCCGGGAGGCCGGCGCTCCTTCTCCATGAAGAGCCTTTTTTTTTTGCTTTTCTCACTATTTTCTCTCCAATTTGAGAGAAAAACCCAAACAAAGCAGATGAATGTTGAGTTTTGCAGCGATAAACACCGACTGGTTCCCAGTTTGAGAGCCTTCTTCTTCTTCTCTGGTGCATTGTGGGCCGGCTAGTCTGCAGCCACTCCCCTGTCACCCATCCTGCCTTGTGGGTGTGTGGGGGGGGGGGGGGGGGGGTATTTTAGGGATGTATCCATGTACAGAAAAAGGAGGTGGGTTTTGAAAAAGGGGGGGGGGGTTGTTATTGTCACTGGGCAAATTCCAGGTGGCAAATTCCTGGCATGCTTGCGCGGCAGGATCAGTAACCAAAGGCCCGCGACCGCCCCCCTGCCGCCCGGACCGGGCAACCCCATTAATTGTGTCCGACAGAGGGAATTGGTTTCAATTGACCCCCATTCAGAGGCCCTTTGACTGGCAGACAAAGGACACAGCCACGTGGAGACTAATGCCGCCTGGAGGTGGTCCAGTCCACCAGCCCTCTCTCTCTCTCTCTCTCTCCCATGGGTGTGATCACACTTTGGCTTGATCACGCTTCGCATCGCTGCTGATAAAACAGGAGCGATGGAGGGTTTGTGAAGATTTTTATCTTCACAGCCTGCAGTTTCCTTTCAGGCCACACGGAGTGCTCACGTTCACAGCAGAGACACGACAGGTGAATCAAATCATACCTTTAAAGATGATGTGGGGTTTTATATTATAAATAATAATATTATTAAGAAGATGGAAGCAACAACCCAACATTTTAACATAAATGTAAGAGGTTATATGTGAATCCATTTCCTTCTGTTAAATATAGTGGACGTTTATGGATTATGGATCGGTTTATGGATAATCGATATCATAGCAATAATCACGGTTCACGGAATGATCGCGATAAAAACACTCATAATAAGTTGAACGCTGTAAATCTTCATTGTCGGGATAATCTATTGGGAAAAATAGATCCTGATTTGAAAAAATACAAAAACACATTTAAATGTCTCCTTTATTGATACAGCGAGACTTTATGATTTATGATCATCTTATTTCAGATAATTTGATTGTTTTTCACCAAAAAGGAAGTTCACAGAACACATCTTACCTGTGACACAATGAAGATATGTAATTTAATGTAAAGTGATTCCAGTGTATTTTAGTTCCATTTCAAGAGTTTGAAGCAGATTTTGATGATTATCGGGATTATTTATAATGGTGACATGACACGTACAGGAAGCCAGCGTTGCCGTGGCGCTGTAAGGTGTACAGTGTGTGTGTGTGTGATGCCGTGAATCAGCCGTGTGGATGACAGCCCCGGGGCTCCGTGCCTGGACTCCCAGTATATTTAAAATCCCTCCTAATTAAACTTAATAGAATGTAAATTTAATATCTGCAGCGATGGCGTGCTGCCGGTGGCGGCGGCGGCGGCGGCGGCGGCGCTCCAGGATTGATGGAGGCCGGCGGGAAGGTTAATTGCTGACTTGATCTACTGTCCCGGTGACACGGTGTGGGCCGCTTTTAATTGGGGCTGATCTGCTGCTACATGGACAGATTTCATTAGGGGGCAACGGGAGGGTGTTTTTGGACCGGCGCCCCCCGTTGGAGTCCGTGGGAAGTGCACGATAGAGGAGGGGGGGGCGGATCAGGCATCAATCTTCCTCCCTTTGTCCTGTGTCCTTTCTTTGGCTTGAGCAGCATGAAATTAAAGGTGGGGCCCGAGACGACCCCCCCCTAATGAATGCTGTAAAATGCTCCGTAACGACAGGCGGCGTGATAGATCCGTCGTTTTTCACGCCGCCGCCTCACTCCATGCCACACGCCCGTGACCGGCGAGATGGAATCATAAGCGAGCGATTTATTCATTTCTTTATTTGGAAAGACGTGAAGGAGAAATCCCTGACGAACGGCGTCTTTATTCGTGTTCGTGATTGCTTCGCTGTTTATTCGTACATTTACGATGTTTTTAGATGTTTACGTTATGGAAGAAATATCCAGCCTAATTTATTAACAATATAATAGATGTCCCTGTTAAAGCCTGTACATGTTGTCTTCACGTCACCCAACACTCCATTACATCAGCCCCCCCCCCCCACCAGTCCCGGCTGCTGAACCCAGTCCTGCTAAATAATTCGCACCAGTAAAGGGTAAACAATTTCCCTCCTTTTTTTTTTTTTTTACGCCCCACTTTGACTAGCATGTGTGTATCCGGCCCGGCTATAAATCAAAGGCGGCCGGTGTAATTAAGTGTACACTACATTAGTCAGGCTAATTAATTTTGGGGGCCATCCATCCATTAACCAGCGGGCCAGCACTGATTGGGCCTCTGTTCTGTGGAAACCCCGACACCGGGGACCACCGAGCCTCACTGGCTGCCCTCAGCTGCCCGGATACACTCATGCATTCACACACACTCACACACACACACACACACACACACACAGACACACTCACACACACACACACACACACACACACACTCACACACTCTCACACACACACACACACACACACACACACACACACACACACACTCACACACACACACACACACACACACACACACACTCACACACTCACACACACACTCACACACACACACACACACACACACACTCACACACACACACACACACACACACACACACACACACACACACACTCACACACACACACACAAGCACACACACACACACACACTCACACACTCACACACACACACACACACACACACACACACTCACACACACACACACACTCACACACTCACACACACACTCACACACACACACACACACACACACACTCACACACACACACACACACACACACACACACACTCACACACTCACACACACACTCACACACACACACACACGCACACACTCACACACACACACTTAATTTGACTAAAAAGAGAAGCTTATTGCAGGAAAGTTGGCAGATTTGATGTCGTTATTCTTCCTCCTCTCGACTTAATTCCTCAAATATTGTATTTGTATTGTATATTGAAACACCTCGGATACTTTAAACGACTATAACTACAGTTTGAATAGAGATCTGATGTCACGTATGTCATCATTCATCAGCTCGTTTTCGTCATGATTTTATTCTTTCTGCATGTATCGGATGTTATTCTGGAATCGCGATTAAAAAAAAACACACTTTAACAAACACAAGGTTTAACAAGATAAAACACAATACATAGATGGAAGCACAATATCAATATGAAGAACACGATGTAAAGATAAAAGTAATAAAATAAAGTGCACCGCCAACACAATGTATCCAAATAAAATCCTGAAACCAACACCTACATGGTGTCAAAGTAAAAGAAAGCCGTCGGAGACGTGACAAATAAAAAAATATATATACAGGATACAAAAGCACTTTTTAAAAATGTTATTTTAAGATTATTTGATTGTTTTCCAGGAGGATGTTTGTTTTCAAATATCTGTAGTTTTAAGCACATTTATACGATCATCGTGAACGATATCTTCATTATTTCGGTGTGAGTTTTCACATCGTGCCTTATCTTGTTCTACACACTCATTCCCCCGATATTACTACGATATGATCAACAAACCTGTGTTCAGCAGCAGGAGAGCTAGTCAGCGTTTAGCCTAATACCGGAGCTAACGGCTAACGCTAGGATGCATTATTTTCCCTGCTGATCATGGTACGTTCAGGTGTCGGTGTGGGTGTGGGAGAGAACAGCATCACAGCCTCTCTGCTGCTGTAACCAGAGGAAGTGTGTGAGACTCTTTTATTGGCTCGCCTCAAATTGTATTGACAAATCCTTTTACACGCTTCGTTGTAAGCCACTAAATCAATATACTTTTCCTAAGACAATCCACCTGACACTGACTAATTGCCCCGATGCAGTAAACCCCCCCCAGGTGAAGCCTGTAATGGAGACGTTTCCCAACAATACAATAAAGGCATATTATCTGACTAGAAGAGTCCAATCTGTCACAACGAGGGCCCATTATATCACAGATAACCCATCTGGAGATAGAGGAGACTATTCTCTCCACACAACAGTGCCTGTTCTCTGCTCCCTCTCTCGCCCTCCCTCTCTCTCTGTTTGCTCTCCATGCTCATGAATACAGCGCCGGGGAAGAAAGAGTTCAGCTATGAGGGCCGTCACTTGAGCGATGCGGCTTTGACGGCGGCGCTGTCCATACATAATGAAACCGCTGGCCAATGAAGAACAAGCAGTGGCTTCTGTTTGGCGCTGCTCATTAACAACAGGCCGTTTGAGCCCGGCGCCATGCTAACGCCATTGTGCCCCGTTGTGACTGGCAGCTGGGAACACCATGCCAACGGTGGCGGTGGGGATGGCGTGACAAACCAAGCCAAGGATGATGAGCGCAGAGCCTGGCACCGTCGGTTGGAGGGGGGGGGGGGGTCGGCCCTGGTCAGGGACGTAACCTGAGTTACCCCTCCATCGTTCCCCCTCACTGCTCTCTACAAGGCCGGAGTTCAGAGCACTATTAGTAACTTTGATGCATCAGGACGGATTTGTCAGCTGTGATGTTGATGCTTATTTGATGGGTTAGGAAGCAACTAATGTTGTTTCTGCAAAGCAACCAGGTCTCCTCCATGTAGACCCCCAACCAGGTCTCCTCCATGTAGACCCCCAACCAGGACTCATCCATGTAGACTCCCAACCAGGTCTCCTCCATGTAGACCCCCAACCAGGACTCATCCATGTAGACCCCCAACCAGGACTCATCCATGTACACCCCCAACCAGGACTCATCCATGTAGACTCCCAACCAGGTCTCCTCCATGTACACCCCCAACCAGGACTCATCCATGTAGACTCCCAACCAGGTCTCCTCCATGTAGACCCCCAACCAGGTCTCATCCATGTAGACCCCCAACCAGGTCTCCTCCACGTAGACCCCAACCAGGTCTCCTCCACGTAGACCCCAACCAGGTCTCCTCCACGTAGACCCCCAACCAGGTCTCCTCCACGTAGACCCCAACCAGGTCTCATCCATCACGGCTGAGATCTCCAATATTACTGCTTTTACATGTTGAAGTCTCAGATCCACCAGGAAACCAGACCCTGTCCTGTCTGGGTTCATGACATCATCATGACATCATTCAGAGCTGGATCCACTGGATCCAGCAAGACCCAAGTGGGCTGGAGGACCCAGAATAAAGTATTGATCTGTGATTTAATATCAATAACCAGATGTAAAGGATGCTGAAATAACTCCATCATGATGGTGATCAGTAAAAAGTGCTGAGTCATGCTTTGTTAGGTCTGTCTGCAAGACCACAAGATAACTACTGTTAAAACGCTGGTTTTCTGAATGGAGTCTGGTTGATGGTGCTAGGCTACGCTAACATTGTAGCTGCTCCATCAACACTCCAAATAAGGTAATCTAGACATAAATACAGCAGTTGTTTCCCTCTTTATATGATGATGTCTATCAATTATCCTGCAAATCAACCGATTAATCATTCGGACAGTTTTGTTCACGAAGCTCAGACGTTGTTAAACTGCTTTTGTTTTGTTCAAATTGTGGATTTTTTTTTAAATTATTATTATCAAAGAAAAGCAGCAAATAATATTTCACAATTTTGCTCCAGTAAAAACAATTGATTGATCATCAGAAATGCTGCAGATGAAGTTTTCTGTTGAAATTCAGCTGGACATGAAATCATTTAGAACTTGATTTAAAAGCTCAGGAAAGCAAACATAATGTTGTAAAATGACATCCGTCGTCCTCCCGTCGCTGCAGAGACACCGAATGTTTTATGCATCGCAGCATAAACATATTTACAGTTGATTCAAAATGATGGATCCGTGTCTCTTACATTTATTAGCATCCTGCGGTTTGTTCAGGATTATGCAAACAATATAAATAAATATTGTAAATCTAATCAGAGAATCATCCCATCAGTCTGTGAATTCAAGTGGACTCGATGCTCAATCTGTGTCTTTTTGATTTAATCCACCGCGCCGTGTAATCCCTCTATAAATCAGGAATAATCAACTCTCAGTCGGCCTCCTGCTTTATTGATGGTGTTTGTCAGAATGGCTGCTAGCGGCTAACGGCTAACAGCCTGAGGGATAGGGACCCCTTTGTGCCTGGTACATAGTGTCCAGCTCGTATGATGTCAGTCTATTTTGACTAATTCAGTCCTCGGCCTTTGTGGCAACAGAGCACAACAGTTGTTTTTTCCCTCTCGGCGGAGGAACGGCGTGGTTGCCAAGGCAACGCGGCGTATCTAAGAATATCTGAGAATATCTAAGAATATCTGGAATATCCAAGAATATCTGAGAATATCTGGAATATCAGAGAATATCTGAGAATATCTAAGAATATCTGAGAATATCTAAGAATATCTAAGAATATCTGAGAAAAAGTGGAATATCAGAGAATATCTAAGAATATCTGGAATATCTGAGAATATCTGAGAATAAGTGGAATATCTGAGAATATCTAAGAATATCTAAGATTATCTGAGAATTACTAGGAATATCTATATCTGAGAATATCTGGAATATCTGAGAATATCTAAGAATATCTAAGAATATCTGGAATATCTAAGAATATCTGAGAAAAAGTGGAATATCTGAGAATATCTGAGAATTACTAGGAATATCTATATCTGAGAATATCTGAGAATATCTGGAATATCAAAGAATATCTGAGAATATCGAAGAATATCGAAGAATATCTGAGAATATCTAAGAATAACTGAGAATATCTGGAATATCAGAGAATATCTGAGAATATCTAAGAATATCTGAGAATATCTAAGAATATCTGAGAATATCGAAGAATATCTGAGAATATCTAAGAATATCTGAGAATATCTGTAATATCTGAGAATAAATGGAATATCTGAGAATATCTAAGAATATCTGAGAATTACTAGGAATATCTATATCTGAGAATATCTGAGAATATCTAAGATTATCTGAGAATTACTAGGAATATCTATATCTGAGAATATCTGGAATATCTGAGAATATCTAAGAATATCTAAGAATATCTGGAATATCTAAGAATATCTGAGAAAAAGTGGAATATCTGAGAATATCTGGAATATCAGAGAATATCTAAGAATATCTGAGAATATCTGGAATATCTGAGAATACTTGGAATATCCGAGACGTACCGAATATATAATCCCAGGAACAGAACCCGCATTCCCACAGGGTCCGACCCGGCCAGCTGGGTCACTTTCTACAGGGTTTCCCATCAGTCAGGGAATATCTGGAATATCTGAGAATATCTAAGGATAAGTGGAATATCTGAGAATATCTAAAATATCTGGAATATCTGAGAATATCTAAGAATATCTGGAATATCTAAGAATATCTAAGAATATCTGGAATATCTAAGAATATCTGAGAAAAAGTGGAATATCTGAGAATATCTGGAATATCAGAGAATATCTAAGAATATCTGAGAATATCTGGAATATCTGAGAATACTTGGAATATCCGAGAATATCTAAGAATATCTGAGAGTTTTTAAAAGTATTTTCCAGGGAAAGTCTGGAGATTTGATCATTTTTTGAGCAAAGTCCTGAAATTTTGTTCATAGCATGTTTACATTTAAGTTTCCATTCTTCAAAATGGAATATTTTCCTCTTTACAGGATTATTTCCACTATATCGTTGTGTGGTTGTCATGGTTACCTGTTTTTCCACCACAAATTTACCACACAATAAGGATGCACCGTGAAAACCTTAATAAACTGTGGCTTTTTTCTCAACACAAATATGAATTATAGATCCTGGAGATTAAGGATAAAAGTCAGGGAACCTGAGGTTTGACTAGAGTGGGAACCCTGTGTATTAAAGTGTGGAGAAGTCACATGAATTAACCCTCTTATTCCTA
>NC_139925.1:2753991-3032136 GCF_963514095.1 Eutrigla gurnardus
TATTGTTTTTAATACGGCCGTGTAATTGAATGTTCGTTTCCTGCAGGTTCTTCCCGTGTGTGTGTGTGTGTGTGTGTGTGTGTGTTTCAGTGTTGGAGTTGGGCACCATGGAGGGCCATCTGTTGGCAGGACCAAAGACAGAAGGCCTGCGTGTGTGTGTGTGTGTGTGTGTGTGTGTGTGTGTGTGTGTGTGTGTGTGTGTGTGTGTGTGTGTGTGTGTGTGTGTGTGTGTGTGTGCGGGTGCGGGTGCGGGTGTGTGTGTGTGTGTGTGTGTGTGTGTGTGTGTGTGTGCGGGTGCGGGTGTGTGTGTGTGTGTGTGTGTGTGTGTGTGTGTGTGTGTGTGTGTCTGTGTGTGTGTGTGTGTGTGTGTGTGTCTGGTCTTTGAAGTGGGACAGATTGCTTTAACCTCTCTTCTGAGGCTGGAATAGAGAGCTCCTTTAAACAGCCGCTTCCTCCTTCGACAGTCATGAGATTATCCTCCATTGATGCACAAAGGCAGAGCCTTCCTCTGCTGCCCCCCCACCCCCACCCCCACCCACCAGGCCTCTGGCCCTCGACAAACACTCAGCGTTGACCCCGTGACCCATAATGCAGAGATGTGATGCCAAGTCACTTTGCAGGATCAGTTGAAGAGCCGGGATGAGTGAAGACGTCCTGACGTCCTTTGACTTTTCTTTTTAGTATCTACCTGTTGTTGTTGCTGCTTCGTATTTATGTTTTTATTATTTTATGTACCGTGTCCTTGAGTGTCCTGAAAGGAGCCCATACATTTAATATATTATTATTATTATTACTTCTGTGGTAAATAAAATATATCTAAAATTAGCTCGGTATCAACAAGGAATATTTTACAGGTTTATTTTCTGAAAATGTTATTATTATTTCATGTAATTCTGTGAATTTTATTCATTTAAAAATTAAATTAGCCAGAAAAGCCCTTTCTGCCGGGATATTCTCTGATTTAATGGAGTTTATTCTGACAGTAAATACATGAAGTCAAACAGGATGTAGATCAGGGTTCAAAGGTGCTGGAGTTCAATAAACAGCCAATACAATACAATATAATAAGTGCCATAAATCAGATACTGTCCTGAAATATACTGTATAATACACTGAATAAAGTTTACTTGAAGGATAAAAATATCGATATATAGCTAAACACCTCACACGTCCTCAGCAACGAGTACCAGCCAGATCATGAAACGTGTATTCATCCGCGGCTGGAAGTAGTCCCATCCCAAAAACCAGAGTGCCCAGATGTTGAAGGGAATTAAACGTTGTGTTTGTGATTTAAACTGTTTGTTTGAAGATGATTGAATTGAATTCAGAAGTAGAAAGCAGCGGGCGTGGGATGTGTTCAGAGACGGACTCGCTGATCGTTTTCCCTCCTTTGGGCCGAGAAACAAGAATGTTTACGAGAATCAACAGAGGAGCTTTTATTGTTTTTAATACGGCCGTGTAATTGAATGTTCGTTTCCTGCAGGTTCTTCCCGTGTGTGTGTGTGTGTGTGTGTGTGTGTGTGTGTGTGTGTGTGTTGAAGTCGGACTCCATGGATCGCCTCCATGTGTTGGCAGGACCAAAGACAGAAGGCCTGCATGTGTGTGTGTGCAGTGTTTCCCACACATTGGTGAGACTGTGGCGCTCCGCCATTGTCTAATTCAGACCGTCATAGTCTCAATAATCGCCTAAAATTAATTTATCAAGGCAAATGGACTTAATTAGTGGCTGTAATGATGAAACAGGAGGGCAAGGAGGGGAGGGGAAATCCTCGCAGCTGGTTTGGCTCATCAACGTTCTGTTTTCCCCCGTCGCCATGGCAAGGCGTCCCCCGGCCCCCCCTCAGCTGGCGAGTTTGACGGCGTATAGCCCCGTTCACATACGTCACTACTCTCTATTTTCTCTACCCGCCCACATCGCCTGTCCTGACCACATTCCTAGAACACATTCACATTCATTGACAGCTGTCGCTCAGAGATGAGTGGAGACGTATGTGAACGAGGCTTCAGTCAAAACCAAAACACCAAGGAAGGCTGAGGAATATCACCCACTTATATTAATAATAATAATAATAATAAAAATAGTCATAATCAACTAATAGTATAGGCTCAGCACTGTGTTTTAGTCCTTTTTGTTCTCATCTTTTCTTGAATGCTTAAACTCCTCAACCCCATTTAGTATGTCAACATCTGGATCAGAACCAGCAGTTTGGAAGAAATTGGTCATATTTTGGTTCTCAGAATTCACCAAATTGATGCATTTAAATGAAATTATTCAAAATGTTCATGGGATTCCTCCATTGATGCACAAAGGCAGAGCCTTCCTCTGCTGCCCCCCCACCCCGCCCTCGACAAACACTCAGCGTTGACCCCGTGACCCATAATGCAGAGATGTGATGCCAAGTCACTTTGCAGGATCAGTTGAAGAGCCGGGATGAGTGAAGACGTCCTGACTGTCCTCTAGTCAGGTGTTCTCATCGGTGAAGCCAATTAGGTCTCTCTGCCAGCCACCAGGGGGCGACTCCTCTCCGATTGTATAGAAGTCTACCCCCCCCCCCTCCCTCGGGTTGTCATGCACTGAATCAGGAGTCGATTGCAGCCAAATGAATTATGATAATATAATTTAGGGAGGGCAGTGTGTAATGTGTTTAGGAGCTTTGAAGGGGGATGAGGTCCGTGCAGATCCTGCACCAGCACCTGGGCTCTGCTGGTCTCGAGGAGGACGTGGTCCTAAGTGACAGCACGGGATTCTGGTCCCATCAGGTCTCATGACGAGGTCTGAGGCCCGGAGGCCGGATGGGGGGGATGTTTCTCACGGAGGAGATCAATCGGGTGCAATCAGCCGCCGCCTGCTCTGACACGCTGATTGGTCAGTCGATGACCGGATCAATCAGCAGCGTGTCAGCATCCAACGCCAAAACAACCGCCGCCAGCTCGCCAGCCATCAGGACTGGAGAAGCTCTGAAGTGTCCTCGCCGAGCGTCCGTGTGGTCAAATAAATCACGTTGTTAAAATAAAATCACTTTTTCCCCTCGAAGCTGAAATAGTTTGATTCACCCTGGAATCCAGAATAGAATTGTTCCGTGAAAAAGACAGAAACGGCAGCTTCAGTTAATTGTCTTCTTTCCCTTAATTGAGTCGTCCTCGCCGTGACACTCCTCGCACAAGTTATAGGCGGGCGTGAACGTGAAACCGGGCTTCAATTATCTGGTGGGATGATGTCACCGCTCCCTCCGCAGGTAGACACCTGTGTATTTATGGTCCTCCATCGGGGCCGGAGGGACTATTTTCTCTCCCGTCGGGCGCTTGTTGCTGCAGGAAGCAGCTGTGAGCTTCAGACTGAGATCACAAGATGCTCATCGGATCCAAAAACATCAAGATTCACTCTTTCATATTCCAGACATCAAAAGCCCAGGGCGATATGGAAATTAAATTCTGAACAAAATAATTGCGATTCATGATGTCATCCTGATATGAGGGCTGTTAGGTCCATGTAGATTAAAATAATGGGCAATATTCAGAATTTTCAAGATTAAAGTCGTACATTTACAAGAAAAAAATGACATTCGATTTATAACTTTCAGAGAAAAAACACATTTACGAGAAATTTACATTTTTTTTCTGGCAATATTCCTCCCTCATCCCATTTCTGTTTTTTTTTACCTACAATTGTCCTAACATGCCGACGTATCCTAATAAACATCATAAATATGCTTCAAACTTAGAAATGGCACCAAAACATCCTGGAATCACTTTGATTTAATTTCTTTTTTATTAGAGAACATCTTTTTTTGTGGAAAGACAAATAATCAAACAATTTTGAATGAACATAAAACAATTACAAATAATAAATGAAGCAAATAGAAACATCTGTGAGCTATGATACTTCCTGTATTATTTTTGTATTTGTAATGTAATGTATGTGTAATTTTACATATCTACCACTTTTTCAAGTCACTAGACGACATTCACGATATTATGTGTTTTTTATCGCGATCCGTGATAAAACCTCACATTGTCCCGACTCTGCTAACGTTACATCGGAGCAGCACTGAGCTCGTCGGCCGGTCGGAGATGCCGAACGTGTCGCGGTGGCTCGTTGTGGCTCTCCGGCCACGACGGCGTTGACGGGGAGCATCTCTGCCTCCTCACGGCTCCTTCTTTGGCCCATTCATTGCACAAAGCTGCTTAAGCGCTCTTAAGCGCATTAGCATTTGGCTGCCGGGGGCCGTATTGACCCTGCATTGGGACGGCCTAAATGAGTGAAAGATGGAGCGATTTGTTAGGGCTTTAGAAAGATGCCTTTAAGGAGGGGGGGGGGGGGGTGAGGAGCAGTGCTGTGGGGGGGTTTCCCTGCAGGGACCGGCTCCTCTCTCAGGCCGCCGTGTTTGTTCTAATCTGGTCGGCGGTTTCTCTTCGCCGCTCTGATTTGTGACATTTCAGTCTAAAGGGCCTTTTTTTCTTTCCTGCTCGCTTATATTGGCTTGACCCGATTATCTGATCTGTGCTTTGAATTTCAATCAGGTCAGCCGCTCTCCACCGCCGGTATGGGAACCGCTGGCCGGGGGGGGGGGGGGGGATTACCTCATTCAGCTGTCTTCAAACACAGATGGTCGAATGTTTAACTAATTGTTAAAGGAGTCCACAAAGGGGAATTTAACCATGCACACAGTCAGAGGGGTCAGTATGTAGACCAGATACAGAGACCAGGTCCAGAGGAGGGAGGGAATCATTCAGACCCGGTTCACCTGCAAACAAGTGTACATGACAACACATCTTTGTTGTCATCTTACTTTAAAAACGTCATTAGTTACTCAGGAAAGTAACTGACATTATGTTTTATGTTCTATAACATATTTAATGTCAAAGATGTTTATATTAACTGATTGAAGAATAAAAACACTATTTTAGAACATTTGGTAAATATTTGATCTCAACAGTTTGCAGCCTGCCATATGATATGCATAGAAATACAAATAAAATTCAAGTGCAAATTTAAGACAAAAATGTAAACTGGGGTAAAAAGTAACAAAGAAATGGCATTAGTAACGCCGTTATTTCCAACACTGCTTCTTTATGTAAGACATATGAAGTCCTGACAGTCTTTATTCTTTCCTTCTCAGAGTTTCTGCTCCGCGGCCTCCATGCAGACGGTCCGGGCGGCCGACACCAACGAGGTCGACAAGCTCATCTTCAGAGAGAGCGACAACGACCGCAAGGTGAGCCCAATCCAGGATCCCAGTGAGCCATTTCCAGGTCCTGGAATGTCACTTTAGTCAGTCACAGCTCGCTAAAGCTAGTCATTCACAGCCTGCTAAAGCTAGTCAGTCACAGCTCGCTAAAGCTAGTCAGTCACAGCTCGCTAAAGCTAGTCATTCACAGCCTGCTAAAGCTAGTCAGTCACAGCTCGCTAAAGCTAGTCAGTCACAGCTCGCTAAAGCTAGTCAGTCACAGCTCGCTAAAGCTAGTCAGTCACAACTCGCTAAAGCTAGTCAGTCACAGCTCGCTAAAGCTAGTCAGTCACAGCTCGCTAAAGCTAGTCAGTCACAGCTCACTAGAGCTAGTCAGTCACAGCTCGCTAAAGCTAGTCAGTCACAGCTCACTAAAGCTAGTCAGTCACAGCACGCTAAAGCTAGTCAGTCACAGCTCGCTAAAGCTAGTCAGTCACAGCTCACTAAAGCTAGTCAGTCACAGCTCGCTAAAGCTAGTCAGTCACAGCTCGCTAAAGCTAGTCAGTCACAGCTCACTAAAGCTAGTCAGTCACAGCTCGCTAAAGCTAGTCAGTCACAGCTCGCTAAAGCTAGTCAGTCACAGCTCACTAAAGCTAGTCAGTCACAGCTCGCTAAAGCTAGTCAGTCACAGCTCGCTAAAGCTAGTCAGTCACAGCTCGCTAAAGCTAGTCAGTCACAGCTCTCAGGGCGTCTCTGTTTTAACTGATTTGATCGTGATTTCAGTTGTAGACTAACGAAGCTCGCTGTTAGCGGTTTATCCTCCTGTTTAATAAGCTACAATTATTTATTCTTATGCTCGCTGCTTCTTATCTGTGGGTCAAAGTTGAACTTCACACTTTCGTGGATTTAACTTTGCCCGCAACGTGTAAATCTGAAAAACACTTCCTGCTGTGACGATGATGCGTTTCCTCCTCCAAATACTCATGATTTTCTCGTGGTGTACTTATATTTGTTACACACTCAACCTGAGTTATCAGCGGCGGTGTTAACACGCGGCGGGAGAATTAACCGCCGCCTGCCACCGCAGCACGCCGCCGTTCATTAGCGCTCTAATTACAAAGTGCACTTCACATTAGTACTGGTATTAATCAGAGCACTGCCTCTCTCTCTCTCTCTCTCTCTCTTCAGGTTGTTCTTCAACTTGAAAAGAAGCTTTTTAATTATGTCAACCAGGACGTTTTCCGGGAAAACAATGGGACCTCGGTAAGTCTTCCTCACCCTCCGTCCCATCGCTCATCTCTCTCTCCAGCTAACACTTGTTACTCTTTCCTTCGCTGTGTTAGCCGTCCTCGCCGTTCACACGTTCACGCCGATGATCCGTGAACGGAGCACGAAAGAATGTAAAAAGTTTAATTGCAGCTGTAAAAATGTGATTGGAGGGCTTTTTCCATATTTGGACAGTGGAGGCGTAAATGTAAATGTGCTCTTGTGCAAACAAGTTGTCATCGCTGCACCAACACACACACACACACACAGACACACTCTTTGTCAATACTGTAGGGCCAAATGTCTTATATATAACTTTTATATGAGGCGGAGTGGAGATGAGGTGAGCGTTTAAATGTCCGCGTAAGAAAAACACTTCCACTGTTTATACGGCTGTTTATTACATTAAGTAGATCAAAGTTGGACCTTGTGAAAAAGGCACACACACACACACACACACACACACACACACACACACACACACACACACACACACTCACACACACACACACACACACATCTCGTCTGGGAGCAGTTCGATTTTATTTATGTTGTTGGCGTCGTCGTGTAAAAAACATAAAAACTGTAAAATTAACTTTAATTGGAATCGTGATGATTCGGTTTTTACAGTATTTTTTTTCATTCCAATGAAATTATGTTTTTTACAGCAACATTTATTCATGAAGTTATATTGATGGTGGTTTACATGTGATGTGATGGCATGGGCCTGCTGATTTATGGAAATGATATGTTTATTTCCTCGTGTCTCTCTGACCCTGAATCCCACGAGATCACTGTTTTCATCTGGAAACTCGATGATTGGCAGACGGGTCAAGAAGCTCTGCTTAATGCTGACACATACAGGCATGGTTTTGACAAGTGAAGCTCATGCTGAAGTGCCTTAAACATGCATTCTCTCTGCTGGCCACCAGGGGGCGACTCCTCTCTGGTTGTATAGAAGTCTATGAGAAAACGGTCCTACTTCTCTCTGCTGGCCACCAGGGGGCGACTCCTCTCTGGTTGTATAGAAGTCTATGAGAAAACGGTCCTACTTCTCTCTGCTGGCCACCAGGGGGCGACTCCTCTCTGGTTGTATAGAAGTCTATGAGAAAATGGTCCTACTTCTCTCTTGATGTATTATCTCAGTAAACATTGTAAACATGAGTTTATGGTCTCAATCTCTAGTTTCAAGTCTTCTTCAATCCAGCATGATGTTCATTTAGTACATTATGGTCCATTTAGAGTCCACCAGACCAGAAAGCAGGGGATGCTTTATGGGGCGGGGCTTACCTGCGTATTGACAGGTCTCTACCAATGCTAGTTAGCTACTAAGATGACTTTAACACTTAGCTGTAAAGTTGACCTTGAATCATGAAGCTAACTTTGTTAGCAGCTTCACACCAGAATCCACATGGATTCAGACCCAGTAAGGGTGCCGCTCTGCTGCTTTGTGTTTCATCTGATCCACCCGTCGCTCCTCCACAGTCCAAATATGGTCCCTTCCTTCATCTAGTTATCTGGTTGCAAAACTGTAGTCCACCTCCAACGGGGGACGTCACCATGACTTTTCAGAGATATGTCAGTTCCGTGAAGAAGTCTGTTTGACCTTCAAGCTAGAAACCTCCTTGATTTTTTATGGATGAATTATATTTGAAATGCATCCTGAATAAAAGCATGTAAACAGACCCCACAGTTATGAAGGTATCCCACCAAAACACCAGGACGGGAGGTCATCCAACTATTTAATGTGATCTGAAAGACCCAACAGGAGAGAATCATTGAATCTGATCAGCAGAGATGTGCTTCCTCCTCCTCCTCCTCCTCCTCCTCCTCCTCCTCCTCCTCCTCCTCCTTCTTCTCCTCCTCACTGAGCTTGACAAGATGGATGACATAATGGGGGCATCAGAGATAATCTGATGGTCATGGTCTAGTTAAACACACCATGTTATGATCCTTATAAAACAAACTACCTTTCCAAAAGGATAAATGTCCCTCCTCACACTCCTCCACTGGGAGGAGGCTAAAAAAAATCCATTGCATCCTTCATCAACTGCAAGACTTGTACCAGCTTGACAGAAATTTAATTCGAGGCAGCTCTTGAAAATAATTATTGTATTTTGAGAGGAGTAATCATTGGCCGGGACATGATTGAATGTGTCCATGCCTATTGACTTTTGCTATGATTAATAGGTTTGTTTAGTCGATATTCCCATCGAAATTGTATAATTAATTATCCCCGGCACTGTCACGGCGGCACGATGGAGAGCCCTGATGAGTATTTGGGAAGATTAAATTTTCCAGGCGCTCGCGGCGTCGAGGGGCCACCGCGAGGCCTCGCTCTGGTGGAGGGATGGGAGGAACGTGTGTGTGTGTGTGTGTGTGTGTGTGCACGTTTGAGCTGTGCATCTGCAGATCTGCACAGTTTTCTTCCTCTCCTGTAGCCCCCCCCTCCTCCTCCCCTCCGTCCCCATTGATTTTGTTTCAGTATCTCTTTATTGTGACTTTATCAGTGTGGTGTCGGCAGATCGGGGGGGGGGGGTTTGGGGGGGTTTGTGTACTAGCTGTAGTAAGTGATGAACCTTTCTGTCTGGCCTGCCTCTCCTTGTCATGCTGGCAGCGTCGTCCGCAGCATTACTCAGAGAGATGTTTTCAACATGAGACATAAAGGAATAAAGAACAAATGCCGCTCCAGATTACCTTTTTTTTTTTTACCTGTCAGAGAGCTTAAGTGGTAAATACAGAAGCTACGCTGAATGAAATCAGACCAGGAGGCATCCCGCTTCTGGAGAGTAAAGCCGATGCTGAAGTGCCTTAAACTGTCATCCTCTCTGCTGGCCACCAGGGGGCGACTCCTCTCTGGTTGTATAGAAGTCTATGAGAAAATGGTCCTACTTCTCTCTGCTGGCCACCAGGGGGCGACTCCTCTCTGGTTGAATAGAAGTATATGAGAAAATGGTCCTACTTCTCTCTGCTGGCCACCAGGGGGCGACTCCTCTCTGGTTGTATAGAAGTCTATGAGAAAATGGTCCTACTTCTCTCTGCTGGCCACCAGGGGGCGACTCCTCTCTGGTTGTATAGAAGTCTATGAGAAAATGGTCCTACTTCTCTCTGCTGACCACCAGGGGGCGACTCCTCTCTGGTTGTATAGAAGTCTATGAGAAAATGGTCCTACTTCTCTCTTGATGTATTATCTCAGTAAACATTGTAAACATGAGTTTATGGTCTCAATCTCTAGTTTCAAGTCTTCTTCAATCCAGCATGATGTTCATTTAGTACATTATGGTCCATTTAGAGTCCACCAGACCAGAAAGCAGGGGATGCTTTATGGGGCGGGGCTTACCTGCTGATTGACAGGTCGCTACCACGCTACCAATGCTAGTTAGCTACTAAGATGACTTTAACACTTAGCTGGAAAGTTGACCTTGAATTATAGAAGCTAACTTTGTTAGCAGCTTCACAGTCCAAATACGGTCACTTCCTTGACTGGTTGCAAAAACTCAGGCTTTAAAAAAACGTAGTCCACAAACCAACGGACGACGTCCACTTCTTCAGGTCTATGGATCAGACCCAGAAGGTTTCTCGGTCCTGTACTGGGTCCCTGCGTGTCTCTTCGTTCAGCTCGCCTCCTAAGTGGCGGCTGCTTACTTGACCTTCTCAGATCGGATGCCATCCATGTGCCTCATCGAGCGTTTTTCCATCAAACCTTCAGCGGCAAAAAAAAAGCCCAAATTCTGGAGTAATGTCCTGACATGGAGATGGGAGTCCGGAGGTTGTCACGGCGATGCTGTTGTCATCGTCCGGGTTCGGCCCGCCTCCTGACACCCGACACCCCTCGCCGAGTGACAGTTTATCGCTTTTCCACACAAAATAATGACGATCCCATAAAAAGAAGGAAAAATATGGGCCCCTGCAATGAAAGCCAAGTGCGCGGTGTAAAAATCAAATTAAATGACCTTTCACCCCAACGTTTATTGATGTGTTTTAACGGCAGGTGTTGTCACGGAGGGGGGGTTGACAAGGCGTAAATCAAAGCACAATTACAGGTGGACGAGAGGGAGAGGGACGGTCGGGGGCCGAAGACCTCGTATCCCTCCTTTTTATTTATTTTTTAAACCTCCTCAACTTCCTGTCGCTTAACCATTGCCGCCCGCTGATTTAAGAGCGCGGCGGTCGTCCGAGCGGAGTCAGGACTCCCAGCCGGTGACAGGGTGGTTTTTATCCAGACACTTCTTCATCTTTTTTTCTCCCCTCTGTGATTATTGCCGGAGCAGCATCGTCTCGCATCAACACCTCCACAACTCCCAAGGTCATCTCTGGGTGACGGACTTTATAATGTCAGGAGGCCTTGAACTAATAGAAGCTGCTTTTTCTTTCTTTCTTGTTTCTTTTTTTAACCACTGACCCGGCAGAGCAGCGGAGCATTCTGCTTAATTGACCCGGGATGAAATGTGGTGTGAAATGTGTTTTATTCACCTGAATGAATTACTCAACGTTCACTTAACGAGGACACACACGGCCATATGTCGCTCATCTGTCACACCTAACCGGAACAAACACCGAACACATGTGGACCGACGGGGACCGGCCTGGTAGGGATGAATCACACCAGGATGAGCATGTCTCCTGGGTCTGTGGTCCCCCAGAGGTCTAGATAGTAGCTCACATTAGTCCAGAGACCAGACCAGACTATGTGGAGGAACCAGAGACTGTCTGTGGTCCCCCAGAGGTCTAGATAGTAGCCCACATGAGTCCAGAGACCAGACCAGACTATGTGGAGGAACCAGAGACTGTCTGTGGTCCCCCAGAGGTCTAGATAGTAGCTCACATTAGTCCAGAGACCAGACCAGACTATGTGGAGGAACCAGAGACTGTCTGTGGTCCAAACAACAAGGTCTCTGCTGTATTTATGTCTAGATGACCTTATTTGGAGTGTTGATGGAGCAGCTACAATGTTAGCGTAGCCTAGCATCCATCAACCAGACTCCATTCAGAAAACCAGCGTTTTAAAAGTACTTAGGTCTGTCTGCAAGACCACAAGCTAACAAAGCATGACTCAGCACTTTTTACTGATCACCATCATGATGGAGTTATTTCAGCATCCCTTTCATCTGGTTATTGATATTAAATCACAGATCAATACTTTATCCTGGTTCCTCCAGCCCACGTGGGTCCTGCTGGATCCAGTGAATCCAGCTTAGTGAAATCCACCGAGCACCTCTGGATGATGTCATGATGATGTCATGAACCCAGACAGGACGGGGTCTGGTTTCCTGGTGGATCTGAGACTTCAACATGTAAAAGCAGTAATAGTGGTGATTTCAGCCGTGATGGATGAGACCTGGTTGGGGTCTACGTGGAGGAGACCTGGTTGGGGTCTACGTGGAGATAAGCCCCGCCTCCTCCTTTCTGGATCACATTAAACACAAATTATCCCGCTGGTCAAACTCACACGAGTAATGCGAGGCCATACAGGAGACGGCATACAGTATATTAAGACATCGATCTGAGGATTTTATAAATCAAATGAAGATCGACATAAATTGGAAAATCAATCTAAAAAAAATCCCTCGTGGCAACAGTAACTAAGGAGGGTCTTAGCGGACTGTCTTTTTAACATTTGTTTACAAATGCATGTATTTTTATTTCATTATCATGTTTTTTTTTAACTCAATTATGAGAGTTGACTCCAGTATCATTCAGGCTGCACCGCACACACACACACACACACACACACACACACACACACACACACAGGGAGGTGTCAGCGGCGGGCGTGGCTGCTGAGACGGGGTGCACAGCGGAGCGTGGGGTTGCATCCCCCTGCTCAGCCATCCCTCATCCACAGTGTGCGAGTCTCTGCGGTGACCCCGGCACTGTGAGTTTGATGAATGCGGCACATCTGCCCTCCTGAACCGCAAGACTCGTCTGGGACCCCCCCACAAACCCCCCGCCTGCAAGTAATGGCCACTGTTCTACACCACTGACACGTAATCACACAAACACACACCAGACTTTTTATTTTTTATAGGTCGCCGTGAAGACAACCTACACACACAACATAAATATGTCAGCGTTCTGCTGATATAATAATCCCTCCTCTACTTGAGGACGTCCTTCCAAATGTTACCCCCCCCCCCCCCCCCGGCCGATATTTCATCATGTAGCCATCATCATATTGCTTCGTGTAGTACACCGATGTAACGTCATTAACGTCAGCCTCCTTCCTTCCACCATGAGCTCTTCATAATTGTTTAAAACCGTGTACAATAACCCGGTTTACCAGCGAACAGACATGTCTCTGTGTCGTCCTGTCTGAGAGGGAAAGGGGGCGGGGCCTGAAAGGGGGGGTTGCTGGGAGACGTCAGTCAGGTGGCCCCCCGCTACCTGTTCATCTCCCACATAATTAATGTGTACAAGGAGCCGCTAATTGCACTTCTCACTAATGATTTATGTGCTGTGAGGACGGGGTGAGTCGGGGGACGGGAGTGTGTACACTCCGGTGAGTGAGTACAGCTGGGTGAGGAGACATGATGGATGAGTGTGTGGATGCACCGTCAGTGTGGGGAGAGAGAGAGACCCCCGGTAGGACAGGGGGGGGGGACCACTCACATGACTGGTCAACCCCCCCCCCCCCCATAGTTTCCAAAGTTACTGAGATCAGGAATCAAACCAGTTCCACGACTCATCACTTCATTTAGAGGGTGGACGTCGTCATGGAGACGTCACTTTATGGTTCTCTGAAGCAGTGAAGGAAGTGACCATATTTGGACTGTGGAAGAGCGAAGGGTGGATCTAATGAACACAAGCAGCAGAGCGGCACCCTTACTGGATCTGGATCCATGTAGATTCTGGTGTGAAGCTGCTAACAAAGTTAGCTTCTATAATTCAAGGTTCAACTTTACAGCTCAGTGTTAAAGTCATCTTAGTAGCTAACTAGCATTGGTAGCATGGTAGTGACCTGTCAATCAGCAGGTAAGCCCCGCCCCCTAAAGCATCCCCTGCTTCCTGGTCTGGTGGACTCTAAATGGACCATAATGTACTAAATGAACATCATGCTGGATTGAAGAAGACTTGAAACTAGAGATTGAGACCATAAACTCATGTTTACAATGTTTACTAAATTTCAACGATGTGTGAAAGAAGAGCGGAGCTGAAAAGGAGCATCCAGACTTGAACAGGAACCTAAACTTCTCTCTCGGTCTGTTTCCTTCTCAGCTTTTAGAGTACGACAAAGAGCCGACGGTGTTCAAGGATCGGCTGCATGAACTGGAGATCTCTTTCCCACCGAGGTACGTTTTACATCACACCTCTTCATTCACACCACTTCACCTCCACGATGCTACACGACTCCCTGATTTCCTGCTACTGTCTGATGTTCCTGCAGGGAAGTCAAAACTTTGATTTATATCTCATCCAAAACCACAAAGTTGCCTCAACGGTCTTTAAAATCATTGTAGTCTACAACATCCTCCATCCAATAAAGGAAAAAAGGAAGAAACTAATGTGGTCTACTATCTAGACCTCTGGGGGACCACAGACAGTCTCTGGTTCCTCCACATAGTCTGGTCTGGTCTCTGGACTAATGTGGTCTACTATCTAGACCTCTGGGGGACCACAGACAGTCTCTGGTTCCTCCACATAGTCTGGTCTGGTCTCTGGACTAATGTGGTCTACTATCTAGACCTCTGGGGGACCACAGACAGTCTCTGGTTCCTCCACATAGTCTGGTCTGGTCTCTGGACTAATGTGGTCTACTATCTAGACCTCTGGGGGACCACAGACAGTCTCTGGTTCCTCCACATAGTCTGGTCTGGTCTCTGGACTAATGTGGTCTACTATCTAGACCTCTGGGGGACCGCAGACAGTCTCTGGTTCCTCCACATAGTCTGGTCTCTGGACTAATGTGGTCTACTATCTAGACCTCTGGGGGACCACAGACAGTCTCTGGTTCCTCCACATAGTCTGGTCTGGTCTCTGGACTAATGTGGTCTACTATCTAGACCTCTGGGGGACCACAGACAGTCTCTGGTTCCTCCACATAGTCTGGTCTGGTCTCTGGACTAATGTGGTCTACTATCTAGACCTCTGGGGGACCACAGACAGTCTCTGGTTCCTCCACATAGTCTGGTCTGGTCTCTGGACTAATGTGGTCTACTATCTAGACCTCTGGGGGACCACAGACAGTCTCTGGTTCCTCCACATAGTCTGGTCTGGTCTCTGGACTAATGTGGTCTACTATCTAGACCTCTGGGGGACCGCAGACAGTCTCTGGTTCCTCCACATAGTCTGGTCTCTGGACTAATGTGGTCTACTATCTAGACCTCTGGGGGACCACAGACAGTCTCTGGTTCCTCCACATAGTCTGGTCTGGTCTCTGGACTAATGTGGTCTACTATCTAGACCTCTGGGGGACCACAGACAGTCTCTGGTTCCTCCACATAGTCTGGTCTGGTCTCTGGACTAATGTGGTCTACTATCTAGACCTCTGGGGGACCACAGACCCATTTCCTGTGTTTTAGACAATTTTTCCCAAATTACAAAAAGAAACTAAATCCTTTAAAAATCATGGTTTCCAGCAGAAGAATGACAGGACAAAGACAACAACAGCTAGATGGAGTAATCCCTAACTACCCCCCCCCCCCCCCCCCCCCCAGGGTATCATCACATGTTGGCCATAAGGACTCATTATTAATATGTAAAACCGGGAGTCAATCACCGGCTTATTGTCCGAGATGGTTTTATGAAAGCCGTCAGATGTGTGTTTGATGGGTATCAGTTGTTAAGTGTGATTGGATGTGCTGCCAAACGGCTCCCTTGTGTGTGTGTGTGTGTGTGTGTGTGTGTGTGTGTGTGTGTGTGTGTGTGTGTGTGTGTGTGTGTGTGTGTGTGTGTGTGTGTGTGTGTGTTGGGGGTAGCATTGATATTCCGTCTCGGTGGGACTTGTGGGAGAGAGAGAGACTCTGGTGGTCTCCTCTCCTCTTCCTCAAACAAATGCATTTGCAATTAGCCCTTTCAGAGGAGAGGGAGGGCAAACATGGCGGGCTCGCCGCCGCCGCCACGGAAATATGTTTCGGGGAGCGTCGGCAGCGTTAATGGCGCTTGACCTTTGCCGTCGGTTGTGACTCAATCAGTGCAGATAATGAAACGCTGTAATCAAACAATAATTACTTGATAAACTGCTCCAGTGGCAGCAGAGGGGTGTGTGTGTGTGTGTGTGTGTGTGTGTGTGTGTGTGTGTGAGATGCGTAGAGCTATCACAGCTCTGCGTGAGTGGCTTTTAGTGTGTGTGTGTGAGAGAGAGAGAGTGCATGTGTCAAGGTTCTGCAGGCTCTGTTTTTTAAATGACTCTGTGTCTTAATCAGAGACCCCATCTACATCACTTTGCATAAGTGACAGCTGGATTTATTGGCCTTTTACACCGGCTGACTTCTGCACCTTTTCCATATCACTCTGAATCATGTCTCCGCCGCGGGGAGGAAACCATCGCCGCCGTCATGGCCGCCGCGGCCGGCGGGGAGAATACAGATGATTCTTCCTGCACACGTTGAGGCGATGATGGATCAGACGGACGAAACCCGGCGTATGAAATCTGATTTGATCTACTCGGCCGCGACAAAACCACATCACTGTCGGGGATGTAATGAGTAGCAGTGGCCTAGTTAAAGTTAAACAACCCCCTCACACACACACACACACACACACACACACACACACACACACACACACACACACTGGTACCCCTCCCCCTGTCAGGTCTGCCTTGTGCTCCTTGAGCAATCAAGCCTCAACGATTGTTCTCCATCACATAGCCTGCTCCGGACCGGCCCCTCGCCATCTGTGAGGTTATCACTCTCTTTAATGCAGGCCATCACAACACACACACACACACACACACACACACACTCGCATGCACGCACACGCCTCACTTTTCTTCAGATCTATAAATCAATACGAGTCACAAACATTTAATCTGCAAGTTAATTCCGGCGGTTCAGCGGCACCCGACAGGAAGTTGTCACAATACGAGACGTGCTGTCAAGGTTGAACTAAGGACTAATATATATACTTATACTATATACTGTATATATATAGTATAAGTATATATATATATAAGTATGTATAGTATAAGTATATATAAAACATTAACCTACTTCAATTGCATGTAAATTTTATTTCTAAAAATAAGTTAAATATAAAGAGTGCTGCTTTCAGGAGTCAATACAATAAAAATAACTTGGTTTGATTAAATTAAATTATTCATACTTCTACGTGAATCTTATGGGTTTGTGTTTTACATCTAGATTTAAGGGGAACTTTTACATGAATATAATGTGTTTATTCAAGTATTAAATATTTGAAATGAGGGTTGACTAATTAGCCAATCAAATAATTTGATTTTGAAAATGCCGTCTATTATATTTATTTATTTGTGACATAACATTAAATATTGGTTTCAAATATCGGTTATTATCTCCTTGATGAGTAACCATCGTTATCAGCTGGCCCCTAACTTGTAATAAATAAATAAAAACTGCATTCAAGCACAGTTACGCTCCGAGGTCAGAGGTCAGAGGTCACGTTCACATATGCTCATAGCCTCCTGTTGGGATCTAGTCACGTTTGGTGATTTCTCCAGCTTCCTGTTTCGCCCCGCTGACCGGAGGCGGATCCTCTCGTGTTTTTCCGTAAACATCCGTAAACCGACTCCTGAATTCTTCGCCGCGTCGCAGGAAGCCGACAAACGCTCGTTCAAAAAGCAGTCCGTCAACGTCGGCCGTGACACGTTTAACACTCGGGCACCCGGGTGAGGAATTTACCCGGGTGCTGTCACAGTCGGACCTGGAGCCAGCCGGCGGCAGCTCGTGCACGCTCGCACACACGTGCACGCTCGCACACACTCAGGTTTTACATCTAAATTTAAGGGGAAGTTAAACATGAAGATAATGTGTTTATTCAAGTATTAAAAACACGATTATCGACTGATTTGATTAAAATAATTTCCAATGCATTATGATACTTCTTCTGCTTCCTTTTCTACCAATATGGCAAGCTAGAAACCTTTTTCACTTCAGTCATGTGATGATATAACTATTCATTATCCCCATACTGGATACCTGTGTTATATGAGGTCGTCATCTTTGCATCGTCCGCCTGCAGCTTTACTCTTAGTTTTACTCTCCGTCTTCGTACTTTTGATTTCATATTTGCAGCGGCTTAATGAAGCTAATATCCCCTCCAACATACTGGGGCACCAGTAACGTATTCATGCATTGTGATTGATTTAAGGGGAGAAAGCTTTTAGTACTCCTCTGATCTGATTTCTTCGGCCCCTTTTCTTTTCTTTTCTTTTCTTTTTTTTTTTCTTGTTGCAAGAGATCGATGCAACAATTGAATCGGGAAAAGCCGCCTCGAGGAGGAAACGCGGTGGACAATGAGGGAGCGGTGCAGGAATGGATTGTGCCGGTAACCTGGTTACCGGGGATCGGGGGCTTTGAGGGAGATTTTGAGTGACACCGGAGCGGCGGTGCAACTCCATCAACGGGGCCAATCATGAGTGATTTCAGGGCCGGGGAGGAAGTCGGACGGCGGCGCTGGGAGGAAAGATGGAGGATTCAGGAGCAGGAGAGGCGTCCCGGGGGTCCGTTAGTAAATGGTACCAATGCAGTACATGACATGTGGGGCCGGCGAGGTGCAGCTCGGCTATTAAAGACACTATATAGATGTTTGAAAGGGTTTCAAAGCAGGGACATATAGCATTCTTATCAGCTATGAAAACATCAGATGTTTGCAGCCGCGTTCAGATGCTTCTTCAAGATTCCACGCTTTTTGATTTATTTATGGATCTTTAAACACACACACACACACACACACACACACACACACACACACACACACACACACACACACTAATCTAACCGATGTCAGAGTGAGAAACATGAAAATGATCAGTAGGAATCTAGAAACCAGTCTACGGCTGTAAATAGGAACACTGTTGCTGTGAGCTACATGCTAATGCAGGGGATGCTTTAGGGGGCGGGTCTTACCTGCTGATTGACAGGTCGCTACCAATGCTAGTTAGCTGCTAAGATTCCTTTTCAAACCCGCTACAGTCTTTAACACTGAGCTGTAACGTTGACCTTGAATTATGAAGCTAACTTTGTTAGCAGCTTCACACCAGAATCCACATGGATCCAGATCCAGTAAGGGTGCTGCTCTGCTTGTGTCCGTCAGATCCACCCGTTGCTCCTCCGCAGTCCAAATATGGTCACTTCCTTCTATCCATCCATCCATCCATTTTCTTCCGCTTCCGCTCACTTCCTTCTACTGGTGGAAAAATCTAAGATGGCAAACTCAAGACTTCAACCATAATGACGACGTCCTCTTCATACATCAATACTAAAAACAACCACAACAGACAAAGTGAAGGTTTATTAATAACCCGCCGCCTTTGAGCAGGGCAGGAGCGTCGACCAAACACGGTCTGTTTGCCAGCGGACCTAAAAAATGTGCAAACATGTGCACCCCTCTGTGTTTTGGTTCTTCCCGAGCTCATCTTAAGTACATATAGCGAGCGTTGGGAAGGTGCTAGGGGCAACGTGGCTCCAGACCCGTGTTTCTGTGTTTGTCAAGTCTAGACGTGGGAAGCAGCCGAGGAGCCGACGTTGGCCCCCGGGGGTCGGGGAGGTGAGGCAAACAGCTGGGAAGCTCCCAGGGACCCGAACGCTCCGGTCCAGGAGAGAGGAAGGGGGAGGCCGATGGAAGGCTGAACGACTTCAGATGAGAGAGAAGCTTTCTGGTCCAAGTGGCTCCTCATAACCCGGATCAGTGCATGTGAGAGGGCCGTCGGAGGGTTCGAGCTCATAGGAAGCGCTCGCCCAGATGGCCCTCCGTCCACAGCGCCCGCCTTTGTCCCGCTAAACAACGCTCTTCCCACAACCCCCCTCCGAAGGCCTCGGCGGATGATGTCACCCTCCCCGCGTGTGCATCTGTGTGTTGACTGTGCATACATTAGTGCTGTGTAGCGTTCCCACATGAACGGCCCTCTTGTCCTCCCGCGCCGTGTCTTAAACGCTCTCGAGTGAATACGCTTCGGTCAAAGCGCCGCCGACCGAGGCCACCGTGAGATTCAGGGGTTCCATCCATCATCGTACCGACCAGCGGGCCCCGAGAACACCATGAGGGGTCATTGTGGCGAGGAGATCAGCCGCCATCGCGTGTCATTACCACGACGCCACCGAGAAGGGAAAGAACAATCCCCACGCAGGGGGAGGATGAAACCCGAACACGCCATCTGCGTATGTCCTCGTCTTCGTGCAGAAGCAGCTGAAGGCGGAGCGCGTCGTGGGGTCGAGGCCCGGCGGGCCGACAGCCGTGAGCCGGCGATGGCATTTCACTGTGTTTGTACGCCGCTATGCCAATGTTGTGCCTGCGAGCCTCCCGGCTCCACGAGCCGAAGCAAACATTCAGCTTTATTGATGGCGTTTGGCTGATCTCTTTGAGTGTGTGTGTGTGTGTGTGTGTGTGTGTGTGTGTGTTGTGTTTTGCCAGGCCTCCCCTGACAACGGCAAACAAACATAGCTGCAGAGTCATTCAAAAGAAAAAAACCCACAGTTTCTGACTTTATGAGCCAATCCCCAGCAGCGGCCGCGCCAACGTCCCATGATGCAGTTCTGTGGACTGATGTCACTCCTGACTAGGACTTTTATCTCGGGCTTCCTGCCCCGCCTCGACTCCCAGGGTTATATTGCCCCTCGTTAAAGGCCGAGCCCCCGACTGTTTGGCCCGTCACTTATTTGCCGTCATGTAGGACGAGGTCATCGCTTCTGATGGAGATAAGAGAATGTGTGTGAGGAAGTCTGGGCCCTGCGATCCACGCCAGGGAACCTGGGGGGTCTGGACCCGGGGGTCTGGTCCCGGGGGTCTGGTCCCGGGGGTCTGGTCCCGGGGATGCAGCTCTGCTGGTCACATGTTGTTTTTTATTTGTATGTGTGGATACAGAAGTTTGTGTGTTACGGGTCGGTGTGTCGTGGCATGGCGGCGGCGGCGGCGGCCCCTCCCTCGCTGAGTGACATCACACAGGTCGGGTCTCTGTGCTCACCTCTGCGTTTTTTTTTTTTCCTGTCGCCGGGCAAACAAGCCGACAGCGGGCCGGAACATGTGTGAGTAATGTGTCAGCGGCCGAGTCAAACATTAAACCCCAAACCAAGCATGAATGAATGAGCTCTCACACACACACACACACACACACACACACACACACACACACACACACACACACACACACACACACACACACTCACACACACACATGTGGTCAGCAACGCCGTTGTGTCAACTTTACACAAGAGGTGATTGCTGACCAGCGACCGAGACTAATACTTCATCAGCAGTTTTTCCGAGTCGTTATCCACAACAATGATCGGACGATATGAACGTGTTAATAATTCAATCATTTAATAATAAAAAATGTGCTTAAACTCTTTATAAAGTGGTACTAAAACCTGGAATCAAAAACGCAAAAATATTTGTATATAATTTTAATATTTACAGACAATAATCCCTATAATAAATATATATTAGGATATACAATATAACAGTGGAGTACTGACTTAATCTGAGTGTTTATGAATGTGATAAAAATCATGAATCATCACTTTTCCATTTCTTGTTATGTTATAAATAAAGCATATTTAAATTGACTGTGCAGATGTTTTTAGCTCCGTCAGCTTTCTCGACGTCAGCTGGTAATATTTCTACTGCGTATTCACAGTAGATTCTACCTGGTGATCCGGTTATTAAACTGGTTTTTACAAAAATATAACAGCAGATTGTTGTGAGTGGAGCTGTTTCACCTAATCCGCTGCTGAAAGTCCTTCTTTGCATTGCATTCTGGGAGAATAGTGTCCATCAACGCCACACTCAAACACATGTATGTGTGTATTTATATATACGTGTGTGTGCGGCTCCACCTGATTGTTTGCTGGTTATCAGCTCGGCCCATTAATTAGTGTAATTAGTCTTTCTGCAGGGCAATAAGGGGCCGATAGGAGCTGGGGGCCTCCGGCCGCACGCCCTCGCCGTCCCGTTTACCTTTGCCGATACGTTTGTGCGCTCGCTAATCGGACGCATTAATCACGCCGACCCCGGCGCGCCGCCGTTCTCTCTGTTTGCAGTCGCATTAGGACGGCGTTATCTGCAGCGGAGCCGGCGGAGGGCGCGGTGAAAACAACTTCCTCTACCTGCACACACACATACACACACACACACACACGCACATACACACACACACACACACATACACACACACGCACACACAGACACACAGACACACACGCACACACACACACACACACAAGCACACACACACGCACACATATACACACACACATACACATATACACACACACACATACACACGCACACATACACACACATACACATACACGCACACACACACACACACCGCGGAATGGCCCTTTAATGGCCACCGTTGAGTATTTTTAATCAGCGTTCACAATGGTTGGCTGTCATCACAAATGACTGAACGGTAGAGAGTTGTGTTGCTGGAGTTCTCTGAGGGAAGTTTGCTATCGGCCGGGAGTTCATTGTTTAACGGAGGTGGGGGGGGGGGGTCATTTTCTCTCAATCTCTTTAACACCAAAATGACCCCGAGCTTGTTAGTCAATAAGCTCTGAGAGTCCCTGATAGGAGGGCTGTTTCAGGCTGCTGGAGGCCGGGGGCCGGCCCTCAGGAAGCATCAGGCCACCCTGAAGTGGCTCCTCGGGGCCCTTTGAAGAATTTGCTCTTTTTTTTCTCCAAGCCCTCACTTTCTGTCTGATCCGTCTTTATCCCCTCTCTCTCTCCAGCCTCCCGTCTATCTCCCGTTCCACTCATCCTATTCTTCGTGCTCCCTTTTATCCCGGGATCACTTCTTTAGCCTCCCTTTGTGATTAGCATACCAAACCCCCCCCGCATTTCCCCCCGCCGTTTAAGTGCTATTAATGCTAATTGGAGGCAGGGAACTTCTCTAAGTAGCTCTCTGCAGGTCTGTTTGTACACCTGGTGGGGGGGCTGAGTGTGTGTGTGTGTGTGTGTGTGTGTGTGTGTGTGTGTGTGTGTGTGTGTGTGTGTGTGTGTGTGTGTGTGTGTGTGTGTGTGTGTGCGAGTGTGGTGGTGTATCACACACACACACACACACACTGGTACCAATGTGATCACGATTTTAAAACATGTCCATATTACGTTAGAATATCAGACCACACGCAGCATTTATGTTATTTAAACCCGTCAGTTTCACTCAGAGATAACGATTAAAAAGCTATCGTAAATTAAAAAGCTCATTTCCATTTATTGTTCCTCCTCTGATGTTGAAAAGCACCCAGAAAAAGAATCAAATGCCACATTTTATAAGATCCATAAGATAAGAGAGAAAAACTGGAACAGAACTATTATCTGCCAGGTGGCAAATACAAAAAATGAAGCCGAAGCTGGAGTGCCTTAAACTGTCCTTCTCTCTGCTGGCCACCAGGGGGCGACTCCTCTCTGGTTGTATAGAAGTCTATGAGAAAATGGTCCTACTTCTCTCTGCTGGCCACCAGGGGGCGACTCCTCTCTGGTTGTATAGAAGTCTATGAGAAAATGGTCCTACTTCTCTCTGCTGGCCACCAGGGGGCGACTCCTCTCTGGTTGTATAGAAGTCTATGAGAAAATGGTCCTACTTCTCTCTGCTGGCCACCAGGGGGCGACTCCTCTCTGGTTGTATAGAAGTCTATGAGAAAATGGTCCTACTTCTCTCTTGATGTATTATCTCAGTAAACATTGTAAACATGAGTTTATGGTCTCAATCTCTAGTTTCAAGTCTTCTTCAATCCAGCATGATGTTCATTTAGTACATTATAGTCTGGTCCTCCGCACTCCAAATATGGTCACTTCGGTCACTTGTTAAAAATCTTAGATGCCGAACTCAAGGCTTCTAAACCGTAGTCCACAAACCAACGGGTGACGTCACCATGACAACGTAAACTTCGTATATACAGTCTATGTTATTCGCATTAGTCCAACAGAGGAGCTACATTTCGGTTCAAGTGGGTCAGCTGTGGTCACGTAGCCGTGTTAGCATCGGTAGCAGCAGCTGCTGCCGTAGAAACCACGCAGCGGTTTGTTTGAACGCACACGAACGCAACCGCAACGCAAACGATTCTTGTCCGAGCACAAAGTCCAATCAAGCTAGCGGAGCTTGGCACCGCGTGATGAATGGCTAGGGCCCGCTGTGTGTGTGTTTATTTTATCATTAGGCTCCTCGGGAGAAGAGGCTGCTCCGCGTCACGCTGCGGTTAGCACGCGTGGCACTGAAGGAGCAAATTGGATCGGTATTACAGTAGGTAAGCCCCCCCCTCCCTCGCTCTCCTCCCAACGAGCGCTCACACAAACAAATTGGATTGGCGGCGTGTAAATCTGGAGCGCTTTGATGAGCCCGAAAAGCGCAAATTGAATTCTCAACAATGTAAATCGGGCTGTGTGGGCTCGCCGCCCACGAAAAACTCTCCGCCGCCGCCATCACCGCTTAAATCACGCCGCCGCTCCCTGCTGTTCCACGATGCCATCGCTCACGGCCGTTTGCGGCGGCACCTAATCCGTTTTTGATGACCCTGCAGGGATGGAGGCGTACATATGGGCAACTGAATCTCCCTCTGGCTCGCTCTCAATGACTCTCTCTCTGTGTCTCTCGCCCTCGCTCACAGCATGCACAGTTGGCAGAGAGCGAGCGGTGATTGAGCCATCCATGTGTGTTGATACTGAGATGACTCAGGAGACGATTGGCCTCACTTATGGACCAACTGCTTTTCTACGAGACGTCTTTATTATTATATTATACTGATTCATGCAGTCATATTTACTGCCTTCCTTATTTCCTTATTGGCCTCTTTCATCATATCCTTGTGCACTTCACTAGAGGCCTTTACATGAACTATAGGTGTAGTGCAGCCTATAGTTTATGAATAACATTACTTTGTAATAATGGATGGATACAATGCTAAGACATTAAAATAATCATTAATATTTTAATTCTATTTTGGAATTCACAACTTGTCAACATAATATTAAACAAACAGAAAGATTTATATTTGCTTAATTTATGTTGTATTCATGTTAAAGGTGTATTTTTTGGACATGATTTCGGGGACCCCCTGCAGTAACTCTGCGGTCCACTAGGGGTCCCGACCCCCTGTTGGTTTAGACCCTGAATGTGTGTTTTGTGTGTTTCCTCAGTTACCCGTACAGTGAAGACAGCAGTCAGGGGAAGCAGTACATGAACACCAGATGCCCCGCCTGGTGTGACCGAATCCTCTTGTCCCCCTCCGCCAGAGACCTGGTCTTGAAGGTAAGACCCCTCCCACTTTTTTTTTTTTATCTCTTTTGAGGGTCAGATCTCTCGGCGTCGCCGCTCCTCGCTCGACTCTTCACGAACGCCCTTTCTTTCCACAACTCCATCGTCCTTGATCCACATTAAACCTGCCCGCCCTCCGCCGCCTCGCAGATGGAGGGATGAGGTGTCTGAATATTAATCCAAGCCGGTCTACCCGGTGCAGTTTATATCTCCCAGAGGCAGTTTATATATCCCGCCACTGATTGAGTTCCAGTGGGGCCCCGTCGTCTTCATAAAGCCTGGGATCTGAGAGACAGACCCCGCCCGGCGTTGTAAACCCCCTCCTCTGTTTGCTGGATTAGATTAGATTAGATTAGAGGTCTCGCCGTGCCATCCGAGTCCCACAACAGATCGTGAAATAGTCACAGAATGAAATCTATTTATTTTATTTTACAAAACCTGTTTTTTCTTTTTGTGTCAGTCAGAATAAAAAAGGATGCCAATCCAACGTTTCTATGACAACGACAGACCGTGATGCATGTTAGACTATACTATGATTTTTTTATGACTTTTTCGACATACCATTGTCTGACTGAGCAACACAGATTAGCACCACACAGCAGACGCACACGAAGGGTTTAATAACATAAGATAGCAAAAAGTTTGTCAAAAAAACGGATCGATCAGAAACATGGGGACAAAATCAAAAACTCAACGTACAGATGGCTCAAACAAAGCAAGACAGCAAACGAAAATCCAAACCACACAGGACATGAGAGCAGACTGGATCCGAATAACAGAGGAACCAGTACGATCCGACAAAGACAGAATAAATACACAACAGACAGAATAAATACACAACACACAGAATAAATACACAACACAGAATAAATACACAACACAGAATAAATACACAACACACAGAATAAATACACAACACACAGAATAAATACACAACACAGAATAAATACACAACACAGAATAAATACACAACACACAGAATAAATACACAACACAGAATAAATACACAACACAGAATAAATACACAACAGACATGAGGGACGGCTGACGAGACCAATCACAGGAGGAAGCAGGCAGACAACAGGGGACACCTGTGACTATTCTATACTATGACTATTTTTCTCACTTTTTTAAAAATTCTATGCTATGACTTTTTTCGTGACTTTTTAAAAAATTCTATACTATGATGTTTTTCCACATTTTTCGAAATTCTATACTGACTTTTTTGGGGGGTTTTAAATTCTATCCTATGACTTTTTCGGGGGGTTTTAAATTCTATACTATGACTTTTTCGGGGGGGTTTAAATTCTATCCTATGACTTTTTCGGGGTTTTTTAAATTCTATACTATGACTTTTTCGGGGGGTTTTAAATTCTATACTATGACTTTTTCGGGGGGTTTTAAATTCTATACTATGACTTTTTATGGGTTTTTTTAAATTCTATACTATGACTTTTTCTGGGGTTTTTTAAATTCTATACTATGACTTTTTCGGGGGGTTTTTAATTCTATACTATGACTTTTTCGGGGGGTTTTAAATTCTATACTATGACTTTTTCTGGGTTTTTTAAAATTCTATACTATGACTTTTTCAGGGGTTTTTTAAATTCTATACTATGACTTTTTCGGGGGGTTTTTAATTCTATACTATGACTTTTTCGGGGGGTTTTTAATTCTATACTATGACTTTTTCGGGGTTTTTTAAATTCTATACTATGACTTTTTCTGGGCTTTTTTATTCTATACTATGACTTTTTCTGGGTTTTTTTCATTCTATACTATGACTTTTTTTCTTGACTTTTTCCAAATTCTATACTGACTTTTTTTTCATGACTTTTTTCGAAATTCTTACTTTTTTTGTGACTTTTTTTTAATTCTATACTATAACTTTTTTCATGACTTTTTACGAAATTCTATACTATGACGGTTTTGTGACTTTTTTCAAATTCTATACTGACATTTTTTTTTCGTGACTTTTTTCGAAATTCTATACCATGACTTTTTTTCTTGACTTTTTTCGTCATTTTTTATTATTACTTTTTTTGTGATTTTTTTCGAAATTCTTTACTATCACCTTGTTTTCGTAACTTTTTTCAAAATTCTATACTCTCACTTTTTTTTAAATTCTATACTGACTTTTTTTTCGTGACATTTTTACTAAATTCTATACTATGACTTTTTTCATGACTTTTTTTCGAAATTCTTACTTTTTTCGTGACTTTTTTTTAATTCTATACAATAACTTTTTTCATGAATTTTACGAAATTCTATACTATGACGTTTTTGTGACTTTTCAAAATTCTATACTCTCACTTTTTTCGAAATTCTATACGATGACTTTTTCGTGACTTTTTTCGAAATTCGTACTTTTTTCGTGACTTTTTTTAAATTCTATACAATTACTTTTTCGTGACTTTCTATACTATACGAATACTCCTTTCTTAAATAAAACATAGGGGTTGTGGGGGCAAGAGATGAGAGGAAAAGAGACCGTGAGAAACAACCAAAACAACAGCAGCGATGACAGAAATCACAACATTGAAAACATCTGCAGAACCAACCAGAGAAGCTAGCTATCGCTAACAGGAAATTCCTTCCGGATCTTTCTTCTTTACCGACTGAAGCAGAACCTGAACATCTCTGGTGTTACAGTTACAGTGAAAAACAACAACCAGTTTATTTTTCCCACTTAATGTGTTTCTGTGATTCTCTCTCACACACACACACACACACACACACACACACACACACCCAGCTGGCCCGGTGTTTGCTTTCCTTCCCCTCAAGCACCGGCTAATTGCTTGTAATGCAGCGACAGAGTGGAACAGTTAGTGTGTTCGCAGATTGGCTGATGATTCACTGAGCACACACTCTCCCTCTCTCCCTCTCCCTCTCTCCCTCTCTCTCTCTCCGAGCGCTGCAGATTGTTGAGGCCCTGTAAACAGCCGCCGCCGCGGCGTCATCTATCATGGCACGGTCGGTTAACTCGCCATCATGTTATTTTCTGCTTGCCGAGCCCTAACACGCCAAAGGTTGCCCGCTGGCTGCCGCGGCACCGGCTCCGGCTCCGGCAGCGCCGGTAATGAATGTGTAGCGGAGCGAGCGCTCCCTCTCCGCCGGAGGCGCCCCGGGGTAATTTGTTTATCTGTCCAAAGATTACGCAGCCCGAAAACCCACCATTTTATGCTGCCTTTGTAGATTATCAAGTGTGTGATGAATGTATCTCAGCCCCCCGACAGGAAGGAAAGGTAGAGCGAGGTGGAAGCAGGCGGCGTGCTGACCCCCGCTGACCCCCGCGCCGCCGCAGGATTGGTCTGAAGTTAATTTGGATTTGGTTCATTCTCGAGGCTCCTCTTCCTCCAGAAAGTGAAGCTCGAGTCACAACTGGTAGCACCCGAGTGTGTGTGTGAGTGTGTGTGTGTGTGTGTGTGTGTGTGAGTGTGTGTGTGTGTGTGTGTGTGTGTGTGAGTGTGTGTGTGTGTGTGTGTGTGTGTGTGTGTGTGTGTGAGTGTGTGTGTTAGTGAGTGTGTGTGTGTATGTGTGTATGTGTGTGTGTGTGTGTGTGTGAGTGTGTGTGTGTGTGTGTGTGTGTGTGTGTGTGTGTGAGTGTAACACGGCTGTTTAAAAAGCCTTTAGTTCAACCAGACCGGTGTGATTTATCCCCCGTCTGCAGATTCTCGCGCGACTGAAGCGCTTCTTTGTGTGCAGGAAGTGATGGTGAAACATGATTCCCATAATGCTTCGCTTCCATCACGGCCATTCGGTCGCCGTTCAGACGCCGTTCAGTTGCGAGGCAAACGTCCACTTTGTTAAATCACTGCTGCTCTTCATTTCATTTTCTCTCCTGCAGAAAAAACAACAAACGGTTTCCTAAAGATGCGATCGGCTCGGTGCGTTTCCTAAATCAGACGCTGAGAAGAACTCTCCGACGTGTGACGTTTCTGTGTTTTTCGTAAAGTTCCCTTTAAACAGTCGTTTAACGCAATTGAGACTAATTCAATTAATTGTACTGTTTGTCTCTAACTGCATAATAAACCCGTTTCCAACGTTCTAAACTGAATGGAGTCCAAATTAATACAATTAAACCTCCTGAACCAATTAATCTCAACGAGACAACGGTTTCAACGTAACAACCAAAAGTAATTTTTTTACATTCGTTTCCACGACGACGATGTTTTGGGGTCAAAAGTAAACGTTTCAAACTGGAATCCAGAGTGAAATCTTCTGAATACGTGACTCCAGCGTCGGCGCGTAAACTAGCTGGTTCCCGTGGAAACAGTGACATCACGGCTCCACTTCGTACATTCAGAGTAAGAAGACGACGTTAACAACGGAGGATTTGTGTCGTTATCGCTGACTATTAAACGCTCCTCCAACAAACATCAAGGTTTCTCCATTAGAAGGTGTCACCGCCACCTACTGGTCGGGCATGCTCACTGCAGCTATTTAGCTCCGTCATTGCGGATTCGTTGTCATGGAAACGCATCTTGATTATCCTCATTGTGCAACAAAAACAAAGAACATGAACAAATCTGCAGCGACTCGGTCCTCTGTGACTTTTATTTTGAAAGAGACAGCAGACTCCCACTAATTGAGCTTAATGAAGCCGCTGCATTGATTTCTGATCCGTGAACGTGTGATAAACGGCGGCGATGTAACGACCGCTTCCTGTGTGCGTTCGCCGCCAGCAGACGCTCAGCGTGGAATCAACGTCTTCAACGTTTCTCTTCTCTTCCTGTTTGTGTTCGCAGCCGGAAAACGAGGAGAAGTCAATCGTGTACGACAACATCGGACCCAACGTCTGCATGGGGGACCACAAGGTACGACTCCAACTCCCAGAATGCAACAGCTGTCTGTGTCACACATCTGGAGTGTGTTCATTGAAGGGAATGAGATGTGCAACTTTTATGAATTCATTATTATTATTAGTTCCTAGTTTAGTTTCCCAATGTGGTGGTAGAAGTACTTTGATGTTTCACTGAAGTAAGCGTGTAAAAATACTTGAAAGTACAAAAGTTTTGCAAAATGTAGTTGAAGTATCACAAGTATCACAAGTAAATGCCGTTCTAGAATATTCTGTTCTGTGTTGTGTAATAATACTCAGCATATTATATATGAGATACAATGTAGCGGTGTAGAAGTACAATATCTGAAATGAAGTATGGAGTGGCATGGAAAGGAAAAAAGGCAAGTACAAGTATGTCAAAGTGATACCTGAGGAAGTAGATGTTACATCACTGGATGAGTCGGCATTCTGAGATGTTAACGTTTCCTTCTACGATATAAATACTCCCATCGGAGCGTGATGTTATGGTGCAAATACTTAAAAGTACCGATTCTACTTCTTCACTCTAGTAAAAGTGTAAAAGTACTGAAATGTACTCGGAGTAGAAAGTAAAAGGACATTTCTACTGGCTGTTTTTTTACAAGTTTACCTGAATGTATTAATCATATTAATAAGAACAATAATAATCAATAATTCCCTTCAAATGCATTAAAACTAACGAGTTTTGAAAATGTCAGTAAAAAGAACAGAAATTCGTTTTTAACTGGAGAAGTTGTAAAAACATCCTCAGGTCCAAGATACCTGATACTTCTACTCCAGTCTGAAGTATTTGTACTCCGTTCCCGGGCGGCGGCGGCGTGTCGGACAGGAAGAAAGGCTCAGGTCAGCTCGCCGTGACACAGACAGTCGTGTGTGAGTGTGAGCTGACCTGAGCAACACACCGATGCTAGAATCACAGCCGGCCACGTCCCATTTAGCTCAGTGTGTCTGTGGGTTTAACCCCGGTCCCGGAGAGCATTAATAACGGCGTGTTATTTTGCCCCCTGCAGCCCGTCTTCCTGTCCTTCCGAATCACAGCGGGGGCAGGTAAACCTAATGCAAATAAGCACAAGTGTTGTGTGGTGCAGTGATGTCGTGGTAAATATTAACTTTTCTTCATTATAATTCTTCCATTGTTTGCTTTATTTTGCTTGATTAATTACTCCTTTTTTTAAGACATCATGAAAATAACACCATTGCTTAAAATGCTTCGGTCATTTTAAGACGTACAAACTTACTGCATCTTGTGCTTTAACGACTTTTTAACACAACGTTTTCTGTGATTTTGAAAAATGTCGAATCAGCGGTTTGTGAATTAAAAACAACAACAAAATGTTTTCTCTCGACAGGGAAGTGTTGCCAAAGGGGGGAGAAGATATTCCGTGAAGCAACTCTGTGAGAACAGCGGAGACACACACACACACACACACACACACACACACACGCACACACACACACACACACACACACACACACACACACACACACACACACACACACACACACACACACTTTGCACAAGCGTACACTGAAGACAGTGCTGACCAGTCGCGGTCGTCCCGACGCCTCATCCGTTAGAAAAAGCCCCGGACATTTTCTCTTTCCATAAAACACTTGTTGAGATGTGGCCGAGGCCCCCGAGGGCCCCGGCTCCAGACGCATCGCTGACCTCACCGTTGCCATGCAACCCCATTCCCCCGAAAAGAAGAAGAAGAAGGACGACTCTTCCTCTCGACGCCTCGTTGCCAAAACTCTAATTGAAACGTGGTCTTCATGCTTCAACCCGTTGTCTGTTTTAAGGAATGCCTCTTCATGTCGACTCTCACCGCGTCTCCTTTAAGAAAAGAAAAGTGCAATGCAAAAAAAAAAGATTAAAATAAAATGTATATCTTATATATGGTTAGGTTTATTTGTACATTGGACAGTATATAACATAAGATTTGGTTTTTAGCCGTTTCTCTTTTTTTCCAGACTGAACTTTGGTCCCTTTATTATTATTATTATTATTATTATTTTTTCGTTGGATAGAACTTCTCTGTTTATTTCAACAGTTTATCCTGTTTTTGTCGTTGTGTGCACAAACACGTTGCCATGCCTGACACATCCGCTCTCATTTTATATACTGTACTTTTTAAAAAGAGATAATTTATGATTCTTACCAAATGTTTATGTCGTGCAGACGGAGGAGAGAAAAACGCTTCGGTGATCCGAGAATGTTTTAAGCAGTGCCATAGACCATGCAAGTATATAAGATAATGTTTCATATATACATAAATATATATATATACATATATATTTATATATATAGCACACTCACGTTATGTCATTATTATTCTTACTCTTAACTTATTTCTATGATATTATGGTTCTGAATGTGATATTTTAGTTAGACTTGGGTATCCTTACAAATGTTAAACCTTTATTTTTGTCTGTGTGTTTTTGTTACTGCATTATGGTGCCAAGTATCTACAGAGAACATGAAGTGTGAGAGTTATTAAATACTTAAGGTGGTAAAAGGTATTGATTATGTGATGTTATAATAATAATAATAATATAGAGAAACTCTAAATGCGTGGGAGAGCAGGGCGACTGTTTTGTTTTGTTTGTGGCCTTCAGCAGCCTTCATACTTTTTATTATTCATTTCATTTAAAACACTACAGATTTCAGACGTATTTAATTTAATTTTCCATCTAAAATCAACGTCAGTGGAAATGATTTTGTTGTGCCTGCAGCAGAATTCATGTGTGATTTGGTTTCTTCACCTAAATTGAAGTCTTATTTTGTCGGCTGCTGGTCTTCGTGAGTCGCTTGTTTGTTTCACTCCGTCTTTAAAACGCAGATAGAGATTTGATTCTTCTTCGTCCTCGGAACGCCTCTATGCTGGAGGCGACGCCGTTCTCAAGCAATAAAATACAAAACTATTCCAGCTCCACGCTGTTGGGTCCTCATTACTACACAATAAGAGCACATCCTCATTACTACACAATAAGAGCAGGTCCTCATTACTACACAATAAGAGCACATCCTCAAGAGCTCTTCCTCATTACTACACAATAAGAGCAGGTCCTCATTTACTACACAATAAGAGTGTGTCCTCATTACTACACAATAAGAGCACGTCCTTATTACTACACAATAAGAGTTCGTCCTCATTACTACATAATAAGAGCTGTTCCTCATTTACTACACAATAAGAGCTTGTCCTCATTTACAAAACAAGAAGAACTCTTCCTCATGTACTACACAATAAGAGCTCTTCCTCATGTACTACACAATAAGAGCTTGTCCTCATTACTACACAATAAGAGCTTGTCCTCATTACTACACAATAAGAGCACGTCCTCATTACTACACAATAAGAGCTGTTCCTCATTTACTACACAATAAGAGCTTGTCCTCATTACTACACAATAAGAGCTTGTCCTCATTACTACACAATAAGAGCAGGTCCTCATTTACTACACAATAAGGGCTCTTCCTCATTTACTACACAATAAGAGACCATCTTCATTTACTACACAATAAGTGTAGGTCCTCATTACTACACAATAAGAGCTTATTGCCGTGCTATCGGGGTGTAAGTGGAGAATCACTTGATGAAAAAAAACTTTTACTCTGTAGCACCTTTAACAATGAAAAGTGCATTACAAATAAATTGTATTATTATTATTATTATTATTATTATTATTATTATTATTATGATTATTATTATTATTATTTTAAAAAATGAGCCTCGAACCAAACAATGACTTCCTGATGACGTTGACACGTTTATGGACTTTGATTCCGGACATTTATATCGACGTGGGAATCATAACGTTTGCAAATATTCCCTAAAGTGAAGACTTTGATTTTTAACTTCTTGCTGTAAAAAGCGCATTTTTTAAAAAGCCATTTAACGGAAGAAGTTCTCCAAACGTGAATAAAAAGGGTCACTGCAACAGAAACGAATCATGTTGATCCATTAAATAGCTTTGAAACGTAAAAACAAGTTGACCAAACTTTTCCACGTGATATTAAAAAGACAAAATAAGCGGGTTGATTAAAAGCTGAGACACGAAGTTGGTCAATTCTACACGTATATAAAGTGTGTACGTTACATTTGTTGTATTGGAATATTAGCCAATAAGAAAGGGGGAATACAAATTAAAATAAATAAATGAATATAATTATTGAGTATTTTGAGTTCACGTCACACGCGGTTAATCGATTATTCCTAAATGGTGTTCAATTTTCATGACAGCTGATTCCTGATTGGCTGAATCATGAAGAGTAGAAGCTGAAATAATAATAATAAAACATTTAAAAAAATGAAAGGTGTAGTAGCACCTGAGAGACGCAGTTCATATTTCCTTCACTTCATTAATAAACTAATAATTATGGGTCATTTTGCTGCGACGTCCCCACAGGAAACCACGGAAGAGTCCATTAATCCTGATGTGGGGGGGTGACCGCTAAATTAAAACCACCATTATTAAAAAGCGAGCAGAATGATTATTTATAGTGACATTTTCTGCTTAGATTTGTAAAAATCATAAACAGCCGCCTATAATAATAATAATGATAATAATGATCATAATAATAATAATGATAATAATAATAATAATAACAACAACGTCTATAATATTTACACTTTTATGTGCCTTGATTTCCTAATAATAAAATATTAAATCGAACCTCTAGACATTCTCAGTTGACTTTTTAGTTAAAAATGACTCTGAAACGCAAACTTAATTAAATGTATTGTGACTATTTACTACTAATCATAATTATTATTATGGAGTTCTACAAATCAAAGCATAAAATCCTAAACATAAATCCTCTAAAAAGCATCGTTTGCCAATAACGAAATTCAATTATTGATAGTCATGAATTAATCTTTAATTTATATTTAGCCCATACATTAAAACAAAAAACAAAAAAAATGCTTGTTAAATAATTTATTCATAATACAAAGTGTGTTTTCTTTTCTTCCTATAACCTTCCCGGAAGCAATAATACTCTTTTTAATTACAGTTTCCTGTTCCGCTGTGAGGAGGTTCAATCCGAAACTCTCTGCGGAAATAAAAAAAATCTAATCAAATAAAAAGAACAAAAAATCCTTCACACTGATTATTTACAGCATTTCGCACTGAAAAAAAAATCAAAACAAAAAATAAAACGTGGAGAAAAAAGAAGCTGCAGCTTCGTGACGTAAGCGCGCAGGGAAGAAGCCAACAACATAACTTATTCAGTAAAAATATATATACACAATCTCACGTTACATCTTCATCTTTAGGCTACAGCAACACATTCTCTCCTGCGCATGCGCCCCAGCTTCATTGGGACCGTGGATACCCTGGTTTCTGGTTCTGGTTCGGAGCTTTAGAAGCATCACTGGACCCCCAACACTTCTTTGTTTTTACACCTAAACGAGTCTGGATCCGGATCAGAGTTGGCTGCTTACAAATCAGTTCACCTCTAAATAATAAACTTCAGATAAAAAAACAACAACTGGCAATAATGTATTTTTTAGAGAGAAAAAAGTAAAATATGATGAGAACTAATTCAGGAGAGTCTGAAGGAACAGGAACACAAGTATCATCACACCGGCAGAGCAAAGCGGAATAAAACTAATAAATAAAAACGAACACTGATCCGGATTGCGCGCGTGCGTGCGTGTAGAATATTGTCTTTACATTTTAAATCTGGTGTTTATACTCCCACTTCTGTGCGTAAAAACGGATTATTTTGTCCTTTCAACTGACAAACTCGGTCTTCTCGGAGTCCAGAGTCACATCTCCGTGTTGCCAGAGTCTGGGGGGGGGGGGGGGGGGGGGGGGGGCAGCCAAATGATGCGTTTTGGTGAGCGCTTCTTTCTTGGCACACTGAGGTTTTTACGCGTTTTTACGCGCATTTACGCGTCTTTACGCGCATCAGGTGCATGTCCGCAGTGTCAGGTAAAGGGGGGTCAGAAGAGAGCGACAAAAGTCTCTGTTGGACCCCTTTTGCCCCCCTCCTACACACACACTCACACACACGCGCGTGGCCATCACAAGGTGTCCGAGCTGTTACTGCAGGGGCTGATGAGCGCCAGGTTGGAGGCCTTGTGCTTTTTCAACAGTCTCGTGATCTTCTCGTCGTCCGAGTTCGGGTCCAGCGGCTTGTTGTACTCGTCGTCGTCCTCGTTGTCCGAGCTCTCCTTCATCTTCTCCGTCTCGGAGTCGTGCTTCTTCTTGGCCGTGGCCATCTCCGCCGCGTGCCGCTTCCGCCACTTGGTTCTCCTGTTCTGGAACCAGACCTGTTGAGGAGGAGGAGGAGGAGGAGATGTTCAACAGGTCCACACATGGCGAACAGGAAACACACATAATAATAATAATAATAATAATAATAATAATAATAATAATAATAATAATGTGATAGCTTGTTGATGATTTATTTCTGGCCCGAGCAGCCGAAAAGTGAAACTTCACATAATGCAATTTAAAAATGAATTTTTTCCATTATTATTATTATTATTATTATTATTATTGTTATTATTATTGTTATTATTATTATTGTTGTTGTTGTTGTTGTTATTGTCATGTATTTACCTTGACTTGGCTCTCGGTCATCCCTAGAGAGTAGGCCAGCCGGGCTCGCTCCGGGCCCGCCAGGTACTTGGTCTGCTCGAAGGTCTTCTCCAGGGCGAAGATCTGCTGGCCGGAGAACGTGGGTCTGGAGTGTTTCTTCTTCCCGTCCTTGTCCAGCATCATGGACTGACCTGTGGAGAACCAGAACTTTAGATCCCTGTTCATACCGAGGAAGACGCGTTAACGGGACGCTCGTAGAAGTTTAAATTAGACGTAAAAACACACGCAGCTCGAGGCTGAGTTCATAAATAATAAAACAAATGACTCTGCTATTTATTATTATTATTATTATTACAAGTTCTGCCAATCACATTATAATTTAATGTTCTGTCTAAACTTCTAAAATAGAATCTCTTTTTGGACAGCTGATATCATCATATATTTTTATTCGTATAAGTTGTATTTATGTGCAATAATAACTATCTGAAATCAGAGGTTTTCTCACATTTTCTACGTTTAAAAAATGTTTTTTCTTGGACTTACTCGGACACGGAACCCTCGGGTCCCTCCAGGGGGATCCCTGCATCACCCCGGGCCAGAAGATGGGCGCCCTCCCCGGCAGCTCGGCCAGGGGCTTCGGGTAGCGCGACATGGCCGGGCCGAAGTACATCCCCGCGGCGGCGGCGGCGGCGGCCGCGGTGGTGGTGAGGCCGTTTATCCTCGGGAAGCCGGAGAGCAGCTGCCCGGCCGCGGTGATGGGTCTGCCCAGGATGTCGCTTATTCCGTGCGGGGTCCCGCCGACCATGTGCGCGTTGAGGCAGGAGAGCGACGGCGCCTTGAAGCCCGCGGGGCTGTGCTGCAGCGTGTACGGGAACAGGGACGTCTTCATCTCGGTCATGTTGTGCAGCGCCGCCAGCGGGGTGCTGCCCAGGACGAACGCACTCTGCCGGTTAGCCTCCATTTGCCCGACCGCTAACATTTGTGGACATGAACCAACACGAAACCGGCGCGGATTTAAAAAGAAAAATAATTAAAAAATCAGCTGCAAAAACAAGAATACAGGAGAAGAAAGTGACGGGCGCTCGGTCCGCTTCTCCCGCCGGCCTCCGCTGCAAGTATCCCGGGTCGAGAAGCAGCGGACTCGGTGAAAAGTTCTCTCAAAGTCCCACAAACGTCCCTCCGAGGGTCCGCTCTGGTCGGGGGGGAAGGGGGGAGACGGCGCTGCGTGCGTCCGCCGCACGGATCCGGTCTGATGGGGTTTTAGTGGTTTTGATGGGAACCATTAAAGGGGCTCGACTCGTCTTTCCATAAATTGACTCGCGCTCTAGAGCTGAGAGCGAAGCGGGACCGCTGATAATAGCGCGGCCACCTGCACGCGCGCGACTCCCATTGGACGGAGGGGGGAGGGGGGGGGTCGAGGGAGGCGGCGCGCTGATTGGAGGAGACGGAGAGCTGCTTCACACGTGCGTTTCTCTTTTCTTTTCTTTTCCTTTTTATCCGGACGGCGCGATGCTGCCTTCAGGAACACGTCGCAAATATGAACCTCCACTCAAAACTGCGTGTGAACGAGCGCGTACGGTGCGTTCAAAGACCCAGCGGATTTTTTAAATGTCTGATTGTGATCAGTGGTGTGTTTCAGAGCACATACCCCCCCCCAAAAAAATAGGCCTATATAGTTTTTTAAAAGCATTTTAAAATTAAATAAATCTCAAAGTTCTGATACACAATATTTTTCTCCAAAAGAAATGAACTTGAGCAAAAGATAAAACTCTCCATCTGAAGCCGTATTAAAAGACTTTGAGTTGGCGGAAGCCGGTTCGTCGGAGGAGACAGTGAACGCATCAACAGCCACACTCTATTAAAGCTGTGCAGATAATGACGCGTCCTCGCACCGTGGAAATGTAAAGAATTATACATTTACATTTAAACTGCTGCAGACATGCGAGTGTATTAAAGCGCGTGGAGACATTATATTAAATAAACCGTGTCAATCAAGTTGCCAGCAACCAGTTGCCGTGTATTATTATTATTTTTAATTCCTTCTAATGACGTCGGATTAAACGGAGTTATTCCACCGAGTGTTTCAGCCTAATATCACTTGTTTCCTGCATCTTAAATATGTCATTTCCCCCCTTTTTAATTTGAGGTCATTAAACTCTTTAAAAGACAGGGCTGTTTTTATTTTTTACAAGAGTGAGATAATCAGTGTTTTCCCGGGACAAACTGCGTTATTACGGTGTGAGAAATAAAAATAAAAGGCTCCATGCAGGCTCCAGTCATCACTCTGAGTGCTGTAATATTTTATGGAGATGTGAGCAGGTTGTAAGGAGTGAAATATGGCCACGTTAGCGTTTGAAAGGCTTCAGCAAATGCACCTTGCTGCCCATTTGCTCACCGGGGAAAGATTGTGGATTTTAAAAGGTTTTTTTTTTTTTTTTTTCAACGCGAGGTGATTCACAATTTTGACTGTATTTCTTCAAGTTGAAGGGACGCAGCAGCGTTTTCTAATTCTGCAAATGGCCCCTCTATTTCTAATCCATCCCCCCCAGCGGATCGTATACATTGATTTTTTATTACCTTGTTTTAAAGTCTTTCTAAAATGATCATTTAAAAAAAATAATCTGACTGTTTTTCCCCTTTTCTTTTCTTCATCTCGTGTGTAAAAACGTGAGTGAGTTGAATAAATACGGGCTGACCTGGTGGGAGATCAATGGCAGAACGATTGGCACTTTTTCTCCAGTTCCTCCGCAGCCGAAGACGCGCGAGCTGCCAAACAGCCCGTCAGCCTCGAACCATAATCACAGTTTAACATAATGAATTATTGGATTTTTTATCTCCTAAATTCGCCAACAATTTAAAGTTTAAACTCTCAAACTCAAATCTGTTACCGGAACAGACGTGACGCTGCAGGGATGCAGAATTAAAGCCTTCATAGATTATTATTATTATTATTATTATTATTATTATTATTATTAGAAAAAAGCATTTAAAAATATAGTGAAAAATGTGAATTAATTCGAGGTATAATCAAATTAAATGTTCTTACGAAAACAACAACAACGAAAACATGTTTATAGTAAACTATAAAAACATTATTTCTAATAATAAAATGTGAATTAATTCGTGGTGAAATAATACAAATAATAATTAGGCAAATACAACATTTACTCCATATTAATTGTATTATCATTTATTCAAATATTTGTTTTAATAATGTGAACCTGTTGCTCACAGAAGCGAGTCCGGATGAACCCTTATTTAAATAGTGTATTTTCTATGTTTTAATTACGGCTCGTTGGCGCGGCCCTTTGTCCCTCCATTGAAGGGAGTAGGTTAATAAACAGTGAAGATAATGTTATCTGGTGAACGTGGAAGATAAGCAGGTGTTTGGATATAAAACAAGACGTCCAGCTGCTGCATCTCCTCCTCCGTCCTTTAAACACCAACAACCATTCAATCACGTTCACTAAATAATATATGGAACCTTCTCATCAGCTCGAGAGTAAAACACGTCACTGCTGCTTCCCTTCAGACGGCCGGGACGTTTAAAACACCACGGTATTACATGGAAATGAGTCGCTGCAGGACGTCACGTGGAACTCTGGATAATTTGGCCGGGCGCGCCCTCTGGTGGCGGAGATGGAAAACCAATTTAAACGGGCCTTTTTATTCCACCTGTTAACAGCAGACTTCCCCGGATGGACAAATATAAGTTGGAAAGTTAAAAAAAAAGAAAGAAAATTCCTTAAGTTTTAAAGAATTTTCCCACATAGTTTGGGGAAGAATTTCAACATTATTTGAAAAAAATGGTATTGATGGATTCAAGTAAAAAAAAAAAAGGGTGAATCCTTCCATTAGGTTTTAAATACATCCATCCATCCATCCATTTTCTACCGCTTATCCTGTATTTAGGGTCACGGGGGGGCTGGAGCCGATCCCAGCTGTCATTGGGCGAAGGCAGGGTACACCCTGGACAGGACGCCAGTCTATCGCAGGGCCAACATGTAGAGACAAACAACCATTCACACTCACATTCACACCTACGGGCAATTTAGAGTCACCAATCAACCTATCCCCATCCTGCATGTCTTTGGACTGTGGGAGGAAGCCGGAGAACCCGGAGAACCCGGAGAGAACCCACGCTTACACGGGGAGAACATGCAAACTCCACACAGAAGGAACCTGGGCCGACCCGGGAATCGAACCCAAGACCCTCTTGCTGTGAGGCGAGAGTGCTACCCACTACACCACCGTGCAGCCCCGTTTTAAATACATAATAAATTATAATTAAAGTTATTATATTATATATTATTACATTTTCCAAATAAAAACTAAAACTAAGAAATACAACCAACGGTTTAAAAAGTGAGGAAAAAAATTAAATGAACTAATAAATGCTTATTTTTTTTTAACAATTTCCTTGATGTAGTCTAGAAGTCATATATTGATGTCATTTACCAGCAGAATTAAGCAGAATTACCTTTTATTTTACCTTGCCTCCGAATTAATATCATTATTAAAACGGTTACATATCGTTATTTTATCGTAGGTCTACGTTTATAAAATGCATCGAGATGTTTCTGTTAAATGCCTCGGTTTAGTTTGAAGGCCAGTGAAGCATTTAGAAGACCGAAATGTAATTAAAAAAACATTGTATTAACTATGTGTTTAGAGTTTTTGTTACCTTTATGGAGACGTTTATTTCTCCACAGACAGCAGGTCGTCTTCATGGAGTCATCTTCCTACAGAAGCCCAGAAGGTACAAACCAAACCCTGGGATCTGATAGGGGTCTTCTCCTACAGGCCGACACACATCAGGGACAACCTTCGGTTCTGAAGAGTGAAGCCGAGCCTAAAGTGCCTTTAACTGTCATTCTCTCTGCTGGCCACCAGGGGGCGACTCCTCTCTGGTTGTATAGAAGTCTATGAGAAAATGGTCCTACTTCTCTCTGCTGGCCACCAGGGGGCGACTCCTCTCTGGTTGTATAGAAGTCTATGAGAAAATGGTCCTACTTCTCTCTTGATGTATTATCTCAGTAAACATTGTAAACACGAGTTTATGGTCTCAATCTTTAGTACTTTTCCTCCCTACATTTTAAAACAAATATATGTCTTTTTACTCTACTTTTCTTCTCTTTTACTTTAGTTTTAATGTATTTGAGGGGAATTACCATTATTTATTTTATATCCAAGTCTTCAAGTCATGACCGATTTGAGCCTAAATGCATGAAAACAATAACACAGAAAAGAAGATGTCTCTGTGAATCTATTACATTCATATATATATATTATATAATAATATAGTATTCATGTTATAATGTCATCTGATTAATATAACATGAGATTCAGCCTTGCAAACAGCCAGTAGAAAAACGTTTTACTTAGTTTGAGTCCATTTCAGCGCTTATACCTTTCACAATAAAAGCCCTAGATATACAACTTCCCCTGCTAAACGTCACTGCTGAGCAGTATTTAAACTCAACAGATTATCTTACAATATGTTTTTTTAATGAAAAATGCTAAATTTATTTTCGATGGTCTACCAGCTGCTGATCTGACACGTTTTGCATCTGTGAAACGTGTTTCTCATACTAAACAGAGCAGAGGAAGTGTAGGGAACCATTACAGCCACTAGATGGCAACCTGGATCAACAAGGAGCAGCAGCAGCAGGAGGAGCAGGAGGCTCCTGGTTGAGTCTCAGGACCCTCCAGGTCAAACTTCAGTCAACGAGCATCAGCAGTGAGCCGACACTGCAAATGAGAGGAAGAACATTTATAAAGGGGCCACAGTCATACACACAAACTAATAATATAAGTTTATAATATTATATATATACTGTATATACTAAACACAAGAACTAATACAACACTTTACACATTATTTTAAATATACACACACATTAGGATTAACAGGGAAAGTAAATAAATAAATAGGTTGTAGATCTAGAATATTATAAATAAATTATAAATTAAAAGGCACTATGTGTAGGATTTGAAAATGACTTTAGCGCCCCCTGGTGGTTGTATCACAAGGATAAATTTAAAAAATGATGTTGAACACTGAATGTTTGAAACAAACATGGATTTCCATCCAAGACCAGAACCAGCAGGAAGGTTCATGGTCTGTTCTGGTCTCGTTTCCTCAGCTGGCTGTGTTTCCCTGCCTGCTTTTATATCCTACCTGCCTGGCATTAAACTCTGTGGTGAGTGACATCAGGCAGTTGTTTCCTATCTAGAGTGTGTGTTTCTATGTTTCTGTGTGGGAGAAGAAAAGCTGCATCACAGCAGCAATAACTTGGGGGGCTTGAGGGAAATTAAAGTGGCGGGTGGTGCATCGTGGCTTTGATTGGCCGCAGCTTAGAAAACATTGTTTTTGGCCAAACTCTGGGCAGCTTTATATGTGCTGAGCCGGGACCGTTACCGTCACGGGTACCGGGGGATGTGATCCCCTTTAAATTTCACATCATCCCCCCACAGACAGGTTTAACCAGAAGGGTCCTTTTATTGCTCAAAAACAAAACCAAAGGAGAAAAACGACCTGCGATGCACAAAGTAAACGTATTTCAGATTGTGTGTGTGTGTGTGTGTGTGTGTGTGTGTAGCTGACCGCCTGCTGCACCGCTGCCTGTCAGCTGTCTGACAGCAAAGAGCATCAGATCCCTGATATCTCAATATCGCAGAATTTAATTTAGCAGGCAGCGCTTCACGTTAACCAACGGAGACGAAGCCGACCTTACGGATCGTGTTTGAATGCATTCCCTGGAGGAACGGAGGGGAAGTGGACCACCGAGGGAACACAGAGAAGAAGCCCGGTGGATCCCAGATGCTCCAAAGGGATCCCTGCAAGGATCTGATCACGTGGAGGATTCATGGATCTGATGTGACTCCGGGTTTCACTCCAATACGTCCATGAGAGACTGATTTCAGTTATCATCTTCTCATCATGTCTGACTGACGGCATGTCAAATCTTAGTTTGGCTCATGTGTAAATTATTAGAGTAAATTGGGGAATTTTGTGCCATTATTGCAGATTAAAATGTCTCAATTCAAGGCAACTTTTATAAAAGCATGTTGCCATATTTTTATAATAGTTGTTTTGCAATAAAAAATTGCAAAAATAGTTTGACAAAGATTTTTGTCCCAGTGAACACAAAATGATCTAGTTTACTAAGTAAACTGAAAGTTACAGTGAAGTTTAAAGCAACCTGTTTACAGTGAGATACTACTACCTTCTTACTTTTGTACTTTTTAAACAGAAAAAAACACACCTTTTATATTGTGATATTTACTGGAAATGACAGCTTGTGGTAAAAACAGACCGATGTTGAAGACATGAAGTCTCAAACTATATTGACCTCCCGTCCACGAGTGAACAACGCATGCGTTTCACTTACGTTCCCGGAGTCGATCTCTTCTCCCGTCTGTGTGGAGAGTCTGGGGATGACAGACAGCCGTCTCACTCTCCTGCCAGCTGTGCTGCACCTGTAGAGGTCATGCCGTTATCACACACCTGTTTACGTCATCACCGTTATGTGTGGAATGGGATGATTCATAAAACGCCTTCGCCTGAAGTGAAAAGCTTCCACCTGAAGATGGAAAACGAAATTAGAGAAAAGGATGTGGCAACAAAAGTGAGTTTAGGTGAATCAAGTAGGATCGTAGAGTGGAAACGAGGCATTAGATGCTGCAAGGACACTCAGCATCCTCATTTTCTCGTAGACTTCTATACAACCAGAGAGGAGTCGCCCCCTGGTGGCCAGCAGAGAGAAGTAGGACCATTTTCTCATAGACTTCTATACAACCAGAGAGGAGTCGCCCCCTGGTGGCCAGCAGAGAGGATGACAGTTTAAGACCCCTCTCAGAAGCGGAGGTTGCTGCCTGGTCTACATCCTGTCTGCGTGACTGAACATCAGCTACTGTGACCTTGAATGTTCGTAATGCTATGAGGCAGCAATGATTCCGTCAAATGATCACAACACAGGTCCCCCCCCCCCCCCCCCCTGTGAGATATGTGGATTCAGAGTGTTCTGATTTAGTTTTATTGGGCTTTGAGCATCGGAATTAAATATCTGTCAATCACAAAACATTAACCTTTTCCTAAAATGTTAATGCTTTGAAAAAAGCCACACCGTTTAGAGTATTCTGAAAGTTCATTTGTCAAACGGTTCCCAACAAGTGATGTCTGTGTCCTTTCAGTGAGTCAGTGTTTCAACAAACCCAGTCGGGGGAAGAAAAACAACAATTCTCCTTGGCTTTATTCAACGGAAAGAAGTTCTAGAAATGACGATGATGTTGTGCGATGATGGTCCGATGTCGGCTTGAAGGTAAAACCTCCGTGAGGAGGAGCAGACGGATGATTTGAGGTAAGAAGTTGGAAGGTGGAGCCCCCCCCCCCCCAGAAGGTCGAACTCACCAGTCTGCTGCCCTTGAAACCAGGAGTGAGAATAACTCAACGCCTCCTGTCAGGCCGGGGTCGAGGGTTTGGACCGGGCTGGTGAGGAGCGAGGCGCCCACAGGGTCGGCCCTGATGGATCGCTCCGACACCCGAAAGGTCAGCACTGCGAGGGTTTTTCCTTGCCTTTCCCTCTCCTCACCCAAAAAAAAGCCTCAACGCTGTTTGATGACAAACGAGAAGCGGGAGAATCACCGGAGATGAAGGATAAGGAGTTTATCCGGATCGTCGGCTGTTCTCTAAACTTATTTTGTTTCTGCGTCAGAACGTACAGTTACCATGACAACAAGGGTGCTTTATTAAAGTCATTAAAGTAAATAGTTGATCAGTGTTTCAAAAGCAGACCTTTTTTTTATTATAAAGAAGCAATTAGACCTCTCGGAAGACTGGAGCCGGGTCCCCGGACTGGGGGCGACAGGAGGCCCTCCAGAGGACAGAATCCCGGTCTTCGTTTGTCCGAGCACCCTGCGAGGGGCTCGACAGCTCATTTGCCTCCTAATAGAGATGGACTGGTGGGGGGGAGAGTCCGAGGCAGGGAGATGATGCTTTTCTCTGGGGGGGGGGGGGGGGGCTGATGTGGCTCAGGTTCCCTCCCATCGCTGCTGTAATTGATGACATTCATCACGGCGTGTCGCAGCACCTTACTGTACTGTATGAAGCCATGAAACGGCTGCCTGGGTGGCGTTCCCATGTCAGCCTTCAAATGAAGACGTATCATCTGGCAGGGGGAACTCAAAAAAAACTACCTGTCCACCCTCGTCCATCTCCATCTGTGTCCTATGTGTAAACACGTGTCGGCCGGCGCCGCATCAAACACACCATTCGGCATCATGTAACAGCGCCATTACAGCTAATTGTTCTCCTTTCTGTAACGTGATGAGCTTCCACGTCTCAGCCGATTACAGCAGCAAGCAAGGAGCTGAAAGAGGTCTGCAGCGGTCCGGGATAAAGGCTCAGATGATCAGGACTGGTCACAAGGGGGGCTCTCATTACGTCCGCTCGGACGGAGGCCTCATTGTATAATCTGAGTGTAAAAGGGAACAGAAAGGGAAGGAGATTGGCTGGACTGTGAAAAATGGGGAGTGTAATTAGACCGGTGTGGTACCAACGAATGGTGAGTACCACACGGCCTTTCAGACCAATTAACAGCCCTGGAGGGAGCTGGATTCAGACCTGGTTTTGAAAAATTAAATTAAATAAGGAACAAGTTATAAGCACATGGTGACACAGCTGCCTTTCAGCCGCTGGTGCAGCAGGGACACCATTATCTTCTCCCATTGACTTTCTCTGTGAATGACTTGCATTGTCAGAAACCATTTCAGACCTCAGTAGAAATCAAATAATCCCTACAGCTGCAATATTCTAATAACACGCTGCTCCACATTAGTGATGGAAATGCTGCTGTTCAAAACCCACAGAGGCTAATGTGATAATGAAAATAAAAGTTTCCTTTCAAAGCTCTGATTATTAATTTAGGGTGCAACAGTAGAAAACTGATTCATGCCAGTCAGCATATTAGAGAGTTTTTTCTGTAGCAGAACCTTTGTGTTCTTTTCTACAGTGGAGCCGATTCATGTTTGCTGTTATTATTAAATATGTTCTACAGGTTTACTTTATTAAAGTCCCGGGGAAAAAATGATCATAAAGTTGCTATAATGGTCTAATATTAACATAAAGGTTGAAGCCGAGGACCTGGACCCCCGACTCTGCTGGTGAACATACCGGATCATTTAACAGCTAAAGAGCCGGATCAGGAGTCGGTGGAGACCAAAACAGAGCTACTGGGGGGAAAAAACTTTGGACTTCTAATCATTGGTTGACGAAAAACACAAATAAATGCCTTAAACTTGCATTCTCTGCAAAACAGGATGGTTTTGCCTTAAGATATATTTGTCTCTGAAATAGAACTTGTTTGAGGAACTCACAACATTGAAAGTACGGTGAAAAAACATCAACACAAAGATTTGTTTGTTCTACTTACTCAGATACGTAGTTGCCATGACGAAAACACACACAATTACCAGAAACAAGTTGAAGGCACTTCAGTTTTGGCTTCACTTTTCAGAAGTACAGGTTGCCGTCTGGTCTGAATTCTTAATCTCACATCACAGATTGACTAAGTTTTTTTGAGAAAAGAGGTGAAGAAGCTTAAAAGAAGGAAGAGACGAGATATTCAGCTGAATAATGAATCAAAACTGTGCCACAAGACGCTCCTGAGCTTCTTTTTGACATTTTGGGGAAATCTTCTCATTTAGAAGATAATAGTTAGACGAGAAGAATTACGGAATAACAGTATTTGATAAACTGGCTTCATCAACTCGACTCTTGGTGATTTTGGGTTCTCCGTCAGGTTGCTGAATCTGTAAGGAACAAACTCATCAACCCAAAGCCTCAACGTTCATTAAGATATTGACCTTGTAGGGTTTTGAAGCCGACAGCGCAGCAGGGATCAATATTACGGATAATTTGTCATCAGTGTCACATGGCCTCCTGTGGTCAGTGCAGTGATGAATTAACGAAGGAGCTCAGAGAAACAAGGACAGTTCACAGTGAGTAACCAGTAACCAGGCGGCAACCTCAAGTACCTTAAAGCTGCATTCTCTCTGCTGGCCACCAGGGGGCGACTCCTCTCTGGTTGTATAGAAGTCTATGAGAAAATGGTCCTACTTCTCTCTGCTGGCCACCAGGGGGTGACTCCTCTCTGGTTGTATAGAAGTCTATAAGAAAATGGTCCTACTTCTCTCTTGATGTATTATCTCAGTAAACATTGTAAACATGAGTTTATGGTCTCAATCTCTAGTTCCAAGTCTTCTTCAATCCAGCATGATGTTCATTTAGTACATTATGGTCCATTTAGAGTCCACCAGACCAGAAAGCAGGGGATGCTTTAGGGGGCGGGGCTTGCCTGCTGATTGACAGGTCGCTACCAATGCAGTCAAATTGGCTTCGCACACTGCGTGATCCTTTTCAAAGTTGACTTTAGTGACTCATAATTGCTTCGCTCTAAGATGTTAATCAAACATGCAACAGCAAATTAAAGGGCACATGACGTTTCCATAGAAAGCTGAGGTAGCAAAATAAACCTGTTGAATTGTGCAACATAATAACCAAAAATAAAAACATTCTGTAAGTCGTCCCACTTCCTGGTGACCTGCTTCAGCTCCATTTCCTTCACCTCCCGCCAGCAGGTCAGAATTAGCTGGTCTTTTCTTAGCTCGGACATGATTCGGCTTCATCTCTCTCCCCCACTGAAGAAATGATCCACTTACCAGCAGCCAATCACTCTCCTTCCTGCCGGTCTGCAGCCGCTCACATCGGTCACCTCCTGGAAGTCTTAATGGGAATAAATAATCTGACGTAGTTTTGGATTCATCATGAATAATTACCATTTGAAAATATACCCCCCAAAAAATCCCATTTTCTCTGTATATTGCCATGGCAACGGTAAATGACAGAAGGCGTAGATGCACCGCTGATTCGGCTGTAAAACCGTAGGGACCTGTGGGTCTTGGAGTTAATAGCTTTTTAGCCCCATTTAACTCATTGTTTCAGCCTGCACCTCCACACTTATCAACCATCAAGAGTCAGCTGTATTCTCTGATAAAGTCACTTCATGCCCAAACGGCAGATGTCAGTTGGTGGAGACCAAACCAGAGGTAAAAGTGGAGAGAATGCGTGACTTACCTTTGTCAGCCGCTCCATGTCTTCCGTGTAGAACTGTATTCTAACATGTTTTATCGTGTTAGCCTGTTTTCAGCTCGCTATGCTGCCTCCTCAAATGTCAATTAAAGCAGCTTTAAGATTTGATATTCCTGTGATCTCATTTATGACTTTCATCATTTAATGACATGGTTAGTGGGGCCTTCACTCGCTGCCAGCTTTCATATCACTGCCGTTGGTCTCCCCCGTCAACACGGAGATAAACCACGGTTGTAACTCTTGCCCTCGTTTGCCCAGCGACATTTGAATGCGGACGCAACGAAGGAGGAGCAGCTAACACGTCGAGAGTCGTAAAATACCCGATGCAGAACCTCCATTAGTTCCCACCGCCGTCTCTCTCCCCAGTCTGAGGAGTTCACCTCCGACTCCTAAAAGACCAACGAAGACCGAAGTCCGTATTCAACACGCCAGCACTAAACGAGAAAGTGATGACACGCGTCTCAATCATGGCTAGTTAGAATCCAACGACGATGAGTTGCTGTCCGACCAAAGCAATCCCAGTGTAAGCGATGGGAGACCCCCCCCACCCCTGGAATCCTGTGAGGATTCCTAGAAATAACATTTATATACCACAAACTGGCAACATTAAATCAGTTCTAGGAGGGAACAACGCCAACCACAATTCACCTGCTTATCTAAATAATGATGAACGTCCCTGGCAGCTCTGCCTTTGTGAAACGCTCCAGGCGGCTTTACTTTGAGTTGAACTCAGAGACGACTCTTTGGAATGATTCATAGAAAGATTGTGTGTTTAGAAAGCAGCAGGAGGCTTTTATACGGTGTGTTGTGTCCTCAGTTCCCAAATCTCTCCAATGGAGGTGGCAACATTACCCAACCTGCCAGTCGTCATTGGAAACGGTTGGGGAAAGGGCAGACACTCTAAAAAACAATGCCTGGCCCGTGATTGGATGAACCATCAAACTGTCGGGAGGAAAAACGAAAACATCTCCGTGGAGAAAAGCCTTCAGTGTCGTTCTCTTCTTTCAGTGCAGAAATAATATCCAGTTCTGATTTAACTGCAGCATCTTGTTACGTTCACTGCGGAGTGAATGCAGCAGGTTGCTTCCTGAAATGGGTTTTTTCTGAATGGAGATCCTGTGACGGCAAGGATGAGGGTCAGGGTTCCTGGGAACGATGAGCTGGTTTGATGCTTTGGCGGCAAACGGGGGAATAGAAATCCAGGACAGCTGACAGATCTGAGCAGAGCATCCTGTGAAGATAGCTGTAGTAGAGGAAACCTCATAAACACGTCATAATCCAGTGAAGGAAGTGACCATGTTTGGACTGTGGAGGAGCGACGGGTGGATCTGATGAACACAAGCAGCAGAGCAGCACCCTTACTGGATCTGGATCCGTGTGGATTCTGGTGTGAAGCTGCTAACAAAGTTAGCTTCATGATTCAAGATCAACTTTACAGCTAAGTGTTAAAGTCATCTTAGTAGCTAACTAGCATTGGTAGCGTGGTAGAGACCTATCAATCACCAGGTAAGCCCCGCCCCCTAAAGCATCCCCTGCTTTCTGGTCTGGTGGACTCTAAATGGACCATAATGTACTAAATGAACATCATGCTGGATTGAAGAAGACTTGAAACTAGTCCCCCCCCCATGCTGCAGCGATGTGTTGCACTTCCTGTCAGTCAAATTGGTAGACTTCCCTTGGTCTTCTAGGTTATAACCTCCGCTGACTGCACCGTTGACAGACGGAACGGTTCACTCACCTGAAAGACATTTTATTTAAAACATTTTTTATTCACTTCATTTTATAATAAAATTAGAATCAAAGGGGTGGAGCAGCCGAGCCTTCCGATCCGTTTCTATATCACTGAATGACAAGTAAAGTTCATCCTTGTTTTTACAGGATTATTCCTCGGTGTGATAGAAGATGATCGTAGCGGCGTGGTATTTTTCTTTTTCACATGTTGTCCAACAGGTTAATAGGTTTATTCTGCGTCGTTAGTCTGAAGAAGCCTCCGTGTGTCTAAAGGAGGATTATAAGCAGCAGCTCAGCTGAGCACATCGCCGAGATGAGAGCAGCTCCTGACATATTTTTCGAGAGGATATCCAGCTGACTGGCTCATTAGCCTTCGAGCTGTTCCCTCCAACTCCTAACTTGGACACTCGTCTGTCCTACCAATCTGTTAAGACTGATGACGGATCTCTAGTTTCCTTCACTGGGTTTGCAGTAGACAGAATACAGGACAACATGTCTTTCTTTCTCATAACTACCTGATATGTCTGGTGGTGGACGACGTCTCTTTAACACGGCCTCGTTCAGCCATGTGATCAAAGAAAACGGTTCAAAAGAGGAATCACATTTATGCTTGATGCGTCTTTGCAGCTGTTAAGTAGAGTTGTGTATTTAAAGGAATTGTTCATACAAAAACTACATCGTTTGTATATATTACTCCGCTGTCCTAGTTACTAAGATGACTTTAACACTTAGCTGTAAAGTTGACCTTGAATTACGAAACTTACTATGTTAGCAGCTTCACACCAGAATCCACATGGATCCAGATCCAGTAAGGGTGCCACTCTGATCCACCCGTCGCTCCGCCACAGTCCAAATATGGTCACTTCCTTCTACTGGTTGAAAAGATGCCAAAATGCCAAACTCAAGGTTTCAAAACAGTCGGCAACAAACCAACGGGTGACGTCACCATGACGACGTCCACTTCTTATGTACAGTCTTACGTCAAGTATCCACAGTTCAACGTGGGCGTTTAGGAGGAAATATATCAGCTCAAATAAAGGCCCCTATTTACGTTAAATTAAGTGTTATGTAGTTATAATCGACACCAGTAGACGTCACAGTAATTCATAATGCCAGCAAGATATCAGAGGTTAACTTACTAAGTTTACTATCATCTGCTGTTTGATGACTTGCCTTTACAAACTACATCCAACCACTTTATGCACCAGAATTAATTAAATCAGTCTTAATTCTCTCATGAATATAGAAAAAGAAGGTAAAAACCCCAAACAAGTGTAAACATGAAGTAAAGCGAGTTCGACTGAAGGGCTGAAGGTAAAGCAGGCAGCCTGCTGCCAGCGTGACCTTCTCTCATCCAGACAACCTGAACAAAGAGGTCACGTCGAGTCAAACAGGAAGGAAGTGAGGAGCATCGTGTCTGCCTGGTCCCCATGTGGCCACAGTGGGATGAAGTGGGGGGAGGTTTGAGGTGACATGTTTTTTCTCTCTCAGCGTGGACGGATCAACATCTCGCCAGCCTTCTCGTGTCTCCGGGCAAACAGCTGAGACTGGCATCATTTCTGGAGCTCCGTGTTTGATGATGGAGCGGAGAACGAGTGACCTTGGAATTACACCGCTGCATCCGAGCAGTACGAAGGAGCTGATCACCCTTTAGTTATGGGAATAATCATGGGAATAATGTGGCAAAAAGATCAGAATTATACCAATTTATACCAATAAAATAAAATCCCTTCTTCTGGGAATTCTGATATTTTTTGTAAAAGTAAAAATGTTTCCTACCGCAAATACAAATAATGGGCTTTTAGCATATTTAATATGAAAACGAGCAAACGTAATTTGTTTTAAAAGCATAATTAGAGGCAATATCATTTGTATAAGTGAAAAATATACATTATATAGAATCCAAAGTGGAACCTGGAAATGTGAACGAGGAAACTCTAAGCCACGAAGCCCGAGTCCACCATCTGCTTACATGAGGAAAGTACAGACGTGATTTTTTTTATGCTTAAGCATGAACAAGCACACGCACACGCACGCACGCACACACACACACACACACACACACACACACACACACACACACACACACAGCAGGGGGGGGGGGGGTATATCTGGCTGACTTTCTGAGAAGTGTCTGTGGCCTGAGACATGCATCAGGGCATCCAGTCTGGATTTCCAGCGGCGCTGAAGGTCCCAACAGCTGCTCCATCACGCCCTTCACCCGAGGCCACGCTCATTTAGCCAGACTGAGATACTCCAAACTGGCCACACGGGGCGCTAACTCCCCCTCTCCTCCAGGCTTTCACCTCTACTGCCCGGCTCTGACCTCGCCACTGCAAGTGGAAAGAAGAAGCTCAGATATTAATGGAAGATCTACACAAACAGCGGCCTCCTGGGTTAAAGTCCCGTGTTTGTAGAGTCCATATCGGGATGAGATGGTTCACAGATGCCTCCCGTTTGTAGCATAAACTCCCACTCTACACAAAAGTGGGATAACAAGAAAGACATCACTAACTTTTCCCCTCATAACAGGAAGTGATGCGACATTTACAGACATGCCCCCCCCCCCGAGAGCAGTTTGGAAAGGTCAAGCCACTGCAACACCAGTGGAGGCCCCGACCACGGCGCTGTGTCACATGACACCAGATGAACAGCACAATGCCGCTCTGCGACTCAGCCTGGTGCTAAAAGGTTACAACAAATGAACAGTTTAGCACCAAAGTCACTTATCGGTGCGATCGCAAAGGTTGGCGGGACGGCGGCGGTATTATTAGTGCACGGGGAAACGTCTGGCATTGTGCACAATTACAAAAGAGCAATTAGCATTTCTAAAAGGTTGCAAGTGTGGCGGGGCGACGTGATTAAGATAACTACAGGAGGGGTAAAGGCTGAGGTCTGATTGCCACGGACTTAATGAGGCCGTTCCATTAATGTCCTACTTTGCTATTGTGCCCCCCTCTCCCCCCTACGGGCTAATTAACATATGTTAGTGAACATGACACCTAATAGTGTAGCATGAAAACAAGGTGGAGGGACTTTGTACGTCCACAGCCTTTTCATTATATTCTTAATGAAATAAACCAAGGTTGTGCTTTACACTCGGTTCTCCAGCTTCTCGTGGCCTCGATTCCATCTTCTCTGGCTTGACCAACACACTAATGTGGGGGAGGGGAGGGGGGAGGGATAAATGCCAGTCCATTTCCCTTACCTGCGTCTTCGTGGAAAAGGTGCTGACAATAATCATCGCCTCCTGATGGGGGGTTGTCTGGGCCTCTCATGTGGCAGATAAGAGAGCAGGAATAAACCCGTGTGATGCCATCCGGCAGACTGGCATATGAAGAAAGGTCCCAGGATGAGTGTCATCAAAACAAGTCGCCAAAATCTCATCCCCCCTCCCCCACGCCCTCCCCCCAAGACGAGACGCTCAAACAGCCGGGGCCACGGCCGTTTGATCTCCGAAAGGTCCACAGAATGGGAAGGAATTAGCCGAGGCTGAAGGTGCACGCAATGATACTGACACTCTGCCGTAAGGTCATCTCTGCTTCACACGGCGGGAAAAGGCCGGCCAAGTCATCGGGTGTCAGAAGGAGGGAAATCAAGAGTGAGCAGTACAAAGCTAATTTGATTTGAGCGACTCTCGGTTGATCTGCAGGTGCAGACGTGGAAGTTCCCTCCAAGTCGGATGAAACTTTCAGACGAGTATCGAGGCTCGCCGTTACGAAATCACATGAGCTCACTTGGTGCTGAAATTAAGCCGTTATCATATGTGACATCATAAGCAATGAAATACCCATGAATGCACCACAACACTACTCTAAAACAGGATTTGGAGATTGCATGATGGGAGGAAAAAGACCAGATTTTTTCCTTGAATCCTAACGTGGATCCTTCCAGAAGGTAGAACCCTCGTTTTCTTCGGTGTTCCTGCAGCGAAGACGTCATTGAACGCCTCCGAGTGACTTTCACACTGGGAGTTTGTCAGAAACCCTCGCAGGGGAAATTAGGTTAATTAGATTCTCTTAATGCCAACGACACAATACCAACTCGCCTGAAGACACATCAGGGCAACAGATTACCCATAGTGCAACAGTCTTTTAGGAAAAGAAAATCCTTTTGCGTTTCTGTGTTGCGTGACATTATATTAACACACAAACACACTAGATGATGACAGTATAAACTCAAGAATACTTGACTCAATACAAGATAAACCATGACTCATTGCTTTTCATTATTTCAGCATTTGGCCACGTTTATTAAATCGTTAATTTTGCTGTAAGTGTTTTATGAATTACTGGAGGTCGTCAGATAAGCAACAGCAGAGAGGAGATACATACATCCTCTATGTCCTGATTAAAAGTACTCTTTTGGGTTGTATGTGAGATTTAACAGGTAAACTGTGATTTGGATTGAAGAACTCAGCTTTGCTGTATATTTCCTGTGTTTCCAACCTGAACCCGACTGGAGAGAATCTCCTCCTCAACCACGTTTTCTAGGACCAACAGCATCTCGAGGGACAAGTTTAACTCACATCTGCCGATTATCAGATTATTTCTCTCCCGTTCCAAACCAGTACAACCTAATCTCAAAATCAATACCTGTAGGTGACCCGCAATTACAGATCCTTTCTCCGACTCGGCTCCGCCTTTCTTTGCCGGAGCCTGTAATTGATTTCCATTGCTGCATTAATAATCTCTTGGTAAATAAGGTATTCAGCAGGGTTAGATGCTCCAAACGTAGGCGTAAATACGACGCGGCATCGCTCTGCCGAACGGCGGCACTTAACGACATCTGTGTCCAGAGAAAGCCGGGAAGCCGGGACGGATCGCTCCGGGGATTCATGTGTAATCAACATGTGTCCTTGTGTCTGGGGGGTAATGTGATTCCCCAGCGGTGCCTGCAGATGGGCTGCCGTTTGCCGTTTGGTTTACAGAGAGAACCAGCGGAGCCTCAAGAGTAATCAACGTGAGACCTTCCATTAAGTCATTACTCAATACCCGGCTTAGAGCCGCATTCTTGGAAGAGCGCGGCGCCGCAGGGTGAACGGCCGAGGTCACCCGGCCCGGTTTGTCACCGGCTGGTGTGCGAATTATCGATCCGCCCCCGTTTTTTGATTTCTCCAAGAATGAATAGCGTGACCTCTGTTTGGCAGCTGAAAGCAGAAAGATATGTTTGTATCTGTCACGCAGGAGTAATCTGCCTCCGGAGGGAAGAACTCGTGGATTTCACCTTTTTAAAATCCTAATCAGGGCTGAGACACATTTCATGTAACACCTGTCACGCCTCCAAGAGGACGTTTATTATCTGTCGGCTTCGCTGGAAACACTTCTGATGTTTGAGAGACGAAGGATGAGTTTATATGTTCACTTATTTCCCTTTTTGCTGTTTAGAGAAACAACAACGTCCATGGTTCCGTTCAAAGAAAACATCCTCATTATTCAGAATAACATACATTATATATTACGATATCATGAATGAAGTATGGTTTTATCTCATCTTAACCCGTAATTCATGCATTTTAATGTTATTGGTGGATTATATTTGGGATTATTAATCTGAATCTTCAAAGCGACTATCAATAATCGTAGATGAAAATAGTAAATACTCAACATTTTTAATATGTTACTCTTGTACATTGTTACTGTTAGTTACTCTCCACCGCTGCTGTTTTGTTATATTGTTCTGCGAAGCAATAAAATGGATTTTATTGTGCAAATCTGTGCACTATAAAAACTGTAATATTCAGCAGCAGCTGTCCTTTTGTTTATAGCCGGTAACATTAAATTGTTTTTCCTCTACGTGGAGCCTCGATCCCACCGGTTCCTTCTGGAGATGGAAGTCTTTAATATCACACATATATTGTTTGCATACATTTTGCAAAACAATCATGGGAACCAGGTTTCTTACTCGTTAATGCGGTGACGCTGGAGTTGCATATTCAAAAGATTTCACTCTGGTTTCAAAAGTTTTCCTTTGTAGCCTCCTAAAGCTGTCGTCATGGAAACGAAAGCCCAGAAAGTAAAGAATACTTATACTTACTTACGTATTATGTTGAAAGCATCGTCGTGTTAAACGTTCCCTCAACCACAAGAATGCCTATCAAGACCCCCCCCCCCCCCCCCGATCCACAGCTGTTAACTGATGGATCTGTGACGGGTTTGCTGAACCTAAAGAAGTCGTTAAACTGTGCAGGAGTGTGGCTTGTTGATCACATTAAATGAGATGTTATTGTCCTCTAAACAACCAACACGATGTTTGGAGACAGCTTTTTACAGAAGGACCACAAATGAAAGGAAAACTAATTCCACTAACAGATCCACAGAAATATAATCACCAACTATTTTCATCATCTGTTCATCATCAAAAGTCATTTTTCATAAAGAAATGTCAGAAAATGCTGTTTTCAGTCCCTCAAATATGGAGATCTTCTTTTCTCTGTTCTATCATAGATGTCATCACATACAACACACATTTCAAGACCTTTATTCTACATCCAAGACCTTTTCAAACCTTGAACACACCACACTAGAATGCAAGTGTTTTCGAACCCTGTTTAATTCTTCTTTTTGGTTTTGGTCCGATCACCATCACGCGTCCCGTAATGTCGATCATTTAAAGGTGGAAACGAGTGATCGGGGGTTAAATGTCGTGCGGCGACCTTCCTCCTGCCGGTTTTGTCTGGGACTTAAACCTATGACACACGGTGACACCGCTTCAATGCTAAGTGGCCAAACGAACCGTTGTTTGTCTCCACAAGGTCAAACAGCAGAGAAGCTGCCCTGAAGACAACGACACCGACTGCTCCACCTTCACATCCTCTGCATTCATATGATAATGTCCCTCGCCTTACAACACATCACAAAGGCGTGATCCACCGAGACGTCACCTGGCAACACCAGGTATTAGAACGCCTCATTAAAACGTGAGCACAATCAATGATTATTAGCCTCTACTAAAAGGCTAATGAGTCTTTAGTGTAATTGAGTGGCGTATTGCTGAATCCAAATGTCACATACCAGGTAATCGATGCGTAGACGGAGTCGTGCAACCAGGCGGGGTTCTGGTTTAGATGCAGGGTGTCCTTTAGTCATTTATCTTGTGTTTTACTCAATTAATCTTAATACAGAGAGGATAATCCTCCTCATTAACGCTCTCATTAACCACGGGGTCCATGCCAAGATGGCAGTGTGGAAGTTTCAAAAAGGGTTCAAAAACTGGTGCAGCTACTGATTTGATTTTAGCGTCAAATACTATCATTAACCTCTAATAAATCCTGAAATTGTTGTAATGTATTAGTGTTGGTTGGACAGAACTTTATAGAGTTCACTTTAATGACTAATGACCACTATTAATTCATTAAAAATCAATCAATATCATGTTGATAACTTAATTTCCTTAGATCGCAACTCTTGATGTAGGATCTTTGTTTAGAAGATAATATGCTTGTTGATAATATGGGGTTATTTATTGACTAACTAAGGATTAATCCAAGAGAATAACATCATAACAGAGATGTAACAAAGATGTAGCACATCTATATATATATATATATATATATATATATATATAGATGCAGCACACATATAACTATACAGGTATAACTGGGAAACTGGTGACCAACACATCCAGAGCGTTTGGTGATAAAGGAAAGTGTGTTTTCTCCTAAGAATTTGGACTTTCTGAGTAGCCATAAACAAAATAATGAAATGGCCTCACAGATATCAGATTTTAACACACACTAATACTCAGTTTCACCTCCGTCGCCACTGTTTGAGTGTTTCCATCTCAGCTTCCCTCCAAGCGGCCACGTTCCCGTCGGTGAAGGAGACGCCGATGTTCTGCGGTGGTTCCGGAGGCGGTTCGCTTTCCAGGGTCGCCACCGTGTGAGCGAGCTCGGCCGGTGGTGCTTGGATGCTCAAGTGACTAATTAAATGCCGTCCGTCAATATGCAGAATCTTTGCGGGCTGTCGTTTGGCTTGGAGTTGAACAAAAAGGAGACTCTTGTGTGGAAAGAGTAAACTTCTAGAAAATGCAAAAATGGAGAATTTAACGGTGAACAAACTAGCTAATAAATCGTCCCCCGAGGCTGGACCGAGTATCGGATTACGCTCCAAGAGGACTTTAACTTGTAATGTATAATTATAACCGTTTCATTCAAGTTGGAGGAGAACTCCACTCTGATGGAAGCGGCTGGTCATTTAACCGGTTCAGCACAGGGTGAGGACGGATATGTCTGAGTGACTGATGGGGACGACGGTGATGAGATGCAACGTACCCCTTCAGGGCGGATCTGCTCCCTCGACGTACGCCTACTAACTCCGCTTTCACCACCGACGGGCTCCGATGAGTCGACGGGTCCGTTGCCGTGTCATGTGACGTGTTGCCAGAGGACAACCGCGGTGCAAATGGGAATGAGTGGTGGAGTTGTGCGGTCGGAGGACAGGAGAGAAGATCGTGTCATCTAAAAGATTCTCAATGTCGAGGATGAATATCCAGACGAACGTTCTGTTTCTTTGTAGGCTCATGACGATGTCACACTTTTAGTGGACAACACCGACGGCGTTGTGGTAACTTTGTGCTCTCGTTCAACACTGGACCAATTTAACAACAAAAAAAACACACACCATCCTCATTAATCACTCAGACACACCAACATGTGGGACACGGGGTCGAAAAACACCAAAGTTGCCCTTGAAGTTTTGGAGCCGAACTAATTGGCTCGAGTCTTCAGACTCTTCTGGAGCAAAAGCACAAGGTTGAACTTGGCGACGGAACTTTAAAGCACCTGCCAAACAAAAAGCAGGAGTCTGGACGGACGACGCCGGCGATAAATCCTCATTTACTTGATGGTCACCGAGGTGTGACAAGCCGTCTTCCTCAAGAGGGAACGAGCTCTCAGAGACGGAGACGGTGGGGGGGGACTCGGACTTCATGGTTTAATCCCTCATCTTTTACAAACCTGTGATGCTTCCATCTTCATGAGCCTTATTTTTTTTTGGTAACAATCTATTGATAATGAATCCCTTTGGCCACGATAACCGTGGGGTGAAATCTGATATGATGACAGCCCTCAGACCACCGCCGAGCCTCGGCTTAATGTCAGGAGCTGCTGGACCGTCACCGCTCGCCCAGTATGATCACCGCGACACGATGACGTTCACTGGGGAGTGTTTCCTCCAACCTTTGAGCCATGCATAAGGTCTCCGGGGGTCACGACCCCGTTTACAGGTCACTGGAGTTATTGACAAAGCATGATACGCAGCTTCTGTCTGAGAGGTTCCACAGGCAGGCGGCGGAATAATTAATTCTCCAACAGCTAAACATCTATAAGAGGGGGTTGCTATCGAGTGTCACTGAGGAGAAATGACACCTTTGAATGCAGATGTTTGTTTGAAGGAGCGTAGATTCAGTCAAGCAGTAAATGAGAGCCAGAAAGGTGTGAAGGTAGATAATGCATAGTGTTTCCCTGCATCTGTTTCCTGACCCACGACAGCAGCCTCAGCCTCCCAGCTGATGAGGTGGATTTGCATAAAAGTGAGAGTTTAACAGGCGATCCGACGTGTATCTGTTACATTTGAGACTTTGACGTAGAATTGAGAGCACGGAAGTAAATACGCTATGAAAAAAAGGTGAAACGGAAGATTCTGCATCTTAATCTTACAAATACAAAATAATAAATGACACTAACGGTAAAACAAAAGCTGAACAACGTTTAAACCATTAACATCAGTTTTTAAGCGTTATTTTTCCTTTTTAAAGGAGTCATCACCAGGAAATCGCAATTTCTCTTGTTAAAACATGCATATCTGTGTTTGACCTCAGTTGAAACTTGCCTGAAAGGCTGGAGTTTGAAAGTGGCGCCGTTTTTTCGCTTCTGCTCTTTTTCCGAACAGGAATAGCACACAAGGGTGTGCATTCCTAAAGCACGAGATTTTGATTCTGCGCCTTCGGTGACGTCACCGTGGCGGCTACTTGCATAAGCCCACCCCTCTTTCACCACCCAACCCCGCCCCGTCCGCTACCTGAAATCGCCGAAGCGCCGCCATTATGTTTTGGAGTCTGCATGCAGGCAAGCCCCCCCGGCTCTGTCCTTCCTGCGGCGAATCAACGCGCGCCTCATTACATATTATACAATGCACATCCGGACCAGTCAAAACCTCGCGCGTAATCTCGCGTGATAAAATCGCGGTACGAAAAAGGGTCAGAACAAGCTCAATGTTTGATTAAATTTTTTTTTTTTTTTCTAATAAGTTTTACGAATTGATCCAAAGCGATCCAAGGGGGGCTGGATACGTATAAAACCAGGTGATGACTCCTTTAAGAGCGTGGAAGTTTTCTCCAAATCTGAAAATCACATGACATGTTTCGTTGGTGCTGCTGGCGACTCTCTAGCTCCCATGATGCAATGCGTGATTACATTGCAGTTTAACATTACGTTTCTTGAGTTAAATTGTATTTATTTTTCTGTCTGGACTTAATAACCTGTACATATCGTTTTGTATTGATGTTGTCTTGTCTTGTAATAAATAAATAAAACACAGGTAAACAGCTGTGAGACACCTGTCCTTCATACTAAACCTGCCCCTCATATCTTTAGGGACTTTTCAAGAGGTTTTAAAGCAGGTTAACTGAGCGCGCGGGTGTTTACAGGTGACGTGTGGAAGGTGAGTCCTCAGACCGGATGAATGATGACGTGTTGCTGTGTGTGTGTGTGTGTGTGTGTGTGTGTGTGGGGGGGCTTCATCGCGACTGTGCGTCAAAGCTCGGAGACTTTGTTGTCATCGGTGTCCGCGCGTAAAGACGCGCACGTGCAGCAGGAGGAGGAGGAGGGGCAGGAGGGCGCGTGGCGCTCCCGTCGCGTCTCGTGGCGGGTCAGCGGCGATGCCGCCTATAAAAGCGCTTCCAAGATGCCAAAGATCGGTCTTCGCGCTCCCGCTGCCAGCCTCCCTCCACGCGGACCTCTCTCTCTCTCTCTCTCTCTCTTTCTCTCCCCCCCCCCCCCCCCCCCCATCTCTCTCTCTCCCCCGTAGACCCGCGCGCTCCGCTCCACTCCGAACATGCGCGTCAACCAGCGCGGAAACTTTGTGGGAGCAGAGTCCTTCTTTTAAAACAAGCAGCGAAGAGGAAGAAGAAGAAGAAGAGGAGGAAGAAGAGGAAGAAGAGCAGCGACCTCCCGGGCATGGACAATGGATACGCTAAGCCTGTCCGTTAACGCCGTGTCCTACACCGAGGCGGCGGAGCTGTCCTCCGCCGCCGCCGCCACCGACGACCCGTTCACCGGACCCATCAGGGACATCGCGCCGTGGAACTTCACCGTCCTGGCCGTGCTGATGTTCGCGGTCACGTCGCTGTCTCTGAGCGAGAACTTCCTCGTCATGTTCGTCACGTTCCGGTACAAACAGCTGCGGCAGCCGCTCAACTACATCATCGTCAACTTGGCCATCGCGGACTTCCTGGTGTCGCTCACCGGCGGAGTAATAAGTTTCCTCACCAACGCCAAGGGCTACTTCTTCCTGGGGAGGTGGGCGTGCGTCCTGGAGGGCTTCGCCGTCACTTTCTTCGGTGGGTTCAAAGCTGCTTCTTTATTATAATAATAATAATAATAATATTTTATAATATTATTATTATTAATAATACATTAAGTTCATAGGATCAGGTTCTTAGTTTCTATGAGTTTCCATATGTAAAATTAATTTAAATAAATAAATAAATCAGCTTGTGACACATGGATACTAAATACTTTATAACATAATAATAATAATAATAATAATAATAATAATAATAATAATAATAATAATAATAATATATTAACCACATAAGAGGGATTGTACAGGGTTTAAAGACAATGTTCTCGTCTAATCAGCTCGAAAGTAATAGAAATTAATATATATATATATATATATATATATATATATATATATATATATATACTAGGACTAGAATGCATTGGATTGGGATGGCAGGACAATAAATCAAATCTTACTCTAAACTGTCAAGAAGATAAAAAGACATAACTTGGAGAGTGAGACTTGTGGTATTTGTCCCAGACAGTAACAGTAAATGTGTGATATATATACACACACACGTATATGTATATATGTAGGCTACGTGTGAATACTGGAGCATTGGTAACAAAAACCCCGTGTGAGTCTTTAAGGAAGGATTCATGCTCAGGAGCCTCACAGATGGCGATGCATGACTCGCCATAAGTAGGTTACCGTGACCACCAATAACATTTAACTGAATCAGACGGTTTGGGTTTTGAGGTTTCCACTCAAAAGCCTCTCAGACTGAACAAAGAGGGTTCCCAAAGTGGCGTCCCGAGCACCTGGTGACACGTGGCGAGCGTCCCGCGGTCCATTAGATCAGGAGAATTCTCCGGTGGACTCAGGTGGACGGCTCCTTATTGGATTTAGTAACACAGTATCTGACTTTGGTGGACTTGGACAACTCACAGGAGGAGCAGTGTGTGTGTGTGTGTGTGTGTGTGTGTGTGTGTGTGTGTGTGTGTGTCTGTGTGTGTGTGTGTGTGTGTGTTGGGGGGGGCACTTTATGATGTCAAAGCACCAGAATGATCAACAACAGGAAACAATCATTTATGAACACTCAGGAGAATATAATGAGTCCGACTCATTAACAAATCACTTGACATAGTTCAACCTGTGTCACTAATCATGAGTCACGAGGTCCCATGTGGATCTCTGACGAATAAAGACTCTTACATTCTGATACTAAATAACGACAATTAAAAGGACAAGTATGCCCAGATTATAACGTGGTGTGGGATCTGAATGCTGTAATGAGGAGAACGGATGCTTAAGATTCTGCTCAGTGTTTTCTATTCCCGCCTGGTTTTAGTGCACCTGTGATTTACAGGTAAAAAAAAAACTTTGTTAAAGCTCCAAAAGCAGTGTTTAAAACGTCTGTGACTCAATGGAACCCCCTCCTCTCCACTCGATCCAGATCGTACCTGGCTGTGGAGGGACGGTAATTAACCGGGCTGTGAGAGTGACTTATTACCACAATTAAAGTCTGCATTCTTTTTTTCTGGAGCCCATTAGGAGGCAGCCTCCCTGGCTCATGAAACTATTTCTGAAGTAGGACACTAACAAAATGTGGTGAAAACTGTGGGAGATGATCCCGGCTGGCTGCGTTCAAGAAGTCCAGATAAAAAGGAGCGAATTAAGAGAACTTAAATAAAAGAAGCACTCGTCACGGCTCAATTATGATGATATTCCAGAAAACAATTAACCACCAGATAGAAAATGAAAGCTGGTTTATTGAAATTAAAGGTTGTAATTAAAATAGTGTTTTGGAGCTGGTTCACACTGACCTGCTGCCGTTTGCTCCAGGGATCGTGGCGCTGTGGTCCCTCGCCGTTCTGTCCTTCGAGCGGTTCTTCGTCATCTGCCGGCCTCTGGGGAACATCCGCCTGCAGGCCAAGCACGCCATCCTGGGTCTGCTGTTCGTCTGGACCTTCTCCTTCGTCTGGACCTTCCCCCCGGTGCTGGGCTGGAACAGATACACCATCAGCAAGATCGGCACAACCTGTGAGCCAGACTGGTGAGGAACATGCGATTTTTATTATCTCAAAAAAAATGAGAAATCGATCTTTAAAAAGAGTCCGTAAATCTAAAAAAAAAAAAACGTTTTCTTACGTAATCCTCACTGTTTTTTTAATCAGCCAAATGAAAACTGAAGAGAGTGAGGTTGTGGATTATCGGCTGGTCATATTCGCCTCCATCATATTTGAGGTTTAAGAGCATTTCAAAATTATGCAACAAAACTAATATATATAAGTTGTTTTTTTTGTGTGATTTGGCTTAAGTGACTATTGTTAGTTATTTTAGATACTTTGATGCAGAAAAAAAAATGTATGTGAAACTTTCTTCACATTCTTCCTTATTCTTTTTAGGAACAAACCTGGAATCAGGTTCAGATAGTTTTTTAAATACTAACCCCACCAGGGGGCGACTCCTCTCTGGTTGTATAGAAGTCTATGAGAAAATGGTCCTACTTCTCTCTGCTGGCCACCAGGGGGCGACTCCTCTCTGGTTGTATAGAAGTCTATGAGAAAATGGTCCTACTTCTCTCTTGATGTATTATCTCAGTAAACATTGTAAACATGAGTTTATGGTCTCAATCTCTAGTTTCAAGTCTTCTTCAATCCAGCATGATGTTCATTTAGTACATTATGGTCCATTTAGAGTCCACCAGACCAGAAAGCAGGGGATGCTTTAGGGGGCGGGGCTTACCTGCTGATTTCCGACCACAAGGCACACAAACAGATAAAGATTAGACACTTGGCTCGGATCTACATTGGTTTCAGCTGCATTCGGTCCCACTGTGTGAATTTGTCTCGGGGAGTCCCTCAGGGTGCCATCTGGGTAAATGCTATTTCTCTACTGTGATCAAAGGCGTGGTGCAGATAGGGGGTGTTGAGTGTTTGCCCGGAGCCCTGTGAGGGAGCCGTTGCCCAGATGAACCTTAATACAATTAAGAGATCACCTTATGGAGAAACCCCCACGCAGCATGAGCTCCGTCCAAAAACACATCTGGTGAACAGCAGGACTGAGAACAGGTGTTCCACGTGCACAGCCTGGTGCATTTTAAACGCCCTCATTTATGTGCATCTTTATCTTTTTTTTCGTCCTTCCTTTATCTCTGGATGCATGCTGATATTCAGCCGCAGACGGTTTCAGAATGTTAAAAAGGCAGAACATGTGAAGGATTGCAGGAGAGTCGTCAGTAGGTGGCGATATCATCGGCGAGGGGTTTGGATGAAATCTACTGCATCTAATATGCTGCTGGCTTTCTTCCAAATGCCTTCCAGTACTCGGGTATTGTGTCAGACATGTATTATGTATACGCACACACACACACACACACACACAGGTTGTCAAAGAAGATACTTTCTCATTTCATTATACTTTTTTATTATTGATGAAAACTAAAATGTCATCGTCAGGAGGAAAATGTACTATATAGCAATTTTAAATGTTAATGTATATTTTGGTGTTAAAGAAAAGAAAAAAACTCCCCAAAAATCCTAATGTTGAAATGTGGAGCATACTGAGCTCCCACTTTAAATGAGGAGATTCGCTCCGACAGCCGAGCTGCCGGTGAGACGGGACACACCGGCTGGCGGCGGGCAGATGGATTCTTTTAACCAATTTGATTTTTCGGGTGGGGGGATTGTTTGACAGCAGCGACGGGTTCAAACCTCATCATGAATGGCAGCTTGGCTGGTGACGGCGCTCTCGGAGATGATTTAAAGTTAAGTTTTAAGTGCTGAAGTGGATCGTTAAATCACTAAAACCCAAATTGCGTTGGCCTGTTGATGATTTTTATGCTGTGATCTGTAGCTTTGGCTTCCATTTTCATCTCTTTAGCCTGTTTGACATCCTGGATATATCCTTTAAAAACATTGTCGTAATATTTCTTACAGGGAGTGTGGGCTCTATGGTAGCTCTGACAGCTTGATGGAGTAGCAGCTGGGGGCGGGGCTTAGCCAAGGGTCAATTAATGGATTTCATTTGGAGGCATCAGTCTGGAGTTTGACTGCTGGTTGAACCTAATGGACAAATCCACCTGTGTTCATATACATCGTGACGGGGGGGTGGACTGTAGAAACAAATATAGCGGCAGGAGGTCGACGAAGGAGTAGATTATGTTTTAATAAAACTACGGAGGGCAGACGTGGCGAGTCCGGGTGGAGCCGACCACAGGGCGTATGGCGGTCTGCAGGGGTGCAATTAGAAGCAAAGTAAGCAAAAACAAAATTGCATTTTCATGTCCTGCCTTCGGGGGCACGGAGCGACGGGAGAAACGGGAGAACGGGTCCTAGGACATATCGGGGATTTCACCTAATTACATGTTCAGAGCCTCGAGTTGCTTTTTTTTTTGCAGACACACACCTAACAAATCCCTCAACAAGGCTGTGTTTCACCCCCAGGGTGGCCGCTCGCCTGAATGATGCATTTTGTTCGTTAAAAACAAAGAAAATAAAGAAGCAAATCTTCATGCATCATGAAGTAATATTTTGCCGATGTGTCACATGGCAATAAATTCATGAGGAATGAGGTGTGAATCGATCCATCACAAACGTGTGCAGGCCACACTTCCCCACTTCAACAAGGACTAAGATGCATGAACACACACACACACACACACACACACACACACACACACACACACACACACACACACACACACACACACACACACACTCTGCCTGCCAGGTAGTTCCTTACACATCAATCCGAAGCTTGTCTCGTTCTGACGGCGGTGTGGAAATGACATAATTAGAGTAAATTAGTGGCCTCCAGGACCCTAATTGTGTCACAGCGATTGGTCTCAGCTGTGAAATTTTCCCTTTTAACTGAAGCTCAAACGAGGTGCACAACTGTCATCTTTCTCTCCAGCCAGATAAAAGCCTCTGAATGTCAAATTTACATTTCACAGACGGCTCAATGCTGGGAAATTACAGGACGGCTAACCGTTGTGTTCTTAAAGGGACAGTCCGTCAAACAAACGGTTTGATATAAATATATATAGATATATGATAGTGGAGGACCTCGCCCACATTTATGTCAAGCAAAGCATTGCATGTTGAAAACTTGCATTGTTTTTCAGGGGGGTGGGGCAGTTTAAAGCTCATCCAATGTGTTTGTTCTCCACCAGGTATTCGACCAACATGATCGATCACAGCTACATCATCACCTTCTTCACCACCTGCTTCATTCTGCCCCTCGGAGTCATATTCTTCTGCTACGGAAAGCTCCTGCGGAAGCTCAGGAAGGTGAGTACCAGCTCCAACACACAACACGCAAGGAAATGAGTCATTCAGAAAAGCTTTCAGACGGGTTAGGAAATGTGTAAATGGATTTCCATAGATGTCAGATTATTTCTTTAAACCAATCAGAAACATCGGAGTTATATCGAATGTTCCTTCCATGCACCTTATTTCCTACCTTACAAATTTTACCCCAAAAATAAGGTCCACACACAGCCTTATCTATCACCACTAGATGCTACCAAATCCCACAGACTGCACCTTTAACCCCTACACAGATGTTCCTGTGCTTTGACCATGGTAGTTAACATGCTGTGATGTACATAAATATGGATTTGAAAAGTGGCTGACAAAGAAAACACACTTCTACTGAGTTTACTCCATATTGATGATCCGTGCAGACAAAAACAGCGTTTCCAAAGGCCAGAGCCATTAAGAGGGACACAAAGACGACGGTATAATGGAGGCTGCATTCAAAATGGGCAAATTAAATTAGATTTTTGGTGAGTTTCTGTAAATGAACCCATGTAGATGTGCAATCAGGGCTGCATCGGTAACTTTAAAGCTGTGTGGGGTCATTTGGATGCCAGATTAAAAAGGTTCCCTGCTGAGTTTTCACTCCGTTTTACCAAATGAATGCTTTATTTAAGACAGAAATGTGTCCGGAAGACTATTACTTTGGCTAAACTGAAGCTGACAGGATGGAAATAGTCCAATTTGAGTTGGATATATTCACGGTTTCACGGAGCACCGCTGACAGCAGGGAAGGGAAATTATTTACTTACACAACGGGGTGTTGAATTCAATGAAAATTCTGTTCATCTTTTCCAAAATCAAATTCAAGCACTTTTAAAAGCATTTCCAGGTGCATCTCCATGCTTTTCCAGCCCCTTCCAGCTGTGGTAAACTCCATATTTGTATCAATCCAATGGTCAGTATTCAGTCTACTTATTATGTCACTTGTTCATCACATTAAATGAGATGTTATTGTCCTCTAAACAACCAACATGATGTTTGGAGACAGCTTTTTACAGAAGGACCACAAATGAAAGGAAAACTAATTCCACTAACAGATCCACAGAAATATAATCACCAACTATTTTCATCATCTGTTCATCATCAAAAGTCATTTTTCATAAAGAAATGTCACAAAATGCTGTTTTCAGTCCCTCAAATATGGAGATCTTCTTTTCTCTGTTCTATCATAGATGTCATCACATACAACACACATTTCAAGACCTTTATTCTACATCCAAGCACTTTCCAAACCTGGAAAACACCACACTAAAATTCAAGTGTTTTCAAGGATTTCCAGCCCCTGTAAAAACTGCTACCAGCTACTGGAACTGTAGCTAAAGCACCCTGAGGTGCTCCAGAGCTGGTCACCACCTGGCAAGGTTGTGTCCTAGCAGCAGGAAGTGAGGTGCGCTTGTCTCATTTGCCTCGTTTTGCCAATCTTTACATTGGCCTAAGTTTTGGCCTCCATGTCCCTTCCAGGCCTCCGTAGCTATCGGACTATTACATTGAAACAATCAGGTCTACGTGTTTGTATTTTAGTACTGAACAGCTACTCGTGGTTCTGCGTTTCCTCCAGGTATCTCACGGCCGTCTGGCCAGCGCCAGGAAGCCGGAGAGGCAGGTGACCCGCATGGTGGTGGTGATGATCGTGGCGTTCATGGTGGGCTGGACGCCGTACGCGGCCTTCTCCATACTGGTCACGGCTTACCCCACCATCCATCTGGACCCCCGGCTGGCCTCCATCCCCGCCTTCTTTTCCAAGACGGCCACCGTCTACAACCCAATCATCTACGTCTTCATGAACAAACAGGTAACGGAACGTTTTTTTGCCCAGTAGCAAACCAGTTCCAGCAGTTTAGAGGAAGGAAGCTCGATTCCTTCCCGCTGCCAGAGACACATCAGCGTATGCATGCAGACCGACGCTGCTACTGAGATATGGCTTTTATTCCCATTTCTGTTGTTGTTGGGTGTTAGCCTGTCTCTCAATAATGCATGGTGTATGAATAAATGAAACATGAAATCCAGAGAACACAATTGTTCATGCGTGGCTTTTCTTAAAAAATATATTAGCCACCTATGGTATATACTGTACGCTTGTGAGGCTTGCAATTTTTCATGCCTTTATACCTTGCTGTCTGGTCCCCCCCCCCCTGAGATGCACTGTACAGGGAATCTGTACTGATATTGATTATATGACAGCAGTCAATAGAGGAGAAGAGAGTGCAGGTCGTTTGGATACACATGACATCGGATATTTGGTAAAAAGGCCCGGCTATAAGACTCCTTTAAGCACCATTGCAGGGAATGATTCCCAGCGTTTCACCAATGAGTGACATAACCGGATTTAACAACCTATTAAAGTGGCAACGGGACACTTAATTAAGTGCTTTATTTAAGGGGAACTGCAAGAAAGGGAGCTACTTGTCCATTTCTTAGACTTTGTAATTCAAGGGGTGTTCACAGTGAGTGTATTGTCTTGAAGTAGCGTAGAGTGAAACATACATCAGCAGGTATAGAGTGGAGACTCGGGATCCCACAGAGACCACGTCCTTGTTGACTCACTTCACGTAAACCATGTGAATCATGTGCTTTTTAAAGTGCAGCCGGCACACATTTTACAACTTTTGTGAGGTCATCAAGCAAAGTTTACGTGACGTGATTGTATTTAAAAACGTGCTGAACTGTTGGAATTTGAGAAAAATGAACTTGCAGAGGTCGGCCTGATTCAACTAACCATGGTCTTCAATCACGACCTTCGTGAGTTGGATCAGGTGAGTTTTGCTGGGCTAAAACAAAAACCGGCCCTTCTTGGATAAGACTGGTCTAAAGTCTTTGCAATCAAGTCCTGAGTCAAGCTGCAAGTCTATTCACAAGTCTGAAAATTTAAGTTCAGAGTCAAAAACAATAGGGCTTCAAAATGTTGTTGGAAAATGGCAAACGTGTTGAGAACACTGTGCTGGACATTTAAAAAACGATACGATCCCCAGCCCTCCTAACCAAATGTAACGCTGTTTGTGCCTCCGATTGCTTCTTTTGCTCACTGCTATTCTTTCTTTTTTTTGCCCACTGTGTAAGTTCTGTGTAAAATTATTGTAGTGTTTTGTACAAGTTTCCCTCACTGCCGCTCAGTAACATAGCAGTGGTTCCTCACTGTTCTCTGCAACTTGATTGGATGCTGATTGGTTCAAAGAAAAGTGAATCCGGGGAATTAAGTGTGCAACGCTGGAAGTGGAGTCGCCTGTTATTGTCGCGGTAATGCAATCTGAGTCTGTGATAGGAGGACACCGGTTTAGGATGTGGAAAACGAGTGTTACTTGGAACGTGAAATGGGAATATTGGTTTATCGGTCTTTCCCGGGAAAGTCGTTCCACGGCGGCATCGACATGGACCTCACAGTGTCCCTTAAGCAACAAACAGATTACATGGCCGACTCTTCCCAGAATGCTTCACCCGCCAATTTGAATTTCATTTCCATCTCTGCTGCGTCCAATTCACTGACATCACGTGGGGTTTCTTTACCTTTCACCACAGTTTTGAGTTGCCGCTCTAAGTTTTCCCTGAAGCTCTATTAACACTGTGAAGTCGTAACAACCTATTCATGTATTCCAGCCCGGTTTCACGGCGCTCCGTTGTCTTTTGATTGGACATGACAGGTTTTTTAATGGATCATTCTTCCAGAGTGAACGCTAAAACTGCCAAGGCCAGTTACGACGAACACGGCCAATTCCACCTCCAGTACATTTAAAGTGATCTATTTTCAGATAGGAGGTGTAGAAGTCCTACTATACGTGCATGTGCTTGGCTTGACGCTGAGATCAGACCTCCGTTGACAAGGCGAGGTGAAGCAGGGTCCTCGGGGAGTCCCATGATGCTACTCAGAGCAACGATTTGAGCGGGAGACGGGTCCTCCCCGGATCTCTGAGGCTCAAAAGGTCGAAGCCGAAAAGAATATTCGGAACATTTTCTGTTAATATTCAACATCGCTTTTTCACAGGAGGCTTACACAGTTTGATCAATAGGGAAGATCTAAAAATAAAAAGCATGAAAGATATTTAAGTCTGGACAGCTCAGACAAGTAATACTGTACTGTGTTGGGCCCACAAGGGACTTGAAGAGAAAAGGAAACTTTATTGATCTGTTCTTACTTTCTTCACCTCCTCCTCCTGCTGCTGCTGCCCTAGATTGAGTTTTGTAAAACTAAAAACACAAAGTGAAACCATGGCAGCCATTAGAGCAGAGAGAATGCTACTCTTTTACTTTTCATGCTCACATTTTTGTCAGATAATCAAACCGGCGACCTTTGGGGTCACAATGGCCGACAGATATAATAACACGGGCTCTTTTCAAACCCAGTTTCACATAAAAGACCTTTGTTGAGTTCCCGGTGTGAGGAAGACAACTGCATCAGTGGAGGAGACTGAAATATTTACAGTCCTAATATGCCACATCACCAAAACCACCCATGTGCTAATATCTTCATGACCTCCATGTCCATGGATACTTTTCACAAGATGAAGAGGTGCAATATCTGCTCTTTGCTCAGTTGCAATTTTAACAGCAGAATTAAAAGGACCTTCTGAAGCCAATAACGGCCGCTGTTAATGTCGTGTCACATGAGCGTCGTAACGTCACCGAAATAACGTAGAAATAGTTCCACATTTAACATTCAACTTTGTTGTTTTCATGATCCAAACAGTTGGGAGTTTAATAAACCGTTTAACAGCGCTATCAGGCAAAAAGTTAAAAGAAATATTAAAGATTAAAAAAAGCTATACCTGGTCCACCTTATAGGTCAGTCCACCTTAAGTGTTCCTGAGCTGGAGCCTGAGTTGTTGCTACCTTCGGGGCTAACCCCCTTCACTTTAATCATCATTATTGTTAACGCTGCGCTGCCTCTGTGGAATCCGAGTACATGAGGACCGTATCGGATCCGACATCCGGTACCGGAGCCTCACCAAACCCGATGCTACCTGCCCAGCATCTATCTCAATTTGCAATCAGAGCGCTCCGTAGGTTAAACATGATTACACAGTACATGATTCGTTCACCTAACGTGCCCTTTACAAACCTTCAAAAGCAAAATCAAAGCTATTTTTTTTAACCGTTATCCAGCAGCAGGATGCAGCATCAAAGGTGTGTTCATGATCCACAGATTTCTGCCTGACATTAAACTAAAAACAGACTGTGCCCTTATGCCCTCTACTTCTTCAGTGCAGTCGGTGAAAATAGTTTGATTCTTACGCACAGTTGGCCGCTGGGTTACGAGGTAAACATTGGTATGAAACGGAGAGCCGAGGTCACAAATGCAGCAACCCAGAACCAAAGGCAACTTTCTGGTTAACATATAGGAGGATTTAGCAGCTTAAAAAAAGACAATGCTCAAAGTGAATATCGGACTCACATTCCCCATGGATGGGGCGAGGCCACAAGTCGATGCTAATTATGCCTCATGTAAATAAGCAGTTGCACACTAGCACATTTGCATAAACAGCTTTATACGATCGTACTGCGGGTTACAAGTGGACGGAACAACCCTGGAAGGTAGCTTCTGGTTCCCTCAATAAATAAAGACAAGGGTTTTTTGTATGAATCTCAATCATTAAAAAAAGTAAATATATGTAACTACTTTTCAGATTAATTATGAATTTTGATGCTTAAAAAAATCAGCAGTTGTTGATAATTGTGTATCAAGCAGAAACAAAAAATGTAGTTTAATAAACTATTTCTAAAATAAAGGAAACATTGCTGTAACACATTACAACTTTGACGTTAATAGACAGATGAGTATTTCTCTCTTCACTGTGATCTGAAACAATGTTTGAGTTCTCATCTTTTTGAAGCCGTGCCGTGAGTAAAAAGTAGAGGTTAAAACTGAAAACTATCTAATTATATGATCATATTTCATAAGGTCATCAATAAATGACAAATCTTCACTTCCCTACCAAGATAGTGAGCAAGACTGTTATTTCACTCATGTACGATATGTATTATACCTTTTTCTATTGCGATCCGCGATATAAATCCTTCATCGTCCCGTCCCTTTGCTGCACTGATGGAATTAATGTGGAAGGCTTGTTAAATTGAAATTCACCCCTCAGGTTGCCATGAAGATGACATTTTAAGAAGAAGGTTGGAGGGAAGAGTTACACAAGTACTGGCTTTAAGAGGTTCAACGGCACACTTCAGGTCCCACAGCAAACAAAGCCATAGACGTCTCAGCCTTTTGCTTTTTCATGACTTTCATGGCATGATCAGAGGGTAGCGGAGGCACTTTGAAAGCACGATTGGTTTGAGGGAAGGCAATTAGGAGGCTCACGCGTTTAATTAGACGGGTCGCCAAGAGTCAGGAATCAGGATTCCTCCTCAGGACCTTCACCGAGTGGGAGCAACGACACATGTGTGACTGAGGATCAATTTAACCACGAAAGGAAAGTGTATTCTGGAACGGGTTCAATACGCTGACGACACAGTCATGTCAGCTAATGGCAAGAAAAGACCATGAAAGCTAACAAGGAGCCAACAAGTATGAACATTCGTTTAGCTTAGCATAAAGATTAGAGGCAGCTGGAAAAGCTAACCTGACAACATCATTAAAACTCACCAATTATTGTAGTTTTACATACACAAACAGGAAATTAAGTTATATATATGGTGTTACTCTATAGCTCCTTTTTGACCTCAAGAACTTTCTGACTGTCTTTCGACTATAGGGGCCAGGCACTAAATTAAATTCAGGGGTCATTTTACGGGGTCATTTTAGCCAAACCATAGGCCCTGGTCGGGGTACTACTTTCTGAAAGTACAGGGAGTTTCAGGGTGGAGTTTCCATGTTTGGATATCTGTTGCTGATTCTTCAAACACACAGCATAAGATAAAAAAAGAACTGTAGTAGGACAAGGATGAGCATTTTTCTGTGTCTGATAACATTAAAATCAAAGTTAGGCTCATTTAGATAAAGATCCGAGCGTAAGAGCAGATTGTTTCACTGCGATTATGTTATAAAATACAAATAAATAACCACGAACACACGGGAGATGATTTACTGTGGACACAGATGCTCTTTGTTTGCTTTCATAACATCTATCAGAACTATGCAGCGGTAAATGTCATCGCGCTGAGAAAAAAACCTCCGCGTTGATCTTTTACAACATGCTTTTCCTGGATGAAACAGACGGGCACACTGATCTCACACTCGGCAGCAGCATGTTGCGTCTTCATACAGACAACAACGGGGTGAAGGAAACGTTTAGTTCCTTGAGAAGTTAACGCCGTTCGTGCAGCTCCGTGTAAAGTCAAATTTCTGTTTTTACATTTCTGTTTATGTACAGAATAACAAAACGTAACACAACAAGCTAATTGCTTTTAATTCTCTTGTCCAGTTCAGGAAGTGCCTAATCCAGCTGTTCAGCGGCTCAGGGACCATCCCGGACAGCAACATGAACCAGACCTCGGAGAGACCGGGCATCACCGCGGAGAGCCAAACGGGGGAGATGTCGGCCATCGCGGCCCGCATCCCCGTGGGGGGCACGGTGTCGCCCCGGTCCGACGAGTCCACCACCGAGTGCGGCTCGTTCGCCCAGCTGCCGATCCCAGAGAACAAAGTGTGTCCGATGTAACAGCGAAACCTGATCCCAGTCCTCTCAACGGCCCCCCAGAGTCCACGTCACCTCCCGTAAACGGCTCCAAAAACTGTTTGGACAACGACAGAACTGTAAACGTTTTGTTAATTTCTCGGAGAGAAGAAAAGAGTCGAATTTTTGAAGGGTTCATGGTTGATTTTCTTTTTCTACATTTCAATTAAGGATAAAGTCAACAAAAACATCAAACATGAGAAAAAGTTTTGTGCTCCAGCATGTTTCGGTAGTTGAATATTTGATTAGAAAGAAGCACAACAACAGAGGAACTGCAGAGACGGGAACGCTCGGAGCTTCACCCGCTAGATAATCTTGTAAATATTTGCTTGCAGGACAGTTTGAGTCCAGTTATGGGAGACTGGATCCTGGACGTTAATCCTGAGTATCATCACCTCACGATAGAGGGCACTTAGACCTGAGAGCGCCTATAAAAAAGACTGCTAAAAAGGCAAACTTTGAGTTAGTTGGGGGGCTAGCATGGTTCTCAGATACCACAATGCATCCAGGCTTTCATCTCGTCCTCGCCTCCGCCTTTGAAGCCGCCGTGATGGCGCCTGTAGAGAAAGCGTTGCATTTCTTTGCTCTCTCAGTACTCTTTGCTTTGGCATCTTCATTCATCTCCACGCGTCAGGAGGACGGAGCAGACTTCGGAATTTGGATACTTTTACTTTTAGTTTATAGTTTGGGTCAAAGCTTTCATCTTCAGCGTAAGACGGTCAATGGGACTTGGAGATGCCCGTCTCCCGTTGCCTCTGTTGCAGATGTAGGACAACATATTTATGAAGTGCCAGCAGGGGGTCAAAACACACACACACACACACACACACACACTGCAGACTGCCTGTGTTACGATACGCTCTCCATCGGCACCGTGATGCACAAATAAATATCCGAGCACAAGAGTGGCTTAGCTCAGCAGCCATGTACAAAAGCAATGTCACATTGTCATCATGAGGTCAACAGCAATATTAAAGCTAAACACTGTCACACAGTTGAACACTTGAGCGTTAGCTACAGTAGATGTAGTGCGTTAAAATGTCATCTACTTGACTCTGTGGTGCATGTTTGTTCACTATTACTGGATGTTTGTCAAAAAGAAAACACACTGTTGTATACGCGATGGTGCACAGTGATTCACCGTGTAAAAAAAGAAAACAAGTAACAGTCTGTTTGTACTGAGTGTGTGTTACGATCATGTTTAGACCAACCCGTTCTCACCCCTGGCACGCTACAGTCGGCTCTATCTATGACCGTACGCTTCAGACTATGACGACCTACGTGGTTGGGGTCAAACAAACACAGGACTGTCACCAAGGTGACCGGTGTTCATGTCCCGTGAAAAAGAGTATCCAGGCCAAATGAATAATTAATAAACATACTAGAATCGCTTCACCTTACATGTTAAGAATAAAATGTTTTATTGTATCACAGATGCAATAGCACATTTTTTCAGTAAAAAACAAGCAAAGAAAAACTTAAATAAAATATTTAAGGATGACTAAAAAATTGTAAAACAATAGCAACATCTTTGTTAAGTGATAATTAATGTATTTAAAAAAAGGCTCTATTTTTCACTTCTCTACCATGACACTGAGTTAGATAGCTGTTTCAAGTCACTTATACGATATTATATATATTTTATATATTTTTTATCTATCTTAACAAAATCCGATATGGCCCCCAACCCATGTCACGTATTAACAATTCAATTCAATTCAATTCAATTCAATTATTAACACCACCGTATTAACACCACCTTACGGAGGTATCACAGAAGTAATAAATGAAAAACACTTACCAAAACAATCCATTGTTGAAGATGTAATGAGTAGAAGCGCTTCCTGGAACATCGTAATTTGAAGCGTAGCCGTACTAGCCGAGTCGGGAGTGAGAACATATTGTTGGTGTCGGAATTCACCGTCTTTAATGAGAGAAACGACATGGAGTCCGTGGTGAATATGATTTTTCATGAACCTGGTCAGCTATGAAAACACGTTTTTAAGACATTTGTGAAACTAAAACCTGCATTAATTGTGTTTAAGAAAATGCCTGTGTGTTGTGAAAGAATTTCCCCAAAGTGCTAAATCAGCAGCGTTATAACTTCTTTAATTCAAAGCCGATTTTTCCCCAAACGAGGCAGAACTCTGCTGCTCACAAGGATTCCACATGTAAGAAAGGTGTGGATAGATTTAATAGGCAGGGAGATGGAGGTATGGGTGAGGATGAGCTCCGTAAACATCTGCAATGCTTCCCAAAGGAAAAGCTGTCAAACACCAGCTGAGCATTGGGGACTCCCTCTGCTGGACAGATGTGGTAATTATCTACAGGGGAATCTGACCAAACCAAATTTCTTTTTGGTGATCATTTAAAACTGGGATTTATGGATTTGAGTGTCTCTGACAGGTCATCATGTCAAGGGCACACAGCTCCAGAGGCAGGGAAGTTTTCTCTTATTAAGTATGATATCAATGAATGAGGAATTGAGATGATTTTTGACATTTGGTCTCGTGGGTTTGTCTACGAGTTGGAAAAAGATGAAGTTCCCTGCACTGTTCTTTTAATTAGTTAGAGCTGTCAGAGAGACGGTCCAGGTTAAGATGCCCCATGATTAATAACTCATAGTGAGCATGCAGCGTCCTCCAAACTATCGAAATGTGCCAAAGGGGGGGCGAGAGGTCCAACACCATCTATTCACAAGTAATGAGCTCTGAGATCGCTTGCTCCTCCAATAACATCTAAAAAAACATCACATCTATTTATATTAATATTTGGGATTCTCAAGGGAGAGCCCTGTTTCACTCAGAATGAGGACATCCGGGAGGTTTCATGGAAACAATCGTGGATATGATTCATTTTGGAGAGCTCGTTTCTGATGTTTAAATGTAACAGATTGAGCTCCTGCTGTAGAGATGATTCAAATGTAACATTAGAGATGGTTAGAGATTTTCAAAAAGAGACGCACTTGGCTAATGACCATCAGGCAATCAACGTTCAACAGTTTACCCAAAAGACCACGTGGTCAAGGGGGAATCTAAACGCACATTAATGAATTAAAGCTAATATTCCTCCACGTCTTCAGGTGCTCGAAGGCAACTGTTTGCCAACACATTAGCGTAACTGTGTAAAGGTTCTTTATTAGGGTCCATTCGAAGGACGACAACATTTGCTTAGCCTCTTGGTTACCAGGATTTAAATATTTGATTGCTTAAAAAGGTTTTTTTTCCACCCAAACAGAGTAAAACACCACCAGTGTGTTGAAGTGTTTAACAGAGAAGAAAGAAAAAGGCCAGGACTTGTTTGCATGTCTGCGGTACGGTCGAATAACAAGTGCAATGTCATAAATGTCCTGCATTACTTTTCACAGGGACAGTTATGGATTTTTGAAAGTATATTAATGCGTGAACATGAGCTCAGGCAAGCGGTCTTGAGGTAGCTGATCTCTGAACAAAAACACCAGCATCACAAAGCCTTCTAACAGAAAGATATGAAGGGATGTCGGTGCAAAGACCGGGCGGCGTGAATGATGCAACATTGTCTGTGGTCCTTCTAGAGGTCTAGATAGTAGCCCACATTAGTCCAGAGACCAGACCAGACTCTGTGGAGGAACCAGAGACTGTCTGTGGTCCCCCAGAGGTCTAGATAGTAGCCCACATTAGTCCAGAGACCAGACCAGACTCTGTGGAGGAACCAGAGACTGTCTGTGGTCCCCAGAGGTCTAGATAGTAGCTCACATTAGTCCAGAGACCAGACCAGACTATGTGGAGGAACCAGAGACTGTCTGTGGTCCCCCAGAGGTCTAGATAGTAGCTCACATTAGTCCAGAGACCAGACCAGACTATGTGGAGGAACCAGAGACTGTCTGTGGTCCAAACAACAAGGTCTCTGCTGTATTTATGTCTAGATGACCTTATATGGAGTGTTGATGGAGCAGCTACAATGTTAGCGTAGCCTAGCACCATCAACCAGACTCCATTCAGAAAACCAGCGTTTTAACAGTAGTTATCTTGTGGTCTTGCAGACAGACCTAACAAAGCATGACTCAGCACTTTTTACTGATCACCATCATGATGGAGTTATTTCAGCATCCTTTACATCTGGTTATTGATATTAAATCACAGATCAATACTTTATCCTGGTTCCTCCAGCTGTGGTGAACCAGCCCACAGACAGGACGGGGTCTGGTTTCCTGGTGGATCTGGGACTTCAACATGTACAAAGCAGCAGTAGTGGTGATTTCAGCCGTGATGGATGATACCTGGTTGGTGTGTACATGGAGGCGAGTCACACGGATAAACACAAATTATCTCGTGGCCAAACTCACACGACTAACGCAAGGCAAAATATGCACTTCACGTTCGGTATGAACACAAAAACAGATTGTGTGTGAGCTGTGGCCTGAATTTTTCCTCGATGTAAATTCAACGACCACAGCACGGCCTTCCTAAGCCAACATCCATGCATCAATATGGCAGCCGGTCCATGACTCATACCGTCTACACACAGCGCCTTTGCCAGTCAGTACCAATTCATTTAACCAATCCCAAGCCAGCACACGGACCCATCTACAGGCTTAGACACACGAGGAAAGTAGTGGCTTTTTATGATGGGCTTTAGGAAGTCGGAGAGTTCACCTTGAATACCAGAGAGGTGTATAAATCAAACAAACACAGACTGCGCTGCATGCCGGGTTAAAGCTCCTCGTCCCCCCCCCCGACCCCAATATCAAAGCTGCTCCACTTGTTTGTTGTGTCGTACTTGCAAAAGGCATGTCAAGACTTGTTCCGTCTATGTTTTCTGTGTCATGAGTACTTTTGTCTTGATTTACATGGGTTTACAGGTCATGCACGCTGGTTATTAAAAAAAAACACGTTGTTATTAAAGTCTATGTTTTGAAAAGCAACTATGCACTGTGTTGTTCTGTTGGTACAAAAATAATCACGAAGATGGGAATGACTTTGACTTTGTATTTCATCATTAATCACATACCTGCAAACTCATGAGGGGTGAAAAAGGTGACAAACTAAACGGTTGTAGGGGAGTTTGGGGGCATCCTCCCAGCCAAAGTTTGTGGTTTTAACATGTAAATTAAGCTTTCTGGTGAACTCCAAGAAGAAAATGAAGCTAAAAAGACAACATTTTCTTCAGATAAAAAAGGACACATTCATTAACACCAGTTTTCACATGGTTTTAGATTGCCTGGAGTGTATGAAACTTAAAATTAATCAGAGGCGAGATGAGTCGATACGGCGTTCTATCTAAATGCTCCGAGCCGCCGAGGAGGAAAAGACATGACGTAGTGAAGACGCGTTACCAGTGCAACCCACCGCCGGCGGATTTAACGAGCTCAAAGAAGATCCGAAGCAGATAAAACGCCGGTAGTTGTACGAGGCCGGCGTTCTACGCATCGATTTGTTTATGATGCAGCAACTTCACTTGTTGAAGAGTCGTTTAAATATGCGAGACGAGCAAAAGTTCACCCTTCTGTAAGATGTTCTCTATCTAAACGCAGACACACAAAGTTCTATATCTTGACTGGCCTTTCTACCATGACGTCAGAATGGTCTGTGTAGAAGGTTCTAGTGGTACATCTTAAGAAGTATTAAGACTTGTGTATTTTCAGCGATGCTTTTGCAGTAAATTTCAGCCGTCAGCATTCACATGCATCCTCAGCCAGAAACACATCTTCTACTTGAGGATGCAGTTTAATTGCACGGGAACGTAATGTCAAGGAGACGGGGTTGAATTTTTCATGTTCCGAACACATAAATCCATATTCTGTGGTTTTATTTTACCCAACACCACCTGTTTTAAGGCCACAGAGACATCAGTCTCTTTTATGGAGTCATGGCACTGAGGGTTGAGCTTTCAGTGTTCCACACTTTATTGTTCCTGTACGGGATTGTTGGGAGTGATGAGAGGTAAATGTAGTTCTTGGCCGGTGGAAGATGAGGTAAAGCTAACATGGAGGAGAAACGGCGAGCCTGTGAATGCATTTTTAATAGTTTGGGGTTCATATATGCAGAATAGTTTGTTTTATTAACTATTGTTTCAGTTGAAGCAGACACCACACACTTTGAACAGTGCATTGCGAGGTTGGAAAGCAAGGCTAATGGATGGATAGAGAAAGAAAATGCAAACTACTTGAGAATGAGGTGTAACTAGTCCAGCGTCTGATAAAACACCACAAGCAGCTCAGAAAACTACCCGGGATTCTCTGTATCTCCCCAGTGAGTCCTTTCAAGATCCTGCTTCCACATTAAAGCGATCAATATTTGCAACCTTCTTGTGATGATGAATGTTTGACCACAAGCACGTACTGAAAACCAGCGCCCCACATTACATTAACGTCCTGTAATACAGCAGGTGTTGGGGATCTGCATGAACGTCCCCGGACCCCGTCTTCGTACTGTGTCCAACTGCTGATTAAAAAGTGTTATATTCAACATAGGCAGGCGTGTCCATCCTCTTCTCTGCACCTCCAAGGTCCGAAGCCAATGAACACGCAGGTGCATCGACATGTGACCTCCTCGCCTGTTGGAAGTATTTAATACACTGTGGACATTCGGCCGTTCATCAAAATCTCTCAAACACTGTCTAAACTAGAAAGAGCAAAGTCCTCCAAGACTACGGAAGCATTGGTCAAAATGTGTGGATGGATGGATGGATATACTTTATTGATCCCAACCTGGGAAATTAAAGTGTAGCAGCAGCATTACACACAGTGACAACACAGTAACGAAAGATAAAGAACACAATAGGTAAAGAAACAACATATTAAAAGAGCAATATAACAAGTATTAAATGTGAAATAGCAGTAAATTAAAGTGCAAATTGAACAGTGAAAAAAAAATCAGGTGCAGTGAACAGATAAACAGGGGCTTGAGGAGTGTATTGTTATTATGAATAGAGTTTTAGCTGTTATTGTAGAGTGTGATGGCATGTGGCTTATACAAAGATTTCCTGTATCTGTATAATTTGATTTTAATTATTGGGAGTCCAGGTCTATTTTTGTCGACTGAGTCTGACTCATTGTGTCAATTAACCTAAATTTTACTTTTTCATTTTTGTATGATAAAAGCTGAAAATATGTTATATAATTCAATGTACAACATGTCGAGATTGTACCAAAAAAATAGGAATAATTAGGAAAATATAAGTAAGAGTATAATCCAATGTATTTACATTACATATTTAATCTCAACTCGTTTTAGTGGTACATAACTTTAAGTCTATTTTTGTTTCTTCACACATGAACATGAACTCACGTAGGAATCAGAATTATGTGCCGTGCATTGATCATCAAATATCAGACCTTTTCCATTGTGATGAAAACAGGAAGGATTGAGGACATATTTGATGATGAAGTCATGTCTTTTAAATGGTTAACATATCCATACACTCTGCTTTCTATTTGTTTGATCCTATTGCTATTGTGCTCTTCTCCTTTCAAGTAATTGTTGTTTCTCTGGACTGGTTCACGGATGAAAGGGCTTCTCTGTGGGAGCAGAGCCCGAGCTGCTCCGTGGCAGCATTTCAGATTCACTGCCTTGCTCAAGGGTCTTAGTTGATCAGCATCTCTGCTACTCGAGTGGGCTTTCCTCTCTCTCCCGTACCCGCTGGAAGAGTTCAATCCATCCTTTGAAGCAATAGTCACACCAGTGACTCCATATCCATCATGCAGAAGAAACAGAAAATATTTACAAAGATGTCATACTACAAGCCACGGATGACGGCTGGTATGGAAGTATTGGTGCGAAGCCGGAGCAGAAGAAAGAGAAGATGACGGGCAACATAGTAGCCGAGGGTTCAGTTGGGGAGGTAGAGGCTCATGTGGCCTAATAACCTCCGGTTCCCTGAAACCCTGAAATGCTGAGGGTCAATTAGGATTCATCCTCTGGGGACCATGATTGCCAGTATTTAGGGTATCCAATCCACCAAATAGCTGTTGTGGTTTTTCAGTCTGGTGGACTGACTAACCAACGTGGCCAATAACAGACACTCCCAGTCCCAATCCAGCGGTTGGACTTGAAGACCGAACGCCTCACAGCGACCTCAACAAGACCTTCCCATTTCAAAGACTCCTTCATCTGCAGCCCAGAATTCAACCGAGGGATCCTTCCCGGCACAACGTATCCCCAAATCAACATGGCGTCTGTTGGCGGATCGGCCGCTGAATACACTCATCTGAAAAATATTGGGAACCTGTGGAACCGGCCGTTGAAGCACATCCTCCATCACAATATAAAGGAATATGACCTCTAGCTCCATTTTAATCATACGTTAGTTACTCTTTCTTGAGTGGCAAAAGGTGACGCAAAAAGGAAATCCTCCATAGACCAGAGCATCTCATTTCGGGGTTTGGCCTTGTGGTCTTCAAAAGGACCTGGCTGATGTAGACCTCGAAGGCCGCTTCATATCCTTTGGGACACGGATACTAAATCACTCTTCGGGATCACGTTGAAGTCTGCCGGTTCAGACGTCTTCGGCCACAACTCTGTTGGGAATAAATCCAGATGATCAGGGTCGAAGAGTTTGACTCTCATTTGTTGTAGACACGTGACCGTCTCATCTCTCATTGCTTCCTGCCTCAGATGCACCCTTGGGGGCTGTCCAGACACAACATCAAATGGTGGCCTATGTTATGATGGATCTTCAAGTAGACAGGATGGAGAAATCAAGGAGAAAAGAGACAAAAATCCAGCCATGGTTGGAAACACAAACCTGGACACCAATCAATAAAAATCAATCGGTGATTCCAGCTGAAGGAGAAAGGGAATATCTCACTCATCGTCACAGGGCCCTCCTTTAACAATGGACTGATCGCTGCATTCAAGGACTTCCTGGGTGTCATTATGCTCTCAGCAGGAACCCACGGATCTAAGTGAGCACTTCTTTTAATAACGCCGATTGTGAGTCAGGGTGTTTTTGCTCCTCGTTGCCCTCAAACTCGACCTCTAAACAAAGATGACAGTCAAACTAATTGCACGGTATCTTCTGGTGCAGCGAAAGCACACTTCCTCTTCCTTCTGCTGGCAGTGATGACCAAGTGCTGGTCATTTGTCAAAGGGGGGGGGGGGGGGTCATTCACAAAGCACCGTGGTGACGACTGTGGAGAATGACGACGACTGGTACAGTCATCCCACACCTTCCCATGCTTCCACATGAGAAGCTTTCACATGAGAAGCTTTCACTGTAAGTGCTGCGTATGAATGCATTTCATAAAGACGTCTAAGTGTGTGTGTGTGTGTCAGTGATGGCAAAATGATACCTTGTACTCGGGGGTTTGAATTGTATAGGTCTGATGAAAAGGATGGAAAGTATAGTAAAAGGCAATCAATGGGCAGGTTTCGTAAAGCACACGTCTGCTTTATGTGTGTGCAATTCACAGCAAAGCCTGTATAAGCCGTTGCTAAGTGCAGTTGCTTACAGCTGTGAAATTTGATGTATGTTTTCTCCAAACTTCCTCCAGGTTTGCCGTCGTTGCCGTGTGTCGTCTTCCAGAGCAAAGATTCAGCCAACATCGATCGCTGCTCTCCTTCGGGTGGAATCAATTTAATCCCCACGTGCTTACATAAGTTTGTCACTGTGAAAGCAATTTTGTACTTGTCAAGCACTTGAGTGATATACAGCAGCCGTGATTTAATTTCCCACAATCCTCCTCTTCTTTTATACTTTAAAGTCTCCAAGTGGTGAAATGAACTGGGCCCACATCACTGGCAGATTGTAGTTTCTTACAAATGAGTACATTTATGAATTTAGTGATTCCACCTTTAATAAAGAGGAACTCATGGTGAAGACAGTGCATCCAGACAGAGAGGCCTCAAACACGTCATAGAGGTCAAATATGCTGATAAAACCTTAGAGGTCTAGAAATTAAATAATCATTTCTAGACTCAAATTTATCGTGCAATATCAACATTTCATATATACCTTCTTTTTCTTTTACTGCTACTTATTTTTAACATCTCTACTGTTATTTATTACATTTGTTCTGTTTTGCCTCTTGTTGTTGCCAGACTAGAGAACTAGCTCACTTCTGGACCAGACCAGACCAGACCAGACCAGACCAGACCAGACTATGATGACCTGCTGTAACACTGAACTGCTTCGCATGCTTTTTGGATGATTTAATATGTTTATTCGAGCTGAATCAGGTTGAAAGAGTTCCTGTTTTCCACAAGATGAGTGATTCCTCGGAGCGGGCGCTCTTTAAAAAAGGCCAGGTCTAATTGCTGGTGTATAAATATTCCACAATATTTTTTTTCTTCCCCCAACACAAGATGAGAAACTTTCTATTTCCCCTGCACTTCTAAACCCATCATTGATTAATAAGGTGTCATCATTTTGTCAAGGCTTCAGTGTTAATATTTTATTCTAGGGAGAAAAAAAAGCAGAATATTATGGATCCTGATGAAACAGCCTGAATGAGAAGGTCCTGTATTGTTGGGTGATTCAGAAACTAAAAATAAATCCAAGAATGTCAGTGATAGATTTTGGCTGGAAGAGGTAATGGATTTAAATACTTGCTAAATTAGGCTCTAAAATAATTAGCCTGGAGATATTCGGCACAGGAAGTCGACTCCTCCTGGATGTATCTGCGAATGCTCCAATCGATGTACAGACGTTAGAGATCACAAGATAGATTCCAGCCCGTAATAACTGAAACGTTATCAACTTGGATTGTGAGAAAGGAAAGGACTTCTTTTATCATCAGGTTTGCACGTTGAAATACCATTTAACAAAGAATGAGGAGATTAAAACAGGAAGTGAAGCGACGTCATCGCAGCATGCGGAACAAAACGGCGGCGACTTAACCGTCTCCGGTTGCTTGATTTGTTTTAATTTGCGCTTCAACGTGAGCCACGAGCATCAGCCAAATTAATCAAAGCTTCGCCCAAGTCTACATTTAATTATCTTTACTTTCCCCCACATTAAATGAAGCGAGCAGGAAAGCGTCAGCTGTGCATTACGCTACATTTTCATAATGTAAAAACGCCATTATTGTGTCATTTCTTTCATTTGTGCACTGTGATTCAAACACGCCCCACAGACAGTTACACTTAATATAGTTATTTACCAATGCATTAAATCCTCCTTTCAGGAAGGTGGGCCACCGATGTTGAGAAGCTCTTACCAGCCACGTTCATTCACTCACCCCTAAGTGCTGTTTCAAACCCCTAGATGGTCCAGACTCCCCCCCCCCCAGTCTCATCAAACCCTGTAGGAGAAACACTGCTCAAATTTGACTCTACATCTCTGAACGCTGCATGGATGACAGATTTTTGTGGGTCCATTAGCATGACTCTTCTCTCTGGGAAACCTACAGCAGCAAAGCCTGATGGGAAAAATAAGACCAGAAGGAACCTGAAATATAAGTATGAACCAGAACAAAGGAGCATAATGTTCCTCTAGAAATAAAAGGACACCACGGTCACCTGAGAGCGAGACACACGCCGGGGTGGACTATGAGCAGTGATGCTGCTGTGTGGCGTCTACTGTTAAACCCATTCTAGATCATTAGAGTTCACCATTTGCTCCGATTCCACTAGAGATCTCTCTTTTCTCACCAGCGGGTTTCAAGGTGAGGCTGGAAGGTTTGGGTAAGTTTGGGTAAGCCTCCAGGACATTAATGTAGGTCGATGTGATGCTGCCATGGTAGGATAACCTTTGCAGAGGTTGTGTTAACCAAATATTTCCGTCATTGACTGAATTTTCTTTGAAACAACGATGGAGAAATCTGAAGGCCGTCCCCTTCATTTAGACGGACTGGAGGCCTTGAAGTGGGTCTGAGACCACCACGGGTCACGAAGCTGGAACCAGGATGCAACCCAGACCCGCCTGGAAACACAGAGTCCGTCTCGATTGATGCATTTCACTTAAAAATGTACACATTTAGGGAGAAAAAAATAAATAAAATTAAAATACAATATATATTACAAAAGAAAAGGTATAACTAAACATTCCTCCTTCAAATACGTCCACGTCTTATTAAAATTTAACAAAATAATCATAATCTTGACAGAAGTTTAACAACCTTGTCCAAAGTCTGGCAGACATACATGTGAATGTGATTCTAGGAGGGTTAGCTGAATTCCTGTGATGTTCTTTGGGCACCGTGGTTTTAATTTGACATCAATAATGAATGAAGGGGCAGCAAAAGGTGGACACCACACTCTGCACATCTCGTTTCTTATTTCTAATAACACCTCGGCGGCGCTGCTAGAAATGTATTTGAACAAGAAGCACGAGAGAGCATGAGACATCGCTTCCAGACGGAATCATGACCTCATTGCGTTACTCGCCTGTGTTTTGGAAATGATTGCATCCCGGATGACCCCATAAATATCGAAGTAAAAGAAATGTAAATATAAACAGGGAGCGACGCAGCTTATTCTCTGATGGAAGGAGTTGCTCAGGAGTGCGTGTTAAATTGAGGCTGCAGCAGTCGTGCTCCACGAGTTCCTCCGCCTCCATCCGTTGGGTCCACTTTGCATTTGGGCGAGTACATTTCCCCGAGTGCCCGACTACATATAGAGTACAGCTAAACGAGCACACCTCCATCCTTGAATTGATAATGCCGGGGGCTGTCGGAATATATGTTTTTAACGGCACACAAAATGAGTCACACCGGGCTGTGCTCCATTTAGATTTGTATTTATTTTCTACTGGTGCCGGCTGGGAGGAGTGTGAACGATGCATATTTGACTGTCTCAGTATATATAAGTATATATCCAGAATCATGTAACACATAGTCTACGAGGACCATTTTAACACCCCTTTCTGTTTGAATATAATGCATGTAATTATGGTGGCAATTGCAGCCTGAAGGAACAATGGGGCTAATGACTTAATGAATGAGGAGTGAATGATGTGAGTCGGAGTGACCTGGTGAGGATCTGGGAGGTGAATGACTGGTGATGATACTTATGTTAATCATTGTAACGGTGTATCCACGCTGCATTCCCCATGCTGGCCACCAGGGGGCGACTCCTCTCTGGTTGTATAGAAGTCTATGAGAAAATGGTCCTACTTCTCCCTGCTGGCCACCAGGGGGCGACTCCTCTCTGGTTGTATAGAAGTCTATGAGAAAATGGTCCTACTTCTCTCTGCTGGCCACCAGGGGGCGACTCCTCTCTGGTTGTATAGAAGTCTATGAGAAAATGGTCCTACTTCTCTCTGCTGGCCACCAGGGGGCGACTCCTCTCTGGTTGTATAGAAGTCTATGAGAAAATGGTCCTACTTCTCTCTGCTGGCCACCAGGGGGCGACTCCTCTCTGGTTGTATAGAAGTCTATGAGAAAATGGTCCTACTTCTCTCTGCTGGCCACCAGGGGGCGACTCCTCTCTGGTTGTATAGAAGTCTACGAGAAGTTCTGCAATCGCTACTTGAGAAATGAAGAAAATATGATTCCTGATTATTATTGCTACAAAAATGTTATCTTTGAGCTTCTTTATGGTCATAGGTATTTTTTAAGCCAATTTACTTTTTTCATTTTCTAAGCCGATTTTTTTTTTCATTTTCTGATGCAGCCTCAGTCACTACTTTAGTTTAATTGATTTTAACTTCAAAATAATAATGCTGCTGATAGCTCACTGCACTTTTTGTGTTTAAGTTTTCTGTTTGTGTAATTCTAAACCTTTTACACTTTTTAAAATCAAATATCGGTTTCAAATATCGGTTATCGTTGTCCTAGATTAGTAATAATCGGCCGACCTGCACCCCGAAAGGAACAAGTCTTTTGCATGCAAGGGTGGAAACAGCGATATATGTGTGATATATGAGCGTGATTGACAACTCTCTGGCTTTCCACATCGACTTTGCAGCTTCCTTCACTTCTGGTCCGGTCTTTCCTGTTCAGGGTCAATGCGGTCCTGGAGGCAGGCCGGATCGCAGAGGGGGAAAAAGAGGAAACGCAGAGGAATACAGAGCTGCAAGGCCACAGCGGGGCTCCCAACGCTTGAGATTTTGTCCAATTTGCTCTCTGATTTTTAAAAATGTATCACGCGATGTGTGTAACATGAGTGATGGACAGCCTCCTTGACGTGCCTGGAGATTTAAGAGATTTGCTTTACAGCAGGTGGGGTTTGTGACTTAAGGCTGATCGTTGACACGTTCCCAAAAATAAAATACTCCTCTGAGACAGCTTTTTACAGACGGACCACACATGAAAGGAAAACTAATTCCACTAACAGATCCACAGAAATATAACTATTATATATTATATATATTATATATTATATATAACCAACTATTTTCATCATCTGTTCATCATCAAAAGTCATTTTTCATAAAGAAATGTCAGAAAACGCTGTTTTCAGTCCCTCAAATATGGAGATCTTCTTTTCTCTGTTCTATCATAGATGTCATCACATACAACACACATTTCAAGACCTTTATTCTACATCCAAGCACTTCTCAAACACCACACCAAAATTCAAGTGTTTTCAAGGATCTCCAGCACCCATACGAACCCTGATCATATAACAGTAGTAATACCATGCCCCATGTAAATCTGTTGGACTGAGCTTTGCCTTATTTTTAGGTCGCTCCATGTTATCTCCAGACTGTTTGACTTCAGAGGAAACCTTCTCCCATCCTACATCTCAAGGCCAGGCGAGGTTATCCCCGTGACCCCCGTGCCCTCGCTGAGGGGTACGAGCAGAGTGATAGGGGTGAGACAGCCGGGTGAGACCGGCCTGGGTGCCAGCACCTGGACTCTGCAGGCCCTGAGGGGTGCCACGAGTGCAGCTCCTTTGCCTGAGGGCCCCTCCTCCATCTGCATAATGTCCACCCTGAATCCCCGAGTGTGTTCCTCCACGGCCACGACTGACATGCTTCTGGCTGATTAATCCGTGAGACCGAGACCCGGCCCGTCAGTCAGCGCTGCCTGGGGGGGCCTCATCACCACACTGATGCAACGGGAACCTGGTCTCTGGATAACGGTCCTCACCGCCACACAGTAGGAGACATGTGAATGACTTTACAGTGGCAGTCTTGGAGAATGATAAACTTTTTTGATGGGCCCAGATTATGTTCAATAATGACGTATTTCTTTACAACCAACGCCAAATAAAAAATAAATGAAATAAATCTGATTTCCTACTCAGATCTGTGCATGATCTAATGCTATCGTTCTACAGCTGCCACACGGACGAGGCTGCCTACCGACAGATGTGTCTGCAGACATGTTGCTTATCGTTGGCCGATGCCGATCATCTCAATATGCCATTAATCAGCCGACCTACAATCAACTAGAATCAGTAGTTAAGGGTGGGTCAGAGGGTTGCATTCATTTTAAATCTGACTACTGTAACTGGATACTCATAATTTAAGTGCCTTAACAAGACGGATCATTTAATTGGTTGCCCTTTTAAGCTGATTTTCAGAAATGACTCATTACCTAGAGTTATATTTCTGAAAATAAGGTAAGAAGAGATTATGACAGAAAGATAACAATGCAACAGTCAAGCCTTTTCTCGGGCATCTCCTGTGATCAGATCGGCCCTCATCCAATCAAACTATTGAACCAGTATTGGCCGATAACAAATCGGCGGCCAATTGATCCGGTTGCCCTCGTTGTACGGTTATCAGCGTTTCTTGATGGATCAGCGTTTCTTAAGTCAGCATGGACACCTGCAAGAGGATTCACAAGCTCACACCAGCAATCAGGAGCTTGCAGGGATAAAAAAATATAAAAGGAGGGAAAAACAGAGCCAATAGGGAACAGTTAGCAAAAAAAGGAGAAAGCAATCACAGCACTGGGACCCAGAAACATAGTCGGCTGTCCGTAATGAAAGTCTACGACTCGACTAAGTGGCTATTTTCCTGCTCATGAGGAGGCCAGGTGATTCTATTTGGTTCAGCCCTCTCAATCACAATCATAATGATCTAAACACACCCGTGGTGATAAGATGGGGGGGGGGGGGGCGAGCAATCTGAAGGTCGGCGATAGTGGCAATGCCCGGGGGCCAAACTTAACGTTAAGAGCATCCATACCAATGAAACGCTTCATTTAACGTCCACAAAGACGGGATGAAGATAAGCTTCCTGATGTGAATTAGCGAGACGTATGGCGGGCCGTATCATCATGTATTCTGTGGCTGTGCTGCCGGAGATTAAGAAATCCATCAGGTCACGACGCCACACGCCATAATGTGCTGCGACTCGGGGGATGAAATTGACAGGAGGCAATATTAGAGGGAAGCCCATCTCGTGTTCATATCCAGCAGGCCAGGAACTGTTCCCATCTTATGTTTACATGCTTTAGCTCCTTTATCCCAGCAGCGCTATGATCATTTACTTCTTACAGCAGTCACATGGCCACGGCGCTCCGAGTGAGCAGAGAGGCCAGGGAGGATGTCACAGCCGCTCCTCATAAACACCAACCCTCGACAGTAATGCCTTGCTTTTGGAGGAGCTGAGCTCTCTCTGATTAACCTTCACGGGACCTCAGCAGCAGACAACAGCGTGAATGGAAAGGTGGAATGGAAGTCTGAGCCTCGTCCAGACTGGGCCGCGACCGATTACGCTCTGAAACGTTTAAATAAAAGTCGGACAGAAAGATCCACATGAAGAACCATGTTATCAGTGTATCAAACACACTCCTCTTCTATGGACTCCTGCTCTAAAACACACCTTCACTCATAATGATTTCACTGCACGGCAGCACAAAATACAAACACACACACTGCTGCTACTGAGTGATGAAAGTCTTCACTGTCATGATCTCAACATCCTCTCATAGGTTGATTTTTGGAGTCAGCACACATTTAATGTCCTGAATTTCCTGGTGAATTTATAAGCACCAATTTATGGTGGAAATGTCTTTATTTGTGTGAAGATGCAGTATGGTTCTCAGGCATTTGGTACCGCCTTCAAATATATTTTCTCCTGAACTTTTACAGTTCACACTGTAACTATTCAGCAACTATCAAAACTATCTGCACAGTCTGCTTTCTGGTCTGTTGGACTCTAAATGGACCTGTCAATCAGCAGGTAAGCCCCGCCCCCTAAAGCATCCCCTGCTTTCTGGTCTGGTGGACTCTAAATGGACCTGTCAATCAGCAGGTAAGCCCCGCCCCCTAAAGCATCCCCTGCTTCCTGGTCTGGTGGACTCTAAATGGACCTGTCAATCAGCAGGTAAGCCCCGCCCCCTAAAGCATCCCCTGCTTTCTGGTCTGGTGGACTCTAAATGGACCATAATGTACTAAATGAACATCATGCTGGATTGAAGAAGACTTGAAACTAGAGATTGAGACCATAAACTCATGTTTACAATGTTTACTGAGATAATACATCAAGAGAGAAGTAGGACCATTTTCTCATAGACTTCTATACAACCAGAGAGGAGTCGCCCCCTGGTGGCCAGCAGAGAGAAGTAGGACCATTTTCTCATAGACTTCTATACAACCAGAGAGGAGTCGCCCCCTGGTGGCCAGCAGAGAGAAGTAGGACCATTTTCTCATAGACTTCTATAAAACCAGAGAGGAGTCGCCCCCTGGTGGCCAGCAGAGAGAAGTAGGACCATTTTCTCATAGACTTCTATAAAACCAGAGAGGAGTCGCCCCCTGGTGGCCAGCAGAGAGAAGTAGGACCATTTTCTCATAGACTTCTATACAACCAGAGAGGAGTCGCCCCCTGGTGGCCAGCAGGGAGAAGTAGGACCATTTTCTCATAGACTTCTATACAACCAGAGACGAGTTGCCCCCTGGTGGCCAGCAGGGGGAATGCAAGTTGCCGCGTGGATACACAGTAGAGCATGACATTTTTCGGGAATTCCCGCGGGATGGGAGTCAAAGTTTTATTAATCCCGTGATTGGGACGGGATGGGAATAAAAATCAACGGGAGCGGGCAGGAGCGGGAACGCCATTAATAGATGATGATTTTCAGCCGTGTTAAACAACCAAAAGGACAGACACGTCCATTTTTGTAGTCATCTTTCAGTGAGCCAAAACTATTTTGAAAAAAGAACTACACATCCAACAGTGCTTTGACTTCCGGCCGGGCCGGCCATTACCGGAAGTTAAATGCGCGGAGGGAGGTAGAGGCGATGAAGCCGGGAAGCGAGAGCTACAGACTAAAGTCCGACACAATGATCCGTCGGTGAGATTAACTGACTTTATTGGGAAGTCGCAAATATTGCATAGATTCATGAGAGTTGAATGTGATGAAAAAACAAAACAAAAACGGAGTTGGATGCGAGTGGGATGGGAGTGGGATGGGAGTGGGAGTAATTTTGAGTGGGAGCGGGAGTCATTCTACAGGAGTGGGACGGGATGGGATTTTTTTTTTTACTCCGGCCCGGGATTGGGATGGGATGGGATTTTTTCTCTGGTAGTGGGATGGGACTGAAAATCCACTCCCGTGTTACAATGATTAACATATAAGTGTCATCACCAGTCATTTATTCAGTTATTTCCTTCGATTTTCAGCTGACTTTATTTTTTTTTTTAATAAAAAGGACTAAAAAAGTGATATTTAATATAATACTGAATGGTTTTTGCTCTATTACATGATATAATAATCTTAAGAAAATACATAAACAGGGAGTTTTCTCGGGGCACCCTGTAGGGAAGTAACGTCTGTATGATTAGTATTATTTCACAGGTGCCGTCTGAAAGCGTTATTCTCTCTCAGAGCTGAACTTTCAAGGTGAGTCATTAAAACACCGGACGGCATCCATGCAGCAAAAGCCCTGTTATTGTTCCCTCCGCCACGAGAATGCACTTCCCCCCGTCTGACTTCCTGTCAGTGTGCAGCGAGGTCGGCGCTGGGAATGCAGATGTCCCCGTACAGAAGAACAGAAGAAGAACTTCGGAGCGAGTTACTATGAGATACTGAATGCTCCTTTTTGAACACGTCTATTAAACATGGCATTGACGACGGCGTACGTGAAAATGTAACCCTGGAGGTCAAAGCGGACTCCAACAAAAGCCTTTTGAAGATAAACATGAAAATATCCAAGAAGCCCATCAGAGCCATTAGCTGCTCATTCCTTTGAATAGAACAGCATGGAGGCGGGGTGTGTTCAGTTTCCCCCGGTGTGGGGATGACGTACATTAGCCGCCACTGCAGTCTGTATGGAAATGATGACAAAGTGATTTCTATAGGAGAATGACAGCGGAGGACTTCCTCTCAGAGTGACTCCAGCAATCATTATTGTTCCTTGTGTCTGTATATGTAATTTGCTATGTGAATGTCATGTTTTGAGCCTTGGCTTAGCTGGGACGTTGCAGTGAAATCTGCTACTGATTAAAGAGGATAATAATAATAATGACTTCTGTGAGCTTCTCACTAGCAGAGGTAGGAAGTAGAGATAGACCGATATGTTTTTTTCAGGGCCGATACCGATACCGATTATTAGTAGTCAAGGAGGCAGATAACCGATATTCGGAGCCGATATTCATTTGCAGTAAAAGTGAAAATACTGGTGTCAAAATTTTGAATAATACAAACACCAACACTTAACTTCTTTTAAATGCCTTTAAGCATATGTTTATTAAACAGCTTTTCAGAATTGCAACATGTATAATATAATAATATTAATAATAATATAATAATAATAAGCTGCTTCTGTCTATGAAATATGGATATTCTTTTGAGTAGTGTCCATGGGCGTTTTGTTTTGCCAGCAATGGCCCTTTCCTCTCCCTGCCCTAAATATGTGTGTATATAATGTACTTCTTCTGTGCCATTTATGTATTTAACTTTCTCTATCACTACAGTAACTGTTTGACCGTTCTTTTCTCTGCTCTGAACTCCTCCGTGTCTCCCGTTTGGGCAAACACAACAACTCACGGCCAAGCGTGAATCAGGCTTTCCGATTGGCTGTAAAAGCCGCTACGGGAGCCAATAGGAGTGTCCGAGACATAAACGTGACTCTATACGTCACTAGCAAGATGGCGGATGAGAAGTGATCGACGATATACATCAACAAAACGGAGAAATGCGCCACGGAGACGAGGAGACATCTAGTCACATATTTTACAACTTTACGCATTCGTTTTGTTGTCAGAAATAAATCGCTCACATGGACAAGCAGGGTACCGTTATTTAGCCCCGTTTCTCTAGTTTAAGAGGAAAAAAATGTTTCTAGCGCAAACCATTACGGAGTTATGACGCTCTAAAGACAACATGATATTTTGTAGTGTATACGCTACAATGGGTCTCAGTTAACAGACACCTCTGGAGGGACTGCGAGCGAGCAGAGCTGCCGCTTATGTTTGTGTTTTGGGCTCATGGTAACGTTACTAGTAGTTGTGAGTTGTAAAGGACTGGGATGTTTATTACAATTTCAGGAGAGTCTGCTGCGTTAACTTATCTTCGAAACGTATATCTGCCCTCCGCAGCTTCTCCACTCGGCGAAACTTTTTCTGTGTGTGAGCAGCACTGAGCATGCACAGCTCTCACTGCTGATTGGCTGTTACCCATGCCATGGCTCTGTGTGTAACCAATCAGATGGTGCTGTGGGTGGGACAATGCTGGAGACAGAGTAGTGGCTGCAGACAGAGAGGCGCGGCTCCATCAGAGCCAAAATAACCCAGTTTTAAATTGATCTCTTATCGGCCGTCGGATTAAAGAAAAAGGCCGATGCCGATTTGCGTCAAAATGCTGATTATCGGCGCCGATAATCGGCCCGGCCGATAATCGGTCTATCCCTAGTAGGAAGTAACTAAATACGAATAGAAATAATATTCTTCAGGTACTTTTACTTGAGTTTTATTTGTCTGAGGTTTTACTTGTACTTCCTACATTTTAAAACAAATATCTGTACCTTCTTCTCCTCACAAAAACAAGGATTTGAGGGGAATATCATAAAAAATGTATAAACAATGTTGTGAGATTCAGTTAGATTTGTAGAAGTTGTTGAGGTTGTGTTCTCTCGCCTATCCTCTTTTCCATCTACACCAACGAACTCACCTGCAACGCCAAAAATCTGACGCTTCTGAAGTACGCTGAGGACATGGCCCTGGTGTCTGACAGATGACCATTCCCTGTTCTTATACAGGCAGTATGTGGACTTCATGACCACCTGGCTCCGGGACAGCTCCATGGTCCTAAACATCTCAAAGACCAAGGAGCTGTGTTGTTGAGCTGTGTTTTTAGGGCAAGATTTATCTGGTGTTGCAGCTTTTATGTGAGCGCCACAGGAATTTTAGGATTTTTATGGTTTTTATGTGAGATCTTTTAATGTGAGTTTTTATGTTGGTGTCTGTATGTTTATGTTTAACTGAGCCCAAACTGATGACAATTTTCTGTGACAGACAATAAAGTTTTTTTAATTGAATTGAAGAGAACAGTCAATGGGGCTACTTTTTACTTTAGCCTAGAAAACTGTGATATACTTTGTAAACTATATAAACGGGCTTTAAAGGGATAGTTCAGAATTTTGGACATAAGACCTATTTTCCAAGCGAGCCGGTGTGTTCGAGACGTCTGGAGACGTTTTCAAGACATTTCATTCATTTCTTATAGTTGCAGAGTTCGCTTGTGCTATGGCTAGCGCAAGTCAATCGTTCTTAGCTAGCGTGGAATTAAAAACACTCATACCGACTCCACAGTGCACCCGAGGCAAATCCATTGTAACGGTAGACTATCGATGTACATATGTGTTGATAGAATGTTTGAAATAAAACCAACCTTGCATTTTTAAGGATTTATGTCTCAGCAGCAGCAGCAGCGTGTCATACTTCCTAGTAGGCTATGGCAGCGGCGGAGTGATATCACCGAGCACTTATAAGTTACCGGTTCTATAATAGTTTGTTTACCTGCTGTCATTGCTACAGACGCAGAGTAGCCTGCAGTGCTAGTTTCTTCAAGCTCACAGAAATGGACACTTTTGGAGAATATACTGAAACTTTTGAAGACTCTGATGAGGAGTTTTTCCCACCCAAACACAACCGTACCTGTACGAGCCTGAATATACAGAGGAAGAATTGAGAGGGATGCTCAAAGGGCAGAACGTGAACGAGCGTCTGTGGAGACCGAGATAGCCCCCGCTGGAGCTGAGAACCGGGACCGAACAAACAGAGACTGTTGGTGCCAGGAGGGAATCCCCCGCAACGCGTCTGAGGGTTCACGGGTCTACGGACGGAGGAGAGGTCCGGGTTTGCGGTGCGTAATTGTGGGTTTGCGTAATTGTGGGTTTGCGTGGCCGTGGGCTGCCCGGTGTGTGCGTGAGGTCCAAGCGCTTTTCACCCAGGTCTGAGGGCATGAGTCCCGACAATTCGACCCGGTTCGATTGCCTATTTACAGGCAGTATTTCGGGCGGCGCGTCTTAGAGTTCTGAGTCCGACGGAGAGTCCGCATGTGTGGATTCGCGGAGCCGCCCGCTGCTGGTCTGCGGTCCAAGGGCTTTTCACCCAGGTCTGGGGGCATAAGGGCCTAGAGTTCGGCGGTGTTTTTTTGTCTATTTACCGGAGGGAATCCCCGCAACGCGTCCGAGGGTTTTACGGTTCTACAGACGGAGCAGAGGTCCGGCTTCGCGGTGCGTAATTGTGGGTTTGCGTGGCCGTGGGCTGCGCGGTGTTTGAGTGAGCTCCGAGGGCTTTTCAGACAGCCCTGGGGGTATATGTGCCGACAGTTTGGCCCGGTTCGATTGCCTATTTACGGGCAGTATTTCGGGCCGCGCGTCTTAGAGTTTTGAGTCCGACGGGGCAAAGTAAAGTTCCGCTGCTGCTGAGAAACTAGTTCCTCAAAAAATGGATGATTCATGCGATGGGAGGTTAGTTTTGTTTCAAATATTATTCTATCAACACAGATATGTACATCGACAGTGTTTTAATGGCTTTGCCTCGGGTGCACTGTGGAGTGGGAAAGACTGTTTTAATGCCTGTCTAGCTAAGAACCATTGACTTGCGCTAGCCATAGCATAAACGAACTCGGCAACTAGAAGAACTGAATTAAATTTCTTGAAAACGTCTCCAGACGTCTCGAACACACCGGCTCACTTGGAAAATAGGTTATGTGCAAAATTCCGAACTATCCCTTTAAATGTTGTTTCTGTGTCTTTCTTTAACTTTGAGGACATCACATTGGTTTATCAGCTGCATTAAGATGAATGCATCATGAAAAGTTAACACCTTCTCTGAAGGCTGCTGTTATTCTCTTGGACCACTCATTTAAATTTGCCTGATATCAACCACAAAAACACACGAGGGGCAACAAGCCAGTTATCATTGGTTCTTAATGTGAACTCACAGCAAACAAACCTAAAGGCAAGCAGACCAACGTTTAGGACGTTTCCTAGTATGCAAAACAACAAATCCCCCCCAAACTTTGCCAAGGAAAGGTGGCTGTCAAATAAAGCATTGTCATAAATCAGAGCTTTGTCTGGGCTTCCATGGTTAATAAGCAAGAGCGCTCAGGCCTTGAATAAAGAGGAGGAGGTTTCATGAATACTTCACAGGGTTATCAATCAACCTTGCTTGTCAGGACGGCTGCGTGTCACAGCCATGCAGCCACCGGCTCCAAAATAACTTGCATAGGTGGGGATCGTATTCAGGGCCGGCTCTTGGCATAGGCGATATAGGCGGTCGCCAAAATTTTTTTTTTGCTGTTTGCTGTTGTTGTTCAAATTAAACATGTGTGATTGTTCATTTGGCTGGTGTAATTCGTGTGTGTGTGGGTGGGGGGGGGGGGGGGGGGGGGGGCACCGGAGAGCAATCTCGCCTAGGGCACAAAATTAGGTAGAGCCGGAGCTGATCGTATTTAACTGTGGATCGCAATAGAAAACACTCACAATAAGTTAATTGAGGTGAGTTTCTGTTATCGGGATGATCGTAAATATCCTCACGATTGACTTGACAAAGCTGTCGAGCAAAAGTGAAAAAAAGAGTCTGATTTACAGGAAACAACAAAATCATTTCATTTATGTATTTATGCAGGGCGGCCTTTTGACTTATAATCACCTTATTTAAGATTATTTGTTTTTCACTAAAAGAAAGGTGTGTGTGTGTTAAGTCATTCCAGTATGTTTAAGTGTCACTATAAAACAGAATACAGACAGCACTGCATAAATAAATAGGTGTAGATGGAATGGAATTGCATACGATACAGTACAATATACTGTACTCTATAGCTTTCTAGTTAAGCCTGAAAAAAAAATGCAGAAAAAACAAAACAAAAAATATACTTTGATCATAATCCAAACTTCACCGGCCAGGATGTGAAAGTGAAACTTATTTGTGAATTCAAGCAAAACCACTCGGTTCAATTTCAGAAAAGTCAGTTTGGGTTAGAATAAGTACGCTTGTTGTGTAACTTATTTAAATCCTCGAGTTACACATCAAGTGTACCGTAAAATAAGTTTGGTTTCACGCGGGGCAGACGTGCAGGACTGCAGACGTGATTAGTATTCCACATGTTGAAAATGATGCATCTCATCGGCTAACGTCTTTGCGCTCCGATACCAGCGCTCGCGACTCCGCTTCCAGATATACGCAGCTCTCCTCTTATTATGCAGCCCAGCGGTTACACAAACATGGACGTGCATCTCATTTCTCTCGTCACCTTGCTTCCTCTCACGGCGAAGCGAGGCGAGGCGCTGGTCATCAGGCCGGGCGGATCGGGAGTGACAACCGCCTTCTTTCTCCCGCGTTGTTTTAGAAGGTAATGAATACTTTTTGGCCACATGAGGGACGGAAATGTCGGTCAGTCCGACACTTTGGTCCAGACAGAATACCCTCAATGAAGTCATATATTGCCATTAAGGCTGGGCGATACGGTCTATAAATAATATCGTAATCATTTTAGGTTATATCGCAATATATATCCTGAATTGTTTTTAAATCTCCTCTTCATAAATGAACAAACGAACCCTTTGATGCAGACAATCACACATTTTCATTTCATAATAAATTATGACATTTTTCATGACTTCTTTATGGCATATAGAATAATATTTTTATGACAACTCTTTAATGGGATACTAAATGAAATGTTTAATGGCATTTTAAAATGGCATAGTAAGCTTTGATAGTTTCTTGGCATTTTGTGGTGTTGGCATACTGTAACATTACTTTTTAGGATTTTTTGGGGCATTCTGTCCTCAATGAAACAATAGCAAGACAAGTTTCCCTTACTCTGAGTTGTGCAGCATCCTCTAGGTTTCCTGGACATGGTCTTGGAGGAGGTTGAGGGGATTCTGATGAGCCTCCCTCTGGTTCTCCTGCTGCTGCTCCTCCAGCTTTTTCTGGAGGACGGAGACGCACAAAACAAACAAACAAACATTTCAGACACACCTTCATTCAATCATGTCACTTGTGGGCACAGGTTGCTAACAGCTGACGTTAAAGGACCTTACATTCACTTGAATTATTATGTATTGAAGTTCCATTCGGTACAAAGAAAAGAAAAGAAAAAAAGACTAGTGTGAAGATAAATTATAACAATTGTAAACCTGTGAAATTAAGTTTTGGCTGAGAAGCTTGAATCAATGTTTGAAAGGGATATGTTCACAGGATTTTAAAAAAATACATACGAGACTAGAGAGAGTCATATCATCGCAATATTATCACACATTGCAGGTTTTCCTCACGTTTGGCAGCCTAGTCCAGAAATCATGAGAATAACAGTCCAGTTTCCTAATGTAAATAAGGATATTAGTCATCAAAAACATTATCAGAGAGAATAATTTTACCTAAACTTCAAATGCAAAGACATAACTTTGCTATTACCACGGACAACAGTTGTGTGTGTTTGTCCTGACTGTTTGATCCAGATGAAAGCAGATGAGAGATCATAAACTAGTAAAAATCTATCCCAGTGATTATAACCACATTGTTATATTCGTAGCATAAAAACAATCATCTGTTAACCAGCTGATCAACCTGTGATCACACTGTGTGGTGGAGGCCTCCAGACTACAACACAATTTAATTAAAAACATAATTGCTGCAAATCAATTACCGTTTGCGTCATCTGCTGCAATTATGTTTTTGTTTAAATTGCAGATTGAATATTCTGCATTAGCTGCACAAATAAAAAAAAATGTTTTCAGAGCAAAGATGACAGATTTGAGATCCTACACCTCGTATTTGTCGTAAAGAAAAAATGTATCGTATTAAAACGCTCCTAAAAACCGAATGTATAAAAATGATTCCCTGTCAATGTACCGCCACAAACAAAGTGAACATGAAGCCTCCACAAGACGAATAAAACAGAATAAACGTCAGAGAGGCATTCACGACGACCGACACCGGTTTTCGACATGCTTGTAACTAGGACAACCCAGAAAGTTCGGCTCAAAGTCGCCGGTTAACATGATGGCTATCGAGCTAGCTAGCGAGTTAGCTTGTCCTCCACCGGAGCGGCGGGAAGTAAGCGGAAGTAGCAAACTAGCTAACTAGCCCGCCGGTTAGCAAGCTAGCTAACCAGCCCGACGGTTAGCAAGCTAGCTAACCAGCCCGACAGTTAGCAAGCTCGCTAACTAGCCCGCCGGTTAACAATCTAGCTAACTAGCCCACCGGTAAGCAATCTAGCTAACCAGCCCTCCGGTTAGGTTGTGGTGCTGTGTTCACCTCGTCCCCTGGCCTTCGTCAACATTACGACCTCACGGCTCAAAACCTCACCTCGGTCCGCGGCGAAGGTCGCAATCAGGCGGCAACCTCCTCCGGCTCTGAAGGCAAAGCCCAACCGGAAGTGGCTTAACAGTCTAATAGAAAAATTGTCTTACTTCTCTCTTGATGTATTATCTCAGTAAACATTGTAAACATGAGTTTATGGTCTCAATCTCTAGTTTCAAGTCTTCTTCAATCCAGCATGATGTTCATTTAGTACATTATGGTCCATTTAGAGTCCACCAGACCAGAAAGCAGGGGATGCTTTAGGGGGCGGGGCTTACATGCTGATTGACAGGCCACGCTACCAACGCTACCGTTACTAAGATTACTTTTTTTTTTAAATACCTTTTATTTATTCATTAACAGTGACAATAATCAGACAGCATGGTCAAAAACATGTACAAAAACAACAGCAGAATACCAGGGGATCAGAATACAGCAAGAAATCATAGGTTAGATTGTAAAAATGTTATATAGGGTAGACCGACTCAGGGTTTTAATAGCTTTTTTGTTTTTAGAATATAAAAATTTACATCATTTATTGTTTGAATTCATGAAAAAAAAAAAAAAAATCAAAATAGGGGTTCATTTAAAATTTAGATTTATGTTTATGATATTTAGCAAGTAGCAGAATCAAAACAAAGATGACTTTAACCTGAACTAACTTTGTTAACAGCTTCTCACCAGAATCCACATGGATCCAGATCCAGTGAGGGTGCCGCTCTGCCGCTTGTGTTCATCAGATCCACCTTCCGCTCCTCCACAGTCCAAATATGGTCACTTCCTTCACCAAAATCCAAGATGATGACGCCAAAATGCTTTTTTAAATAACTTTATTTACAACAGTCATAAAAATATAATAGATTTAACCGGCATTAACACCCACAGAAGAAGAATCCGATCCAAGCGTGAGGGGTTACAATTCAGTGTGAATTCATAGAGTTCAATTCAAACGTAGGTTCTGAAAGAGTTAGAAATGGTTGAATTGAGAGTTTCAGGTCATGGAATGACACCAGCGCTTGTTATTGCAGGATCTCTGTTGTGTGTTTACTTGGCCTCTCTCTCTGTGTCCCCCGGAGTCCCTGTGCTTTCTGGCCTAGCAGGTCTCCCTGCACCGTGGGGGAACCTGATCCGGACTGCATCAATGCTGTGGTCGTGTTTGACTCTTACATATATGTAAGGTGGATGACTATTGATTAAAGTAATTGACTAAACTCGGCATCTCTACTGTTACTAACTTGACTACTTGATTACTCCCGGGAGTCTGGCTATGCTTTCTGGTCCAGCAGAGTCCGCTGAGGTCCTGACTGATGCAGACTGCTAACTGGCCTGACGCTGGAAACACCATATTGTAGCTCCACCAACTACTGCTGCTTCTTGGTCTACGGCGACGTGGTTGGGATGGATCCATCTCGGCGTGGCTGTGCCTGCTGCCATGGACTACTACTGTTGATACTATCTCTTCTGTAAATACCACCACTACTGTTAATGCTACTACTACTATACTACTACAAACACCAAATGCAGTTGGAACCCAAGGGCCTGGGCTGCACCAGATTTCTGCCTAAAAGCCACTGTGGCTGTAACGCCCCTGGTGATGTTGGGACTCTGAAAGTGTGTTGACTCTGTAAATCATGAGCGTATCCTAGTCCTGCTCAATGTGTTAGGTGTCCTGAGATGACTTCTGTTGTGATATGACACTATAAATAACATTGAATTGAGGACGCACAAGAACGTGCACGTTTATTACTTGACAATTAAGTTGGGGAGTCCATACAGAACGCAGGTGAAGGCCGATGGAGTGAGAGTTGTTTCGTCTTCCTCCGAATCGAGGAGCACTCGATCTGCAGACAGAAAAAACATCACGACATCTGAGGGTGACCCTGAAACCCAGCTTGGTTGGAGTCACAACTTGAGTGATTCTGCTCGACATTTATTCTCTTTGCAGAGAAAGACGAGCACGGATATTTTTCGGTGAATAGAAATGTAAAAGGGAGATCTCGTACCGTCTGATCCTGTAACCTGATGTGGTGTCGGGGACCGGTCCCGTCTCCTCAGGGCCTGGATGGTCTGGCCGGAGGTCTGTTGGACCCTCAGCAGACCTGCAACACATGGTGACTACAGCTGTCAATGTTCCTCTATAATACTATTCAAATTCCATTCCATATTTTTTTCAATATTCAAATTCTATTCGAATATTTAATTCTAAAAATTCAGCCTTTTATTAAAATTAACTACACTACAAAGGCTTATACGTTGCCAATGCCATTATTGGCAATGTGGTTGTTTTACTTCCTGTCCACTAGAGGGCGTTCCAACAATATTAGCAATAAATATCAACAGCTGACAGCTTTCTCCATAAGTAATAATTAAGAAAGTAAAACAACCACATTGCCGTTCTCCTGGGAACGCTGTGTCCCCGTTGCCATGGCTACGCCCTCCTCGTCTCCAGCTCTACTTTCACGTTCTCACGTACATCCTGCTGTCGGTCTCATTCCAGATGAATCCGCTGATGGAGACGCGGGTCGATCTAGCTAGCAGCAATTACTGCAGCATGAATGCCTCTTTGTTATGACATCATCGCTTCTAGAGCTCCGCCCATATCTTTGTTTCATCTCACAAGTGCTGCCGGAAGGTAACCTCTGTGTGTTATCTCCGCGATGCGGCGCTGTCGGCTATTGTTGAGATTGTGATTCAGAAAACTTTATTGTTCATTTGACTTCATGTGTCAAAAGCCTCCGTTTATGCGTTTGGGCCAAGGCGAGGAGGACCAGATTAGCTAACGTTAGAAAACACTTTTCTAAAAATGAATCAAAAAATAATTTCAGCATTCGAATCGATTTTTTTTCCTATTAAATTATATTTGATTCCTGAAGTTCATTCCAACAGCCCTAATGTTATCACACACACAGATTGTATTACCGTAACTGTTCATGTAAACGTGGAGGTCAAAGAGGACAGAAACCTACTGTCCAGAACATCCACCATGTTGTCTGTGTTCTCCTGAAGGCTGCTGTGCCATTGGTTGACGACCACACAGCCGAGACCCCCCAAGCTCAACAGCAGAACGGTCTCCAGGGCTTCCTCCAGGTCCAGCCCTGCTGGGCTGGAGAGGAGGGAAATACAGGCATCACAGTTACACTCTTCATCCGGGGGCCTTCATACAGAATCCTGATTTCAGGATTGGAAACGGTCAGAAAAATGTCTCCTTGAAGCTGAAAAAGAAATTGACTCAAACAATGAGAAACTGTCACGGCAGACAGAAAACAAATGTCACGTGGAAAACAGCTGTATTCTGTCAAAACAGTCAAATTAATTAAAGGGACACTTCACCGTCTGCATGAGGCTTTGTGTGAGACTACAGACCTGTTACAGACCAGTGGTGGGACCCACTGAGACTACAGACCTGTTACAGACCAGTGGTGGGACCCACTGAGACTACAGACCTGTTACAGACCAGTGGTGGGACCCACTGAGACTACAGACCTGTTACACTGATGCTACAGACCTGTTACAGACCAGTGGTGGGACCCACTGAGACTACAGACCAGTTACAGACCAGTGGTGGGACCACTGAGACTACAGACCTGTTACAGACCAGTGGTGGGACCCACTGAGACTACAGACCTGTTACAGACCAGTGGTGGGACCACTGAGACTACAGACCTGTTACAGACCAGTGGTGGGACCCACTGAGACTACAGACCTGTTACAGACCAGTGGTGGGACCACTGAGACTACAGACCTGTTACAGACCAGTGGTGGGACCCACTGAGACTACAGACCTGTTACAGACCAGTGGTGGGACCCACTGAGACTACAGACCTGTTACAGACCAGTGGTGGGACCCACTGAGACTACAGACCTGTTACAGACCAGTGGTGGGACCCACTTAGACTACAGACCTGTTACACTGAGACTACAGACTCCTTTATAAAGTGAAGCTATCCATTTAACTACGTTGTCCTGGTATTTAATGATTCAACATTTGTTAAATAGCATGATTTCTAATAATCATCCACCTGTAGTGATCAGTGTAACCCGGACAGGGATGCGATGACAATAATGCTGTGTACCTGTCGTGCACGTCGGGGTTTGACTGGCGGAGAGCACTGGCAGTGTTGTGGACCAGGTCAAAGAGCAGAGCCAGGCGGCAACCTGAGGAGAGCAAACATCATTATCCTTATCTAGAGAGTACCAGGAGGCTGTCATGTCCCTCCCAATGCAGAAACCTGCCTCTGACTTATTAGATATGAATTTCAATCATCTAAAAGCAACAAGAGCTTTTCTCAGCTGCACCTGAACGCAACCAAAGTGATACAGCTGTCTGAATGGACAGAATGAAGTCTGGAAACAGGAGAGTGGAGTCACATACAGAATGCTTTTGAGAAGTTTGATGAGAAAATATAAAAGATTTAACAATAATAACGCTGAGGGTTCTATTTTTGCATTGAATCAGAGTCACAGACATCAAGCTTTCTCCCCCAGAGAGTCCCGTTAAGAAGTTATATGAGATACGAGTACAGATGGTGCTGCGTGACGCTTTTCTCTCTCTTTTTTTCTGAGAAACCTAAATCTGCCATCGGCTTATATCGTCCTGGTGGCCAATTACGTCGGAGCAGGTCCGGTTGTTGAGTAACAGCTGGATTTCAGAGCATGGTGTCAGTCACGCTATAGTTAGCAGGAGGCACATATGTCTGGCCCGCGGCCATGCGTGAGGCCGGCCGACACTCTGTCAGTCACACGGAGTCCGGCCAAAGTCCAGACGCCTTTGTGTGGAGAGAGAGAGGGCGAAGAAGTCGTCCAGACGAAGCACATATTGATTCTTTGAAATATCTTTGAAGGTGTGAACAACTGGAAGGTCATTTGGGGTTAGGGTTATTATTTATTGAAAGAGTGCTGAGGGAGGGAAAAGGCCTCCTGTAATAATTTAGAAGAGGGCGAGGGGGGTTGGAGTCGTCTTCTTCCCCTGACTGTAAATACCTTAATAGCCAGGGGTTCTCTTAAGACTCCTCCGAGGGAAAAACAACAAAGAAAAGGTTTCAGTCTTATTTTACATTGAGGTGCTTTTAGGTTGAAATGATTCAGCAAATATCTCAGGATCACACAGATGTGTTATCTTCATCGTGTCTAAACATTATAAGATGACATCTGGAACAAATGAGGATCCCAGAGTTCTTGAGGGTATAGAATGACTGAATGATTTAATACAGTATTACAATCTTTTAAATGTGTTTTTTTAGAAGTGAGTGAGGATGTGGGAATGCTATAGTAGGGATCTGATAACAAAACCACATTGGTTTCTCCCTTCATAACAGGGATATTTCTATATCAGCCCACACGTTAAATTACAGATTGATGGGTTTGAAGTCATTAAGAAGCTGCTATTTTTCTTCCTAATTTACCAGTTCAAAGGCTTTAGTAAAGTCAAGAAGATGTTTGATTTCATAAATATATGGCAAGTTAACCAGGACACCAGATGTTCAAGGTATTTGAAGACACTGACTTCTGGCCATTTAGTGTTTTTTATGACGTAGTAACGTTTAAATCGGTTGTTTCTGGGGTTTTTGTTGTAAGGGCCTAAATGCAGTGATCGTGGTTCCCCCTTCAAATCTACCTTAATATATATTATATATATATATATATATATATATATATATATATATATAAATATCAGAAAGGGTGATGGGGATGAGAATTAATAATGATAATGTAAAGACAGTCTCCCCCGTCGTGGGGAAGGAAGGATGGGTCGCCCCGTTCCTCCCTCTCATAATTATCAACTAAATCACATGACTGCCACTCCCATATATACCAGGAGGAAAAAGGATATTTTAATATTAATATTCTTGCATTTCTTCTCAGACCCTCCCTGCCCCGGCTCCCTGATTCATTTCACATAAACACAAATAAAGATGCTGTATGTACAGTACCGGACAGATTGAGGGCCGCCAGTTTGGCAGGTGTGGTGTTGGCCGTGAAGCGCTCCATCCCCAGGTACGCCAAGGCGCTGCATCTGCACAGCAGCTGCTCCATATCAAACACACTGGACACACATGGGAGAAGCACTAAAGGCGTCACCACACACACAGTCAGATCTCATGGCATGCTCAGTGTAAATACACGCTGCTCTGCACTCTGACCTGGGCTTCTCTCTGATGCCCACCGAGCTGCCCACCGAGGCCTCCCACAGACGGGCAACACGCCGGCTGTGGCTCTGCAGAATCTCTGTCATCCTCAGGCTGGGGCCGAACCCTCCTGCACAGAAACATCACCAACATCCAGTAACCCGGGAGCTGAAATGTGACTCACACAAGGCCACAAATGTAGAATAAAGTACTGTATTGTAAAAGAGAGGAGGGTGCTTTAAGACATAACATGCAGAGCCAACTGTGGCAAATTACAGCTGCAATACAGTACAAAGAGAACATTAATCACTGCAAGAACATAAAGAAAAGCAGCAGTTTATCATTTCTTTGATATGTAATCTAAGGTAAGTATCTCTCCATCCACTTACCTAGGTCAACAACATCTGTGGGGTATGTTAAGAGCAATACTCTGTGAAAAACATTACCATAACTATACATCAAGAACACAGAATAAAACAGAAATGGGAATAATATTCAAGCAAAAAGATACAGTTCATGTTCCGTATGTCCACTGGGAAGGTGTTCGGAGGCGCTACGCGAGTCGCAGACGTCTGGGAAAATAAATTAAATCAAATATACAGTATCAGATACACACTGGAGCACATCAGCAAATACCAGCTGCAAGACAGAATGTGGTTATAACAGAGGAGACGGAGAAACAGAAATGAAGTAAATAAAAAGCAGAAGGTTGTGAACGACGGGATAAACGCTCAGAAGATGGAAATAGGATCTGTATGAAAACACATTATGTAATTGATTGAAAATCACAGTTAAAAGGGAGGCGAGAGCAACTTAAATAATTGCCGGCGCTGACAGCAGGTAAATGGAATATTGCGTTTTTTATCTGGCGGGCCCAGATTAATTTACTGAACTCACCACTTTGATGGCTGGGCTTTGATCTGCCTTCCCCTTGGTTGTTTTGCCACCTTTGGTCTCCTTTTTGTTGTCACTTTCAACTGCCACAGACAGGAAGCAGAATTAACACACACACACACACACACACACACACACACCGGACACACACACACACACACACACACACACACACACACACACACACACACACACACACACACGGCCTGGATTACACAACATTTGGACGGGGGAGGGGCAACTTTCTGCAAAGTCAATGACATTTATGGGTGAATGAAGAGCAGTTCTAAAAGTTTTCTCATCAGCACTGATTGATTATCAATGACCTCATTGATTTCATTCCTTAGCAAGCAGACCAATACATGGATTTAGTCAACACCAGTGATAAGTGTGTAGGGGATCAGTCCATCGGTCCAATGTGGAATCTCAAAAGGCAATCCATCTGCCACCGCAGAGCAGAAACACACTTTTAAAAACCCATAAATAATCCCCTAAAGACACGTTCAGGATCAACTCATTGAGTTTCAATGAGAAACTGGAAAAAAAAGGGATTATTTAAAGGGTTAAATGTTGCCAATCTGCACATAAGCCAAACAGAAATTCAACATAAAGCTAATTAAGGCTTGCAGGCGTTTGGTTGACCAGGTCTGGAAAACTGGAATAAGTTAGTGTGAAAGACCAGAGCAGGACCGGAGCAGGACCGGGGTCTTGGTCCGGCTTTTCTCATCCCACAGAATAAAGGAGGAGATTCAGCAAAGGTGACCAGGTTGTGTTTCATTACCCTTTTTAAACAGTTATCTTTCTTGTTGTGGCTCGCTCTATTCATGCCGTATATTGTATTATTTCACACGTTAAATGTCTTAAAATGATCACAATCTGTGGTTCTATCAGCCGATGAATGAAATGTGAGGCAGTGAGAGCGTACGTTCCTGCTAATTTGTCCTGTGCATACATCATGAAGGCACATCACAGGATAACCAATCAGCCGCTCCGTCTTCTTGACAAAATGTAAACTGGAGATGTCAAAATTATTGTAATGACGGTCCAGAAGATGATGACTTTTTCTTTTCTTTCCTGGTCTCAGCCCCACCCGTGTATTTGATCCAGGCTTTGGAAGATGTAGTTTGCTGCCTGTGGCATATGCAATTGTCAAGTGAGACACACACACACACACACACACACACACACACGCTAGTTTAACGGTAACCTTTGAACACTCACTCGAGTTATGCAAATGATTCAACCTTTAAAAAGGTAAAGATGTCTGCAGCTTCAGATCCAGTGCTCCTTCTGCTCGCTCGTCTTTTCTGTTCAAAATATTAATGTGCAGAATTCGCCGGAGGTTTTTTTTTTTTACGCCCATAGAAGACCTCAAAAAAACACAACCTGAGAGACTGGAGAAGGACACAATGTGGTGGGTAATTCTAATTTAAACCTTGTTTCCTGCTCCAATGACACATTGGATGAATGTTCACACATCAATCATATTCACAGGAAATATGATTGCTATACAGTAACAAGGTGAAAACGAGCAGAATACTAGAAGCTGCTGAATAGTGATACTGTTTTTTAGTGCTCTCTGGTGATGAAGCTGGACTTGCCCGGTGTTTTGGGTAAAGATATTGAAACATTTAGGCTAAAATGAAAATCAAAAGGCATTCTTACCAGAGTGTGACTGTGGAGTCAATCTAGTGTGTAGGATTTGGCGGCATCTAGTGGTATTACTGGAGATTGCAACCAACTGAATACTTTTCTATAAATTTCTCCCTGTTCAAAGACGCGAGCCGGCGTTTGCCTTACCGTAATAACACTAATATGGGAGCAACGGAATCAGACGGCAGCTGGCGGTTCTGCACGTTACCACAGTTTGTCCATCCCAGGCCACCGTAGAAACAGCGAGGTGATTATTCACCAATGAAAACATTGTACATAATTCTGCTAATAGATCCTCTGAAATGCTTCACACTGTCCCTTTAACAGCGCAACACCATTCAGAATGTTAACCCTTTAAATGCCGGTTTGTTTCAATAATGCCACAAAACAAATAATAATAAAAAAAGGCAAAAGTTGAACGATGTACACTACTCAATGTGTTTCAGCTACACAGTTTATTAAGGACAAAATTAGAAAACAAAACCCTCAATGTGTTGCCATAATGTGTGCCACAAGTCTGAACACAAAATGATCATAAACTAAAACAGCCAAAAATGTCCAAAGTGAGAGAAAAGGATGAAACTCTTTCCCAACAAGCTCTGCTTCTGAAGCCTATGGCTGTAAAATATGACCATATATATATATGTATGACCATATATCAGCTCCTGGACAACCAAACCTGCAGTCCTGACTCTAACTCGCTACGGCAGGCGCATCACCACGGCCACATTTAATGGACATCCACTTTAGCAGAGCAGCCTGTGTTGTTCACGGATGTCCGCATGAACTTCTGCATGCCAGCAGGATGTGAAATGACCTTTCTCTCCTGAACAAATTCCAATTCTATGGATGGCTGCCTGCAGTCCGATTCCAGGCATCAAGATGCTTTCGCAAGCATAAGCAATTGTTTACTAAAGTATGATGGGGAGGTATGTGAGGCAAACATCCAGTTATACGGCTCCGTTTCAAACCTGTGGTCTCCTACAGAATCCATGCCACATTAAAAAAACGCTTTCTTTCTCTTTAGTTCAGCTCCTCTCGTGGGTCTTCATTCTTAATAAGTCACATCATGTTGTTTCCTAAGCCTTTACTCTACCTATCTCACATGCAATATCACCAGAAACCTACATTTGAAGTGCTTATGAGAGTCTATTACAATTAATTCATGTTACTCAATGAGCAAGTTAGTGAAAGAACTGTGATAAAGCACCTGTGTTACGTTATCTGACCACCGTTGATCCCAAACACTATCTGACAGGGAATTATAAATCTGCCAGAAGTCTGCAACAAAGGAAACAAGTGGTTTCTTTGAATAGAACACAGGAAATTAGGGGAAATTGATCTGGATGAACCATTCTTTGGACAATTAAAAAAAGTATGTGCCGGGTCTAATTCAAGCAGAAATAACAGTCAGAATGATGGTTTGAGCCACTCTAACCAGATTGAGAATATACGACTCAAAAGGCTCTATGTTGTTAAAGTTGCGTGTTCTGATTGATTGATTTTAAGCACCAAAGCATAAAATCTAAAGCAATATAAAAATGTATTATTTTTTAATTTAAAGCAAGTCCTTGTTCTACAACATTAGAATAAAAGATAACATAATACATAAAGGTATTCAGCTAGTTATATACAAATTAAATTACTCATTAGGTGTTGTTTTGTAGCCAGCTTCTTAAAGCTCCTTTAAAACCAATCAGAGAAGTTCAGACATGTCAGAGTGTCTGTGGTACCTTTGGCTGGTTCTTCTCTGGTCAGGCGACTGTGGAGAAGCTGGAGGGAGAAGTCTCGAGACACAGAACTCAGGCCTTCGTCCTGCAGGATGGACAAGGCCTCCAACGGCAACGCCAGCAACTTCCTGTCTGCCAGCAGCACCACATGTTCCTCTGGTTCTGCTGGGAGTTTCACTGGAAACACACAAGTACAAACATGTACTCACAACTCAGACCGTCAACCTTGATTGCTCACCTTCAAGTCCATCATTTCTAAACGGCAGTTAACAGAGTAAACTCTTTTTAAGCCGTTCACGTTGTTGGTGTAAATGAACCTGTATCACATTAAATCACAGGAACGTCCCTGAGGGGGAACTTAAACAGATATTGGATGTTGAAATAAACAAAAGGCCCCTCAGGTTCTTTACCTGAGCTGCCTCTGTCTTCCTTCTCTTTGGTTCTTGTCATCTCGGGGCCCGGTGGCGGTGCAGACTCGGGCCTGAGGGAAGGACAGCTGAGGATCAGTGGTGCTATCTTCACTTATAAGTAGGAAAGTCTACTTCCTCAGTACTTCACCTTAAGCACCAGAAGTCAAACTGTTTGAGAAGTGGATTCAAATAGTCTTCCATCTCTCGTACAATTTCTCTGAAGCCAGTTTCTAACATTCCTTCTGCAGCAGTTTTCTGTATAGAACAAGAAAAGGGGATGATGTTTTTATGCTTTCACACATCTGTGGATGATAAAGTCTGAGACATGAGATGCTCATAATTGCGGTGGAGCGAGCTCGTTGGCGGTGGATCATGTTAATAGAGTGAGAGAAGAGCAGGAGGTCTCAACGCGACCTACAAGGGGAACAACCCGGCGCTCCTCGGAGGCTCCAAAGGCCCGAGTCTGCTCCCTCAGTGCCAGCAGAGCCTGTGGGCAGACTGGAACCTTGGCCACCCTGGAGCACGTCAGGTTACCTGCAACAACAGTATTGACAGGCAATCAGACTCACGGACGAGTACCAGCCGGGTAATTGGTCCCAACGAGCGCCTCCTCCAACCCCGCCTCCTCCTGGACCTTCTGTCTCATTCACTGTCTCTGTTTCTTGTCCTCATTCTTAGGCAACGAGTCCACATCCCAGCCTCCCCTCCACAATTCCTCCAACTCCACATGTCAGACAAGTCCCAGGAAAGGTCATGCGAGCCTGTAATACTCTTGCCATGACTTATGCAGGCTGGCGTTGCGTGCCAGGCCGGTAAGCAAAGATTTTCCTCTTCTCCTTCTCTTCATTAAATCTGAACTTTTCATCTGGCTTGCAGATAAATGTTACATGGGAATACTTAATAATGTTTTTGGCTGTATTTGAATGCTGACGAGCAACGTATGTGTGACAAAGACCACATCCCCCCGGGAATCAGATGCAGGATAAAAATACTCCAAATGAAGTAGGGCTCTATGGAATAGTTCAAAGCTTAGAATCTATTGTGTTTAAATCTGTGCAGTTACAGACACAGATCAGGACACACTCATCATTAGTATTATATTCATGTACAATTAGGTTCCAGTGGCACAGGATCGTTTCTGACTCGTGTGTGAGACCGATTTAATCATTTTCCAAAATGTTTTTACCTAAATATTCTGCTTCTCTCCAGAGTTAACGGTGATGAGCCTCCTCTCCTGCTTCCCACACACAAACATTATTTGCATATGAATTCTTGAGTTACGGCCAAACATTGGTTTTGTGAGGTCACAGCAATGAGTTCGTTCTCGAGTCCAAGTGGATGTTAGTGCTGGATGTAATGTAATATCCCTCCGAGCGTTCCTGAGACATATGCTTTCAGAAGAACTTTACATGAGGCCTTCCTGAGATATCGGGGACGATGTGAGGTCGGAGAGACTGTTGACCCCCCTAAATCTAATAAGATCAGGTGAATACATACATTCACCACATGACAAGAACAGACGGACCGAGAACATCAGCACAACCTCTGACCTGTAACGTGTGCAGTCTTTCCCTTTTGGTTTGGAGCTTTGGTCGTCTCATAGAAGGCCCCGTAAAGTTCTGACCTAGAAAAACACACAACCAGCAAACACTGTTTACTACTTACCTGCACACTGCATGCTTATTTAAAACACCTTCACATTTCTAGTGAGGTAGAGGCATCCCGTCTTTATCCACAAGTAAAGCCCTCCATCACACAGCAGGCTTTCTCTTCTCCAGATACAGTATTACCTGGAACCTGCAGTCTTTTACTCTTATATAATAAAAGGCTCGGACGGATAGGGACATCTTTTATAGCGTGGCAAAGAAAGGGAAGTAGAAATTACCCGTCTTCAGAGTGCTGAAGCAGCAGGATCTTCAGATTGGACGGGAAATCAGCGAGGATGTTTAGGTGGTTGGGATGGACGGACAGGTGGCTGAAGACCTGCGAACCAGGAGGAAGATCACACATTTAAAAGGATATCCGGGTCATTTATTCCGTTAGGAACCTTCTAAGAGAAAGATACTTTTCGACTGCAGCCCCGAACAACAAGGGAAGGTGACTTTTTGCTCGTCGTGCACACTCTTCTCCGGATCTCTGAGCTTAATATCCCCCTGAGTTCACGAGGCTGCAGAGTCGTCCCACATAGCAGCGTCTGTACATGCTGGCGTTACTTTGAAGAAGAAGCTCTGCTACTCGCTGTGGTTTCAGAAGTGCATTCAGAGGCACCGTGGCAGCGTCTCCCATGAAGGGGATTTACCGAGCGGAGTATGACAGCATCCATGAATCATGAGCGGTGGGGTCTGGTGACCCTGGTACCTTGGAGAGGCTGTTGAGGAAGTCCTCTGCTCTCTTCAGCATGCTGCTGGGCCTCTCCTCCCAGGAGAGGAGCAGCTTCCTGCGAAGGCTGAGCAGAGCTGAGAGCTGGGACCTGCTGGTGTCGGCACAGGCAGAGCTTAGGACCTCAGCCAAGGGAGCGACAGTGCAGCAGCTCTGGGAACGAAGCAGGAGACGGATGAAGGAGCTGTTGGTAAGAGCAGGAATTATCCTGAGAGGTTCCTGAAAGTGAAAGATGACTGGTGCAGATGTACACAGTGAACCCTGTTTCCTACTATGTACTCCATGTGGAACTTTCTACTGCCGAATGAAGGCAAATTTGAAATCACTTTATAAATATATATATATAGCCAATATAAACAAGTTTCTAGGTTCCACTAACACCGGATGTTTGCTGTTGCTATGACAACAAGTGAAAGCTACCGCTTGCATCTTAGCCCAACCGCCCCAATCAATAAACACCCATAAGATGACGATTTGACCTCATATAAGTAAATAAGCATCAACATCATCACCCTAAGGACCTTAATGAGGCGATGTCACACGTTGGGATGATTCATTACAAACACAAATGTACATTCATGGGACGTTAGCTAGACTTTATAAACTCGCTTATATTGCCCCCCTCTCCCAGCTCCGTTTTTTCCTCCTACAGTGGCCTCAACATACCGTCGTACGAATGCCTGTGTGGTAAAAAAGAAAGCACATGTGATGTGAAATACCTGAAACAGGGCGAGATGTTGACCCGCCGCTGCAGGGTCAGACTGGCCGTGACACTCCACCATGTTGATGGAGGCGTCGGCCAGGACGGAGGAGGGCAGCTTATGTTGGAGACACAGACCGACGGCCTCGGCCAGAGCCTCGCCAGCCTCGGCCAACAGCTGCTGGGCTCTACGCTGAGAAGGAGATCACACACACACACACACACACACACACACACACACACACACACACACACACACACACACACACACACACACACACACATTAACATCCCTGCGCAGTGTGTCTGCATAATCAATCCATCAAACACACACACGTAAGGGTTATGCAACCATAACTGTGTAATCACTGCTTTTCACCATACTGGCTGTTAAGAGATTCTTTCCTAACCAGTCTCCTGTGGAAGTGATGGAGGGGGGGGGTTGTCTACAGTCCTCTTTCCCCCTAAAAACACATTCCAACGTTCAGCTGAAGCTAATATGAAGCTCACTTGTGGCTTTAGAGTACTTGTTTTCCTCCCCGGCAGCATTTCTTCGGTAAGCTGAGGGATGTTAACGTAAAGAGGGAAAACACTGTGACTTCATTTGTCTTACTCAGACTGCTCAGCTTCATATTAGCTTCAGCTGAACTTTAGAAAGCACTTTTTTTTTTACACAGCACAGAGAGAACTGGGTCTGTTTCCCATCTCTTCAACTGGAATGACATCTTCACGTCCAGTATGGAGCAGACAGTTACAGCAACCCATTCCTCTTGTCATGTACATTCATGCGAGATGCGAGTATTGTTTAAAACGTGTCCAGAAACACTTATTTCCTGTGATCTTTACCAGGACTGAACTTTGCATATACATAGAATGAAAGTCCAAGTCGTTTACTGCAGGAGGTCAAAAATAAATAATTACAGAGAATTTGCTAGATTTCAGTCATATGACCATAAGACATTGCCATGATTCGGACCCTTTTTTTTGTTTTTACCAACGACGGCACTAATATGTGATTGTAAGTAGTTTAAAAGGCACCAAAAACGTCCCGTCTATAGTTTAGGATTCAACATGAGGCTGGTTTTACAGCTCATTTTGTCTGGAGATAATATTTCCTTCCAAGGACAAAAGCACAATAAACAACCTGATTGAAGCTCTCTTTGATTTGTATTATTATTATTTCTATTTTATCATTATTAAAATGACATCTCCATCATGATAGTTAATCTCGATGCAGACGCCCCAAGTCGAGACTCAACCTTTCCGCCTCGCCAATTGCATTTTACTTGATATTCCAAAATGTTGCCACATAAATAATCCATTTTATTCTGCTGGAGTTTGATGTGGACAGTAGATCTCCCTGCGCTGACTTTCAATATGAGAGCTACGCAGAGCGCCCAGAGATTTAGCTCCGGGGGGGCTTTGAGATGCGAGACGATCCTCGGTATAAAGACCTTAGATTACAGATGAGTCAGAAGCGATGGGGGCAGTTGTCAGGAGGTATGTACCTGCAGCTCAGCACTTTTGGCAGAGGTCACGCTGTCCGAGTTCTCCTCCTGCACGGAAACAGCTTTGTGGTCAGACCAGGCTTCCTTCTGCACAGAGATCACAGAACAACGAGCGTGATTCAATTAAAACCCACACTCATGATCACAAACCGCCAAGACCTGTCCGTCTATTATTAAGTAAGCTGACATCAATCTCTCTAATTACGATAAGCTTTTCATCCCGTGTAGCAACTTCTTCTCCAGGTTATTCGTCCGTGTGTGTGTGTGTGTGTGTGTGTGTGTGTGTGTGTGTGTGTGTGTATTCCCAAAAAGGCTTGTGAGTAAAATCCCCCAAAATGTATTTGACTTCCAATTATTAAGTAAAAGGGTGTTCAAAAACTTCAAAAGTGTTTTCTGAAGGCAAAAACAGTCTGGAGTTACTTCAAAGTAAACAGCTGTAGTTTTTCAGAGTTCAGTTCTTAACTTTCAGAGCGAGCAGGCAGAGATGACACGAAACAAACAGCAGGTACGTCTGCTGATTCCACCGGTCGCACTGATGATGTCACACGCTTTAGACGGAACGTCAACCAGTCGTTCCCAAAAACTGGATCGGGAATTTTATTTGGGTCGCCAGATGCAGGATTTTAGTCTCTTACTTAACATTTATATCTGCAGTACATGTTTCAGCCACATGATGGAGCCACAGTGTTTGTATTGTTCTGATATTTGTAGCCTATTTCTACTATGAAAGGCTAGCATAGCTGTTTTACTGATTAGAGGAAAAGCCTGCTAACTCCAACGAAATGTTCAGCTGATGAGAGGAATCGAAAAGAATAAGAAATCCTGTTAATTATGCTTAAATGCATTTATTTGATCTATCTATACTTATATGATATATATGTTTACAATAACACAAATGCATGTCCCTTCTAAACAGATGTTCGGGATAATATAAGGTGACGTTGAAAAATGGTAAAAAAAAATCACATTTCTCACGATTTATAGAAATGGCCTTTTGTGAATCGGGTTGCCGTGGTTTTTCATATTTAAAAAGAAAAAGAAAAAAGGTTTGGGAGACACTGATCTAAATTCCTTAGTCCTTTCAGACTTTCAGAAGGTTTAGGGCATTTCTGTCTTTAGGGCATTTCTATCTTCAGAGATTTAGTTCTGCGTTTTCATAAAGACGAGAGGCTAAGAAGAAAAAGACCGGTTGAAATCGAAGGAGCCGAGGCCGGGATGTCCTGACTTCTACGTCCTAATAAGAGTCAAGCAGAAAAACCCCGGAGCTCACATTTCCAATAAAAATACTCGATAGCATTTTTCACAAGCCTCCATAAAATTCCCTCTAGAGACGCAGAAAACATTAAACGAGTGATGAAGAGCCTCTTTAAGACTATTCTTTTCATGATTCTCCCCCAAGCTTTTTTTAAGGAATCCATTCCTCACCATGAAGTTCTTAATAAGGCAAACTTTTTGAATTAAAAGATTAGGACCACAAACCTTATTAGACCTCCCAGTCATCGGAGCCAGGAGATTTTTGTATTTCGGCGGTAAAGTTAAGCTAGTTAAATTAACATATTATTTTGTGTTTCCAACAGCCTGGTTTTCTAATCAATTCATTACATTTCCCCTGTTTGATTCTCTAAATATTCCATCAAAGTCTTCCCATCCAGGGAGCCCAGGCAACCCTCGATGTACACAGTGTGTGTGTGAACATGGGTACCTGTTTTGGTCCGTCCCAGAGAGCATGCACATAGCCGGGGTCCTCCTGCACAGCCAGCAGTCTCAGGTACTTCCCCTGCAGACCCAGGCAACGGGCTTTGGTCTCCACGTCGTCCAGGGGGTGAGAGCGGACTGTGTCCAGCTGGCTCAGAGCCACCGGCCCCAAGGTGCTGCCCACGCTCACCCACTCCTGGATGGGACCCAAGTACGTTCAGGTCATACGAGGAGATGGGAGCAAAACACTTACTATCAACTCACAAACAAGCTTTCTGGACTCACAAACTTGTCTAGATTTCAACGCACATATTGATTAAGGTCTCCCATACATTTAATGTTCTTTTTTTCTGCTGTGCTGTTAAAAGGCGTTGGGAGGCAGCGGGGGGAGAGTGCACGGAGGCGTTCTACCTGTGGAGAAATCACGGAGGACAGTAAGTGGTTGAATTGTAAGCAGCTCCATCTGCAGGGACTGTGGGAACCGGATGTTCACGTGTTCAGCTCCAACCAAAGTAGTTTGGACCGGTAGCTGGAAAGGTGTAATACTGATGAGCCCTTGAGCAACATGGCTCTGACTAACATCTCTGACTAACATGTATAAATCCTGTTTGTGTCTGTGTACAGTAAAAACACTGGTTTGCCCTTGCTGGACTGATGAAAGTGCCTTCTTCTTCAAGCTCCACATCGTAGTAAAAGCCTCCTCGTCTGAAGGATTAACATTGGCTGACGGGCACCGAGCCTTTCTCTGGATAAGTCGGCGAACGGCAAATCCTGTTATTTGTCTCGGAGAATTCGATTATTGGATCACGAGTCGGTCTCGAGGAATCTTGGCATCTGGTCTGACAGTGATTTTGAACGGTTTTGAGCAGCACAAAGCTGGTAAAATCATGGTTTAATCATCTAAGAATTCTCCTAACTTTTAAGGACACAACAGAGACTATATTACATGCTTTTCCTTGCCTAAACCAAAACACTACAGATGGACTTTTATGATTTTACTGATTCGTTTTAAGACTCTGGGCCTCTTTTTCTGCGAGATCTCTGACCTCTTCAGTTCAGTTCAGTTCAGTTCAGTTCAGAGCTTTATTGTCCCTCCAGGGGAAATTTGATTTGCAGTGGCAATGCAACTTACACAACAACAGTAAATAAACAAACAGTGACATGAAACAATGTTGCAGAGTACAACACAACCAAACTTGATTTAAGACAATCTTAAACAAAATAAGAATATAGGTGTCAGAGAGAATAAAGCGTATAAGGGATAAGAAATGCCACAGGAGCAGTGCATTTAAGAATTGTGCAGATTGATTGCTTTGATTGCACGTGGAACAAAGGAAAATTTATACCTATTTGTTCGTGCCCTAGGTAGCATATATCTCCGTCCAGACGGCAGAGAAATGAATTCCTGCAACAATGGGTGATCCAGGCTAGACAGGATGGAGCGAGCCTTCCGTAAGACTCGTCTGTCAAAGATCTCTGAGCAGGCAATTTTTGTTTTTAACCGACAGGTTTCCATAGAATGAGATCAAGCAAAAAGTTCAAACTGACTCAATAAAAGATCTCTAGAACAGAACCATTAAGGTCTTATCAACATTAAAAGATTTTAGTCTGCGCAGAAAGTATAATCTCTGAAGGCCCTTTTTACAGATTGTTGAGGTATTTAGGTCATATGTCAAGTTTTTATCAATTATTGTCCCCAAATATTTATATGAATCCACCATCTCCACTGCTCTACCTGCTCTTGGTTGCCGGTACCTACTTTGAGATCCTCAGTCAGCTGAGTCAGCCTTTTTTACCTGAGTTTTAATTTGTATTTCCTTTAAACATGTTCATTTTCTTTTTTACTACACTAGTCTGTTTTATTCTGTTGCACTCTGAGTGCCCTATAAATAAAGTATATATTAATATAAGATTAGAAGAGTCAAGAGAGTGTATGCTAACCCATGACCCTTGGCAACTTTTCAAACATGCACACTATTTACTATACCGTCTCTAAAACCAGCACTCCCACATAAATACTCTAAATGAAGGTAAAACTCTCCAAACAGCTTGGATCCGGGGATGTCCCATGAACAAACGTGAAAAAGCCACTTTACTTGTTGCTGTTTGCTTGAAACAGTGATTAATAATACACAACTGCCAATTAAGTAATTAATGTGGTTACTTTAGGACATAAAGAGGGACAGAGAAGCTAAACAGTCACTATCATTTGTTGGTCAGCCACCAGAGAGATTTGCTCTGGAGGTCACAGATAAGGACTGTAAAGTACATAACAACCTGCTGTTACTTTGAGTGTTAGCGCCACCCAGTGGCAATGATGTGCGACTAAGCCTTCTGACCTCCATAGCAAGACAGACATCATCAACATCATCAACATTGGCCTTTAACTTGTTGATGTCTGCAGTAATATGTTCCTTTCTTTGAAGTGTAAACGTGTCGCTTTGCGTTCCCTGAGGATATTTTGCCTATGAAACAATAATAACTAATAATAATAAATGTCACCTGATGCAATGCCCTTTATGTTTAACAATGGAGGAGAGTACTTTTAATGCAAGCAAAACACTACAATAATAATACAAGTATAAACTTATTTTTTTTGTTCCTTTAATGCATGATTATAAGGTTTGATTAAAACATGATTATTATATTTTAATGCAAGCAGAGTATATTATCCAAATGAACATCATCTAGATATTTAGATTAATATCTGTTTTTCCAAAGAGGAGAAAGTTATTGCTACAAATTGACTTATTCTTTAAAATGCAACACCCTCATGATAAATGACCAGTTAATGCAACACTTTGTTTGGCGTCATATGTTAATTAGCTACAGTGATTGGTGTTATAGGGCGACACTATAGAGCATCATCACTGTGCTGGTTGGGTTATATAAGTACAGCCTTCAGCTCTCTCACCTGCTCTGTGGAGTTGGGCTCACGTGTGAACTCCTCCACAGCGATCTGAGCGGAGGTCTTCCTCTCGCGGGCCACGGCTTGGCGTTTCTCCTCGGCACGCTGCTCCTCCAACACGACCAGACAACATTCTGCCAGCGCCAGACGCAGACGCAGCAGCCGCCGCTCGGCCACCAGCGACAGTCCGGGACTCTGGCCAGGATTCAAACACCATCGTTAAACACGACACAGGAAACGCCACAGAAGTTCATTTGCAGACAGGAAATAAGACACAGCTTCTCATTATGAAAAAGACTGCCGACTATTAAAACGGTAAGTGGCAGGTTAGGGTGCAGTGGGCTGTGATATAATATATGATATTGTGAGACGTGGCAAACGAGAAACAATGGTGTGAATGAGACGAAATTAAACTAAAGGAACTGAATTAAAGAGCAGGATTCCTGTGATGACAGCGGCCTCTGGTTTCCAGTGCAGGTTCATGCCAGTACTGACTAACTAGGGCAGCAGCGCCATCTGCTGATCACACTCCGCTACAATCCAACATCCACAGTCTCAATGGGACATTTGCTTCTTTTGATCTTTTACTGAGGATCCACTCCTCCAGATACTTCCAGATCCGAGTCTTTATTTGTAGTTGCTTCCCTGGTCTTCCTGTTATTCGACACCATCGTAATATTAATCCTCAGCTTCAGAGCGATACCACAGTCTTCTGATAAATCTATGCACTGTTTGGTCCGTCGCTCTCGATACAGAGAAGGAAACTAGTTTTGAAACGTGTCCACACATCGGTTATTTGTGCCCGTCACTGGGTCTTGCAATGCGAGGTTCACAGAGTCTGCTTGGTCTAGCATCTTCCATCTATCCCTGCACTGATCCTGGTCCTCTATGTTGAGTCTTTGTTTAGGCGTGTTATTCTGATGCACTGAGAGAGTGCTCCTCCCCCCTCTCACACCCAATCCATAAAGGATGCATACATGCAGGGGAAAACCCTCAATTAATAATATATAAAAACTAATTAAGCATCAATAGGCCAACCCTAGAAGTTAGCATAGCACCGGTTCTCTCTCCAAAATATAACAGTGGGATTCTTTCATTGGATAAAGTCTGTGGAAACAGATGATTTATGAGGGTGGATGCAATCGGCAGAAGTAAAACAATAAAGTTAGGCGTGAATGAATTACATCACAGTTGCATTAGCAGCAGTATGACCACAACGAGGCTGTAAAGATTATTTAGTCGGCATGACGATGTCTCATTTAGCTACTTGTTAGCCGCCACATTTCTTAAGAAGCTTCAAAACTCACGACGTATCTGCTGATTCATCACAATCTCTGAAGCTTGTGTTAACCACAGACCTTATTTCAGGCGTCCAACCAACAACTCATCGGCTCTGAGACGAGGAAACAGGAAGTACGGCAAACGCTACCTCATTTCTCACTCGTGCATTGCTGTAAATACCAAACGGGCGTGAGAGTTGTTAAATTTTCATATATTCTTCCCCCGATTCCATCGACATAAATGAAGGCTGCAGCAGTCAGTTTCCAGCCGAGCCATCTCTGGCGAGGAAGCCTTCAGATAACCTCATCTGTGTGACAGTTTAGTGTGGATAAAATAGGATTCACTCAACCCATCTGCTGTTGACAAGGAACAGCGACGGAGGCTTTATCTGTTTGTGTCAGAACATCTCTGAGATACAAACAGCGGTACACACACACACACACCATATATCCATGACAGTGGCACAGCAGGGCCTCATAACCTCACGCAGCAGCTTAATTGTGATTCGGTCAATTAGATGCGTATAGTGCAAACAAAGCCTCTCTCTCTGTCATTAAGCTTTTCACAGGAAAAATCCTTTATTCTCTCAACACTGGAAAAACATGCTCAGTACTTCTCTAAAGAGGATCAAATATTTTGCCATCTGTCCTCAATGGGCCAGCATTTCAGAACTCAGCCTCTGTGCTTAAGTGTAACGGCCGACTGTTGTTAAAAGCTTTTCTTTTTTTCTCCAGTGTTCTCTGTTCATTCTCTGCTGATCAGTGTCCTCAAAACAAAGAGCGGCTGCAACTGGTTAAAAGCGTGGATAACAGAAGACCCAACGTTTTCTTCCAACACGTGACCTCCCAAGGTGTTTTTTTTTTCCTCACAATGAAAAGATGGATTTTCAAGGAACATGCACTCACTTCATTTGCCTCCTCGTGCGAGGGGAGGAGCCTCTGAGCATTCAGCGCCGCATGTTCCTGCTCTGCAACGGCCAGCTGCATTTGGGACACGGCGTCGAGCAGGAAGCGCCGCTTGTCTTCAGTGTGAGTCGAGCGGCTGGCTAGTATCCTGTACAGCAACATTGTGAAGGGTGAACAAAGATGGAGGAAAGACAACAAATGGATGAGAGCCAACAGATTTGTTCTTATGTCGCAAATAGTGATTTAAAGAATCTGTGGCGCTCATTAATGGCTATTAATTTATGGCTACTATTGGCTAAAGTTTGGCTCAAGTGAAAAATTGTAGACTCCAGCTTTAAGGGTTTCCTTACACATCTTGGACGCCATCTTGAAAATGACACCTTTATAGTGGTCAGAATTTGGTAAACTTCTACAAAAACAGTTGAAAAACATTTTGTTAGAATTATTTTAGGGTTAGGTGTTTGTTTTTTTTCATATATGCACCCGCCTATATGGTTTAAATAATAATAACTCCATGTGGACTAACCTCAGCCCCTGGGCGTTCTCCACACGAGCCTCCACTGCTCGTTCTCCGTAGCCCAGTTTAGTGAAACCACCGGCGCACTCTCTGAGCGTACTGCAGGCGGCCATGAGCCTCTGGACGACCTCGTGGTCCAACGCCTCTCCGGCTTCACCGCCACCTCGGGCACGAAGACATTCAACAGCACCTCTGGAACACAACACAACCCCATCAGATCAGGATTACAGTTCAACTATGACATTACATACAGTCACATGCTGAAAGTCACTTGCTACAGTTGACGTTTGTTTCAGTAAAATGTATTTACATTTTTTGCTGATTTAGCAGGGTTAGACTGCTTTTCCCAGAGGTTAAAATTTCCTCCGGTGCAGTTGCTATTTGTTGCGATTCCTCCGATATTGTGTGCCTCTAAACATGAATACAGCATATCATTACTCTAAATGGATTGTGCAGCTTAATGGCTGAAATCTTAATCAGAAAAAAGACAACATAACAGAATGAGAGTGGTTTGACCGTAGATGTTCGGGGTTTACCTCATCTCTAATGAGGCGATCAAGAATGTGATATCTGGGACTGGGTTGACCCGCTGCTCCAGGACCAGCTTCAGAGCCGCACAGCCTTGTTTTATAATCTGTTCAGTCTGCGAGAAGAAAAAAGAATGGGCATGATGGCAAAAGTACTCACTTTAAATATGATGTAACGCCCCATAGAGGGTTGTGAGAAGGCCGTGATGACATACCTTGGTGTGTGGGTCTGGGTGTTTCTGGCCCACTGCAGCTCTGACCTTGGTGAGGGTGAGCTGGTACCAGAAGTCCTCATCCCCACCCAGGTCCTGGGCTTTGTCCAGCAGGATCCACGCCATGCTGTAGTCCTGCTCATCACAAGCAAGAATAGCCAGACTGAGCAAACTTCTAGCCGTTGCTTTGTGGTCTCCGAGCTCCTGGAAAGTAGGGAACGATTTCAGGAGAACAGTCTAATATTAGTGGGTATAAATCATCAGTAAGGGTATCAGTGTCATTTTTCTTTCTCAGGAGCTGACGATGGAGAAGGTGTGAGCAGCAATAAGGCACTCACAAGAAAATGGCATGAGCATTTCAATTATCCTGGAAATGGGAGTTTGGTTGGTTGAGGAACACCAGATTTGTTAGCTTATATAAAAGAAGAAAACCTGTTTGCACTTACCGCAGCCACGTGGTGGGCCTCGACCAGAAGCTGCCTGGCTGCCTGCCAGAGCCCGATGCTGAGGCAAACCTCAGCTTTGTCCAGCCAGATGTCCTGAGAAGACACATCCCTACTCCGTCGCTCAGAATTAGCCACCTTAACTATCTGAAAAATCACCAAAATAGACCGCTTTTATTTCTAAATTAACTCAAAAGGACAACAGTCATTTTCAACAAGCTTGCCTGCTGGGTTTATGGGATGAACTGTAGCTTTCAAAGCAAATGCTGTGAGATGGACAAGTTTTAACCTACACAGCATGTAGTAAACTTCCAATATAAATCACTAGTGAGCGCTTGCTGACCTGAAGGCCACTCCTCTCCTGTGAAGCTTGTGAAGAGAAGATCGTTTTGCGGGCACTGGAATCACAAACACAATAATCACAAGTCATTAAAGCAAAACGACCAAACGCTAAAACGTTATAGCTCAGCTGACAGACCTCAGCCGCTCTTGTTCTCGGATTCTACTCAGATTCACGAGCTCCTCCTGGTACGGTGAGTGTGTCTCCAGACCCAGCTGACAGCAGGTCCTCACAATCCTAATCAGGACGAAAGAAAGAAACACACAAAGTCAGTGCAGAGTTTTGGAAAGTGATTTATGGTGTTGAAGTCTAATCCACTCCTTAAATATGGGTGGTTTGAGTTTAGAGGAAGCAGATTCACTCAGTCTGTCAGCTACGTGAGTATGGTCTGTTGTTACGGCAGAGCTTTCACTGAGTGATCCCTGTGAGTGATTCACAGTAACTAAAGCTCTGCTGATTCGAGCTCCGGCTGAATGTGATGTACAGTTATGAAAAAGGATTGAAATCAGTGCAGCAGAACCAGAGATATAATGTTTTTAATCCCATGCATTCCTTGTTAAACCCTGGTGGCTAAATTACCCACAATGCACCTGGACACGCATGACTTGCATATCTACTGGCCAAGACTTCTATGTGTGAAATGTGCGGAGCTTCCAGGTTAAATGCACCAGCGTTCCTACCTGAGTCGGTAGACGTCAGAGAGGCTCCTCCGATCCAAGAGGTCATGAGCAACGGTCTCAGCAAGATGCATTATGGGTAGGGTCAGGTGGTCGAGTGAGAGCGAGTGAAGCTCTTTTTCCAGCAGGTCGAGATAAAACAGGCTTCGAGTCTACAGCCAAACAACGAAAACAAACGAAAAGATAAAGAATTACAAATAATTACGTCCAACCCAGAAAGTTTACATATTAACACTGTTTCCATACTTTCAGTCCTGAAGAACCTTCTGGTCATCTTATATATAAATGCATTTACTTCTTAGAGGGACATTGATACCAAGTCAATGCTTTTCAATCAGAGATCACAGACAGGAGAAACGTGCCTGCTCTGTAATGCTGTGTGTATTGATGCAGTGGGGATTACTGCTGGTTCTGAAGAAGTGCCTGGTCTGGTCCGGACAGACGTAGCGAGCCCAGTCTTCTGGGGTGGAAGGAAGGACCTGATCCAGGACCATGGGTTTCAGTCTCTCTTCTGGAGGGGGAGGCTGGGCAAACAGATTAGATACATATTTGATATTTTACTGTTAATCGTGTGCGGTAAGCATTTAAAAATGAAGCAAATACACATTTGTATTCACATTTTCAGGTATCAGGTATCATTGTGGTAACTTCCCATTAGAAATAAAATGTTGTAACTCATTATCAACATAATAAAACTCATTAAAAGCATTATTTCTGTATCATCATACAGACCAAGAGGGTAAACAGCAGCTGAACGTAACTGCATTATCCATCCAATAATAAAAACGAGTACTTTACACTTCAACAAACTGCAAATAAACACAATTCTGAATGGAGTTTGAGCTATGGGACTTACATCTTTCACTTTTTTGCCTTTGCCCTTGCCTTTGCCCTTTTTTGATCCAGCAGAGGGAGGGGGAGGCAGGGGAGGCTGGCTGTTTGCCACCTCGCTGGAAATCTCACAACTCACAACCGCCAATGACACCTGGAGAAACAAAAAACACGCTCCATACTCAGCATTTCATCATCATCCACACTGTCAAAGTGAGCGGTGCCGTACCTGCCACATGCCTAGCACAAAGACGTAGGCTCTGAGCAGGTGGAGTTGGTGCTCGGGTGAAGCCTTGCCCGCCATGACAGCAAGCAGAGTGTGTGCCCGTATCAATCCGTCGAGGCGCCACACCTCCTTCACGTTTGTCTCCGTCAGAAACAAGCCGTGGCCTCCCAGCGGGGCCTCCCACTTCACTGAGCTCAACTCTGGACCCATAAGTAGAATCACTGTCAGTATAACTGAACAGCATCGTTACCGTCCATTACATCAACAAGTTCAAATAAACATATCTCTGTAATTCGTTTCCACTTGTTCGTCTCTCAGGGAAACGATAACGGAGCTCGTAGCAGGATACTAAAGAGACGCCTCACAGCAGCGTTTTAAATGGTGCGATGCTATTCTCGTCGGATTCCCACATGGGGTGTTAAAATATCATCTTCTTTGTCTGGCCAGTTCCTTTTCCCTCTGAACACCATTTAATTGGTTTTACATTTGCACAGGGGAACAATTGAATGATAGAACAAACACTGAATTCTACTGATGATGCAAATGTTACTTTTTAAACTACAGTCAGTGTAAAACATCTAAGACATCTGCATTTCATACCCACATGCATCCCTCCAGGGGGATTCTCTAACGTTCCCTCTGGATTTTAAAGAACACAGACGCACGATAAAACTAGTGACTCACACAGCTGTGTTGTGATGCAATGATCGAGATGAGTCCTACCTGCTGCTTCTGTCTGTCCGGTCTCCAGGTGTAGGACGTCTACGGCCCTGTGAAGCTGCTGTAGGACACCGGCTTTGGGGAAGTTGTGACAGTACTGCCACTCTCCAAACTCTAACAGAAGGCTGACCTTCTGCCGCTGATGCTCTACACTCTGTTCAATAACAAGAAATCAAAAAAAATGCTGCAGTTTGGGACGCCGTGACACCTGTGGGTGGTATAATCTTAATTTAGCCCAAATTGGTTGGCTTTCCTCTTGTATTCCAAGCTGCAATGACACAGTGGCTCCACATGATGGTGCTACAGACTTTGCTAAAGAATATTTGCCTTTGCTCAGTGCAGAAAGACTCCACAGGAAATAAAATGATGACTGGAATGTTCTAATATGACGGATTCCAACATGATCTAAATGAATGAATGTATCAGGTTTGAGTAATTCTATACTAATGGTGGCAGAACAGAGTTATTACCAACAGACAGGCGATGGACTTCTGGTAGCAGTCGAACTGTCGGGTTATGTCAACAGTACACAGCGCCATCTGGTGCCACATATCCGAACAGCACAGCTCTCCATCTTGTAACATCAGCATGTCCATCAGTACGTTTTCACCCAGTCGTGTTTTCACCAGTATCAGCTGTTTCCGCAGAGGCCTGATAGAACACAGAGTAAAGATGTGTTTCTGTCCATCTACCTTCACAGTTCTTCTCTTCTCCCCCTCTCTTTTTTTACTCACGTGTGTTTAGAGGAAGGCATATCTACGACAGCCTTCTCCAGCAGCTTCAGAGCACTTTTCCAGTCTGTTTGATCAGCGTGGATGTGGAGCAACAAGTCGTAGATGGCTGCTCTCAGGGTCAGGTCGCCTTCATCTACTCACAGAGGGACAAACAGATACACAGAAATGATATTTAGATGATTGATCTGTCATTCAATTCAAGTGTGTGTTCAAAATGTAATCATCAACATGGATATACGATATTCAGCTGTACAAATAATAGTGTAGAGTGTAGATTAGGGATGCCACGGTTCTCCATATAATCTTGAACCGTACGGAACAGCATGCACGGTTCTATAAGCAGTTGTGAGTTGTGGTATTTTCGGTTTTGCAATAACATTTTAGGTTTTTTCCACGGTTCCATCCTTGTATTTCTATCTAAATTGGCTATGTCGGAGCTTTAGAGGAGCACTTGAATGCAGCACGTGATGGGGAAACGCCCTGCCGAGTAAATATCCAGGACGGCTGATCTAGTGTAGATAGGAAGCCAGTCAGATCCATAATAAGACACAAAACCAAACATAACGCCATCTCCAAATATGCATCAGTTGAACCGTGTCAAGGTCCTTTTATCACTCGCCTGCTGCTTCATGTCTCAAACTCCTAACAGGCGGCGCCGACGAGGTCAGCAACCCTTCCATGCTGCCCTGTTTCTGGAATCAAAAAGGGAAAGCATTACTGCTCATGTTGCTACAAGGGTGATACTGTAGGAAAGTGTAGGAAAGTGCTGCTGGTGGCGGTGGATTGTTGGCCACAATTAACACTCACTGATGTGTGTTGTAACACTAATTGCTATGTGATCTTTCCCAGACACGGCTCCCGTATCCACAGCTGCAGCCTGCAGCATTATCGGCCGTTTGATGTTCACAATTAGGCATCACATACAGCATAACACATCTGCAGTCCGTTAAGAGCAGATGTGTGGGACAGGTCTTTTATTGTGGGTTGCAGCAGCGCTGCTGAAACACTGTCACGTTGGAAAACCTCACATAAGCTGCCTTTAATTATAGATTTTGAAGTTATTTTGCATTTGAGTGAGTGTTTATCCCCCTGGCTGGACAGCTGTCCACCAGTAGCACTGGAGAGAACTTTCCTCACACTTCTCCCCTGCAGCACCCTCAACACAATCCTTCATCAATAATGACTGAGCCGGTTTTACAGGAAAACTAAGCCTGAACAGCAGAACATGGAACTTCAGTGTGGCCGCTATTCAATTCTTGTTTTGCTGGCTTGTTATTCATTGTGCTGCTTGGCAGAGCTTTTAGTCCCGTCAGCAGTTGCGATGAGTAAGATTTGAAAGTGACTTGTCTAATGTGAAGGGATGGAGCTGGAACATTTCCCTTAACAGAAGGGCAGACTCTGTGGAGTTGTTTCCCTTGTTGCTGTGCCATTTAATTGCTCCTCTTAGGAGTTGTGTCGCCCTGCTAATAATGCATAGATGTTTAACAGAACAGAGATTTAAGGCAAAAATGTTGTAACCCCTCTTTTTTAAATATCTACATATGCATTAAAATATTGAATACACATTTTCCAATTGTCTGACGAAACCTCCAAACAACACAGACCTTTAAAGGATTTCATTTTGCTGTATTTCACATTAAAACTGACCAAGTCTGCCATGAAATGGACAGACTGTGCATGGATAACATGAATGTGAGGATGCAGCTAAAGAGGGGGTCTGTACGTGTGGTTGTTTCCGGTCGGTATGAACCAGAGCCATCAGGATCTTCTCCAGGGGCTCTTGGAGCTGCCGTCTTTCCTCCGGTGTATGTGTCAGGGGCAGACATGTGTTCCAGTAATGTTTGGCAGCTGCGACACACAATGCTGGATTATCAGCCTTCTCTGCATAGCTATGGACAAGAATGACAGCAGGCTCAAATCAGACAATACATTACATTAAACGAATGAGATTAAAAGAAATGTTTTAGCTGCACGATTAGTCAACACATTAACGGTGAACAGCACCTGACACCGGACAGAAACACCATCAACGCCTCTCTGTAAGCGTGCAGATCTCCACTGGACTCGTGGACTAAACTTAAACCCCTCAAACAACTGGCACCGCTCAACATTTCATCCACGGCGGTCAGGCTGTACCTAGGGATACGAGGAAATGCCAATCAATCAATGTTTGCATATTCATTTGAATATTGAAAACCCCATGCAAAAATGGTAAAGTGATGCTTGCTCATCAACTGCAATACTCTTGAATATGCACAAGATGTCAGCTGCTCCACAGAGAGCTTTGGAAGCAAGAAATCTCATGAACCTTTAATGCTTTCCATAACAAATCCCATACATTCATATCAGGTGCCGTCTCTCTTGCCCATTTTTAAGGCAATGGGGGGGGGGGGGGGGGGGACAGATCTATCGGGACAATTCAAAATAAATTGCAATCAATCAACTCGACTTACAAAGCAGAGGGCATGGCTTTGAGGCCCTTTACTGCTGCCTCCTCCAGCTGCAGAGCGCTCTTGGTGCAGCGCAACACCAAGCTGTGGTCCTTGGCATGGTGGCAGAAGTCAGCCAGCTGGCACCACACCTGCAACGCCACCACGGCGTCGGTCCAGCTGCATTCAGACGCCATGCTCACCAGCTTTTAGGTGAGGGGAGAGGGGAGAGATGTGGAGGGGTGAGGGGGAAAACAGAGGAGGAGGTGTGAGGAAAGAGGCGAATATCGAGTGAGAGAAAGGAGGGAAGGCAAGTAGGGGCTGGATTAAAAACAAGGGTGGGAAAATGTAGAGGAGGGGAGGGAAGGGAGAACATTGGGAGGAGGGAGTGAAAAAGGAAAGGCAAAGTGAAATGAAGAAAGTATCAGTGAGGGAAAAGACGAAAAGTGGTGAGCAGAGGAGTCGAGTAAAATAAGTAAAGATGAGCATGGTGGAAAAAGTAAAGGTGTAAAGTGGATGTAGGAGGTAATCAGGGATGGAAAGGAAGAATATGAAGGAATAGAGGGAAAGATTGAGGGAAAGATTGGGAAGAGAAAAAAAAGATTGGGTGAAAAAACGTGAAGAGTGGATGAAATTAAAAAGGAAAGGATGAGCAGAATGAAGATGGGAGGAAGAGGAGGAAGATAGAGGTGTAAAAACGGCCAAAGGGCTTCGAGTATCATAGCGAGGGATTCTCATTAGATCTCCACATCACATCTCACGTCAGGCGCATTTTTAATCCGACCGAAGTGCTGCGATGGAGACAGCTACAGTATTTTCAAGATATTGACACATGATGAGATGCGGTTTGGGGTCTGTGGGCTCCGGGGGGAACCATCTTGGCATCTGTCGTCACCATCTGGACCAGGGCCACTGTGGGGAAACACGAACACAGGAGCACATACTGTGGAAGGGCTGGGAGCGGAGAACTCCATATGCTTGGGGTCCCTGTTGCACCGGAGCATCTCCACTCCAACCAGCACGCGTGTCATCGCCGACACTTCCTCGTCCTCGCACTGCAGGGGAAGAAAGTGTTGAATATACACACCAATCCCTTAAGTGTAATTATCGGAAAAATACATATACATGTATGACTATTTGCTCATGAATTATACATGGCCCTGCAGTATGATTATCATATTGTATGTGTCCCAAATACCGCAGAGATAACCTCGTTGATAATGTATGACTTGCTATTGTGTGGAACATAAGTTGATGAATGATTCATTGAGTGTAGAGATAAAACCCACATTTATATTAACGCCGAATTTCTTAATTTGTGCTGCGAGAAACAAAGCTCAGTTAGCCGTGACTCAAAGTGCATGGGGCTGAAGGGGACTGATGTAGGGCAGGAGAATGGTCTTAGGACTGTGGTGACTAATGTACAGGCACATTGTATAAGCTCTTCCCCACATTTCTGTCCCACTGAAGCAGTACAATCAGGGAATATGCGGAGATGATGGCAGTCCAGCGGATAAAACGCTGTTTTGGTGGAAGAAACACCTACCGCATCGCAAAGATTCATAAAGATGTGAAGCATCATCAGCCCACAGTATTATAAGCACATTAAAGGAGAGCTGTGCCATGCTGTTATACAGGATACATTATGAATGTGACACGATTATGTTATGACAATGAGCCCCAGCTACAGTTGTCTCAGCGAGTATTCGCCCTCCTTCGCATTTTCACAAATTCCAAAGCAGGCTTTTCAGTCTTAGACATAGTGCACCCAGAGGAGGCCATCCCCTCCAAGAAAAATAATATACATCAGCCTTTTTCTTATATCACAAAAATTCCAACACCGGAGGTTTTTGTTGTTTGTTTTGCTATTCAAATCAATTTTGGCACGGTTTTTCTCCATTTTTTTGATGCACTTCTGCAAACTGTGTTCGAAAAATGCAAATGCAGCGATGCAGGGATCACAACACCTAAATGCATTCCCCTGACTTTTAACCATTTCTGCTTCTTTGCACACAGTTTACTTTTCACGCAGCTCTTGCAAATTTCTGATTTGTGAAACGTTATTTTGCATGCAGGATATTTGCATTAATTTCCGCTTTAGGATCGAACTCACAGACTGTATACAAGGAGTGGACTTAGTCGTCATGACATCACCCGTTGCTTTTTGGACTACAGGTTTGAAGCACTGCATTTTGCATTCGGTCCGTCGCTGTCTTTATTTTTTGAAGCCAGAAGTGACACGAGACAGACGTCGGTTGAGAAAAGGTTGAGAAAAGGTTGACTCCCCTGAAGCCGGTTTTACCCTCTGTTTGTAAGAGTTCTACACATCACTACATTAAAATTGGCTGTTTTTCACGTAGATTAGTTGAGATTAGTTGTTGCTAAATATTTTACACCCAATAACTGCCAGAAGTAACCACTGTGTACCTAAATGAGCCAATTGACAAGAATATCTTGCTAAATAAGGAAGCTAACATTCACACTTAGTAATGATTTCCACCTAATCTTGGACTACAGCGTGATGACCAGTGCTTTAGAATATTGATCAGGCCCTTCACATGGATGAGCAACCTCAAACAAAGCAGCGTGGACAGTTTGGAGCTGAGAGACGGTACCTCATCCGTAGGGTCCATCTTTGAGCCAATCTGTTCCTGCAGGAGCCTCTTGATCTGCACCCAGGTGGCCACCACCTGTTTCCTGGCTGCGATGGGGACGGCCTCCCCTGGGACGGAGCAGGTGGATGTGCAAAGGGCGTAGTCACACAGCTAGAAGGAAGCGGAGGAAACCACAATGAGCTCGCAATCTATCAGGTACAAGGACATGGCGTGGTGTTACAACGTGATGTTAACATAGTCGTGATTATGCATGATCCTGAATCCTCAATGTGGTTCAAATGTCATAAATGATGATTCATATCTGTAAGACGTTCTCTGGCCCAAGGCCCTGTGCCAGCCTGTCAGCTGCAGACACCACGGTCATACACAGAAGAATCCAGTCAGACTTTGTTGGAGTTGGACACTGTATCTGACCCCGCTGCACTGCCAACTATGAAATATGTATTTTTTTTATATCTTTCCTTCAAAAAGGAAACAGACATGATGGAATTTAGTTAATAATTCATTGATAAAATGCCTTTCATCTGGAGTTAAGAGACGATATTCATGGTGGATCCTTTGAATAGAAAAAGGAGAAAGGAAACGGGTTTTAATTGGCAACAGCAGCACATTTAAAGAATAGAGACATCAGACAGTCATGGAAGCTTCATGTGAGCGGGCACGTATGTGTGTGCCTGCGTGTCAAGTAATGAGTGAGATAACAAAGTGTGTATCGTCTGTTTTGGTGAACCCCATTACCCTTTTGGTATATTAATATATATACTGTACCTAAGGGCAGAAACACAGAACATTCCAGGGAAACAGGACAGTATCTGTATGATATCGATATCGAGTTAGACGTTTAAATAGCAGCCAACCAATTAATCATTAATCGGCCGATACCTGGACATGGGTAGGGGGTGGAACTGGGCTCCGATAGAGGCTGATGTCACACTTACATCACTGTTATACAGGCTCCCCACACATAAGGAGGTCAACAAAGCTGAAAACATGCGTCTCCATGTGATCAACTCCTGATAGTAATCTAAACAACTAGACAAGACTCCATGAAATGAAATGGCACGCCTACTTTGAGACTGAAAGGACTTTACATTATGTTTTAGATATTTATTATTGAGATTATTATTCTTTCAGAAAGTCATTCAAAAAACCTTCTGCACATTATTCAGGCAAAAGGGTTAGAAAATGAGTTTCTGAACACATCTGGCAAATATTCTCCTTTCAGCTCTTCTCACGTCAAACAATGGGAAAAAAAATCCAATCAGCCTTGTTTGCTCCAACAAAATACAACCGATCTGCTTCCAACTAAACATGTTTTATTTTACTTTATGCAGTTTTGTGATTTCTGCAGTCATGAGAACATGTTACCTGACACTCGACCTCATGAGTCTTTCATCAGAATTATTTCTTATCTTTTAGATTACGTTTAGACCGGATTAGTGCATTAACCACTGGAGTCTCACTGGATAGTTGGCCTGTAAGGAGTTATGTTTATAGGCTTTTTTATCTCCATGTAAATATGATGATTGCTTTGGGAATTAATGGTGATGCAGAAAGAATAACATAAATGTGCGGTAAATGATGTGTGCAGCGTTTAAGCAAATGTACTGCGACATAGAAAGTTTGATTAGGATTTTATAGAAAAAAAAGTATTATTAAATTCATTTTATGGCAACATATGGTGACATAGGAACATGAACTGGTCACAAATGCTTCTATGGTACTTTGAATTAACGCACGCACGCACACACACACGCACGCACACACACACACACACACACACACACACACACACACACACACACACACACACACACACACACACACACACACACACACACACACACACACACACACACACACACACACACACACACACACACACACACACACACACACACACACACACACACACACACCTCTAATGCCTTGCGGACATCCTGGAGGGCGACAGGGTCTAAGGAAACCCCACGGACACTGGCAGCCTTCTCAGGTCGGTTCCTGCCCTCGTCTCCTGGTGGTGCTGGCTCCACGCTGTCTGGTCCACACAGCGGTTGAATCCATCCCCGGGCCACGGCGTCGCACAGCAGCACAAACAGAGCACGATGCCTGAGAGACACACTGCAACAATAAGAATGCTCCAAACTGACATCATCTAGAAAAAACAAAGCATGAAAGTTGGGCTTTACTTTTGCATTGTAGTTCTTCCCGACTGATTTGTTCCTTGGGAACATCATGACATGAGAATATGAGCAAATTCACATAATTATTCTACGCCCGTTCTGTCTGTTTGCATGAACATTCGCTGCAGCCAAAAACAAGAGCAGAGCTTAAAGCGCCTGCTTTTCTGGGAGCGAGCATCAGTGCCAGAAAATAAATGAACAAACATTCTTTTAAAAAGTCAACCTTGACCATGCCTAACATGTTTTTTTACTGGAGGAAAACATAGTGCTGTTGTGAAAATGACTATGTTTGCTCACTGATGGTTGAGCAAACTTTTACCTCAAGGGGCCGCGTTTGTATCATTAAGTAAACAGACAACAAAGTGACCTATTTTGGGGATATTTGTGTAAATCTGTGTTAGTGTAAAAAAAAGTGTTTTCCTGTTATTTTTTAGGAACTTTCAATACAAGTTGGCCATCATGCTATTAGCTCTTTCTCATGAATATATCTAATGCTCAAGTTCAAGTCTTCACTGTGCCCTTCTCTGGGTTTTCTTTAAAAAGTTTAAATCTTAAAAAAAAAGCTGAAAAAAGGCCTTCTGCATATTTAAAAAAAAGAAGTTATCTTCCACCCCCCACCCAAGACAGACTGTCCAGAGTTGGAACCCCACTGGAGAAATTCAGTCAGGCCGTTTTTCATGTTTCCTGTAAGGCTGACATTGTGTGAAAGGGTTTCTATCAAACAACTGTGACATTCTGTTTATGACTTGTTTACAAAAACACACTGATGAATGACACATCAACTGCACAACATTAGCCTTTCATTCATTGTCAGTGGAGCAGCTTGGCACTGGGCTGAAATAAACTTTAAAGATCTCCAGGCCAAACATCGTTCCAACCAACAGGCATACATACATTACTCTGTAATATAATGCTAATTCAGATACCCAGCATTGCCGGTGAACTTGGTCTTCTGGAAAATCTCCACCAGACTTTGGAACGCGGGAAGCAGGCGTCGGTACTCCCCGGCTGCCAACGAGTGGTGGCTGTAGTTCCACATGTAAACGGCTGCATTTGCAACCACCCACGGCTCCCTGAGCTCTGCTCCGAGCTCCGCTGCCCTCAAGAAGCTGGAGGTGGCGTGGGCGGACAGAGCCTGGATCCAGTCTCTGGGTGAGAGAGGTAGAAAAGAGTGGGAAAGGGGTAGTGTTGTCTCAAGCACACGATTAAAAGGTGAAAAAGTCAATGAACTAGTAAGAAATGTGCTTGTTTGAACGTATAATGTGCAGGGTTTAGTTCCATTTCCTGGCAGGTTTTTCTGAACGAGGCGTGAAGCAGAGTGGAACTCAAGTAAGTTATATCTAATGAGGCATCCAACACCACTGCACTTGGATACGGCTCTCAGCCCGCATTACACTACAGTGTGCTGGAGGTGAACTTCACAGGGAATTCAGGCAGAGCGCAGCAGTGAAGTAGTTCCTCCGATGAATGCAACATGTCAGGTCTGAACATTTCAATAAGGAAAACAGGCTGTTCCCATCCCGGAGCTTCGTAGCGTACGTCCACAGCATCTCGGGTCTTTAATAAAGATAATCACATCACTGATGTTTGAAGCCTCGTCTAAACCACGTAACCGGTGTGGGAATGGTTTCAGAAGGAAACGGAAGCTGTCTTTGTTCATGGATTTGTTGCTCGAGAGATAGATCGTCATTCCCACCACTGTCTAACATCATCTCTTGTGTTGCTGTCCCTTTAAACTGACGGTCACCAGCTAAGGTTCACAATGCACATAGAGGCATTGGTGGGATTTAAAATCATTATTTACAAAACATTTTATCAATTTAACAAACACCAGGTTTTAACACTTTCAGATCCTTAGAATAAAAAAAAAAATCATGAGTCCGTCAAGAAGAAGGTGAGGCTTCATATCCCTATTTATATTGCACCCCTTACAGCTGTTCATAATCATAAATAAAACTGTTAAATCAGTTAATATGACCCATTTTAGATTTAAAATGATCAATAAGATAAATCTTGACATATACAGTTAATAAAGCAGACATAAACAGGATAAAAAAAAACATACAATACAGACAAAATATTCTAGTTTTATCATGCCTGTGCATGTGCATGTATGTGCGTATAGTTCACCTGTAGACAACCCAGTGTGGATCCTCTTCCTGCACACACACCTCACCCTCCACTAGGGGGACGACAGGGCCGTTGAGCTGCACCCCCTCTGTTTGCAGCTTTTGGACGGTGGCCTGAGGCGAGACAGAACACGTTCATTTCTCAGCGAAGAGATAATATTACAGTTGACTTCCTGTTTTGATAACTTCATAATAAAAGGAGAGACCTCACACTATGGCTGTGACAGTTTCTCTAGAGCTGATAAAGCTCAGCTGCAGGAGATGAAAGAGAAAAGAAGCGTTTTACTCCAGTAAAACTCGGGGAAGAGGAACCTGTCTTCATCATCAGACAGAGAGCTGGGTATCTTTTTAATTCACTTCAACCCCGATTAAAAAGAAAAATAAATGTGCCATGCAACAAAGAGAGAGATACATGACAAGAGGCTTCAGTGTGAGTCAGCTTTGACAAGGTCATGAAGTTGCTGTGGATAGTTGATGTTGTTGTAGATCATTTTCTTCAAAGTGCCATCATGTTGGCATCTCTATGGACTTAATAAAGACTCGGAGCTGCAGGCTTGACGGGGAGCTGGATTACACAAGACAAGCTCATAAAACAAGCACAACAATCTCTGACTCCAAACAATCAACATCTACCGTGCCAGTTTATTAAATCCCATAAAAAAATCCCATAACGCATGTTTACTACTCTCATATATTATATTTCAAAAGCTAAAAAAAATGTATTAAATATTCCTATGATCTAAGAAAGAACAGTTTTTGTGAACACGAACGCCTCAGTGGAAAAATATTGGCATCCAAAGAAGCTTGAAATAAAAACTGGAAGACCTCAAAATATAACGGCAGTATTTCCACAACTCAGCCATTCAGTGTATTTATATCTAGTATTTACCTTTTGGATTTACCCTTTTACAGTTTGTAAATAATGATGACAAACCTATGTGTGTGAACACAGAAGTAGGGCAGAGTGCAATAGCTTGTCAAGCTACGAAGTGCGACTACAAAAGAAAAAGGCGAAAAATGAAAGTTGTCACTCATCGGACGACAGCAACGTGCTTTCCTACGTTGTGATGAGAGTGTGTGGGTGAAGCAATAGGTTGTTCAATTTGCCTCATTTAGTCCACTGACTGTCGTATCTGCAAACCCTCAGCGAGGACACATTAGAGCGGCTGCTGCTTTAACCATTGGTTTGCATTATAAAGAGTAGCTGGTCAGGGAGTGTAGTAAGGATTACAACTTTAACCGACAATGGATCACCACGGTCAGATGACATCACAGACTTTGCTTAGGCTCAGTAGGAGTGGGAACATATGAAAAGTGTGTGTGCATGTATTAGTAGTTAAGATAGCACACACCTCAGCACTGATGAAGTGGATTTCAGATAAAAGGCGCAGCAGGTCCCTCACGACGGCTTGGCTTCCATTGCAACCGTGAAGACATTCTGCACAGCTTCGTTCCTCTGAGCATCGACATTCTGGATCAAAGTGACAAAATGTGTGGTGTGAATTCACTAGTTTGTGTATGTATGTATGTATCTAATAAAACACTACTTCCTGCCCATCACTGTGATATTACAGGCATAATTCAGTTATTCTATAGTGAGTCTGAGGATCATTCATCATCTTACCTTCAGTCTTGGAAATCTTCCACCTCCCGTCGTCGTAAAGCAAACAGAATCGACAAGCGGCTCGGCACACGTCCCAAACTTCCTGTTTCCTGGCCGTCTTCACCAGCATGGCCCACAGTCTCACCCTGGAGCAACCGAGGAATGAAGAACACGTAGAAATGATGCCATTTTGAAACGAGGAGGTCAGGGCGAGGACACGGCAGCACACTGTACACGATCAAGGGTTGTTTGTTTGCAGGGCCATGAATGAGAAGCTTTTCCTTCACATCACGTCTCTGCAGTTATACCACCATTAAAACCTGCAATTTCTGCTGTGCACACTTTGTTACTGGAATGATATCGGTAGACAGACGCAACTCAACTATGCACTATAAATAAACAATGAAATAGCAGTTTGTAGGCTCCTACAGCCACACAACACATTTAACTGACAGATCAAACTGTTGATTAGCATATAATGTTCAGTAACAGCAAGGAGTGATGAATCCAACAAGGCATAAAAGGCTGTTTATGGACATTTTCCAACTGGGTTTCTGGGAAGTCTGACAGCTGAAACTAATTGCCAAGAAAGACGGGCTTTCACACACATATAATCACAATAATAACATGCACGTGGAAACACACACACACACACACACACACACACACACACACACCTCTCTGTGCTGTCTGCGTCATCTGGTTGCCTGGCCAGGTGTTCATCCACCTTCAGTACAGATGCAGAGTGATGCTGAGCCTTAGCAGAGAGCTGAGCCGCTGGTCCGGATCCAAGGCCGCCTACGGGAACTGGACAATTGTAGGACTGAATACATAACATGATCTTTATTAATGCTTTTAGATAGCTTCTGCATTTCCCTCTATATAATGATTCAATACAATGTTCTGACTAGTGTGCATAACATAAACTCGAATCACTCTGTTACACAACTCCTTATCCTCCAATAATTGTCCATAATACATAAAATATGGAATAAATGTGCCCCTAATATACATAGTGAGAATGTTATCCTTTCGAGGAATGACAAAATTCTCCTTATTATGCCATTTCCATGCAGCAAACGGAAATCCAACTAAAAGGTAAATGTCCCATTTCTAACATCGCCAACTCTTTTAAACAGGCACATGTAATCATCTAGACAAAAAAGATCAACAAAAACCACACAAAACAAACCAAAAACAACAAAGAAGCATGTTCCAGATTTTGAGTCAGACACGCCTGCAGCAACAGGGGACTGAATTATGAAAAGGAGGTTTGTGACTTTGACTGGAGTGTAGTAGAAAGAAGTGAAATGCTCCAGTGCCTGCACGCTCCAATACACAACGCACACAAACCCTCACGCACACATCTCAAAAAGCAAACAATGCATGCATCAATTAATTAAACTCCCGGGTCTCAAGAGATACTTAGAGCAGGCTTTGAATCTCCGAACACAGTGGCTAAGTGTTGTCATCGAGGGGATGCTTGAGGTTTATGGACCAAAACAAGGACTAACTCCAAGGACCGGCGTCTTTTACCCCCAAGCCTCCAGTAGAAGCCCTTTGACTCGCTGTCAAAAGACTGCGGCCTGTTCTATCCTGGGACATTAGACTGCTGTTTATTTGATGCTGTGGACCAAGGAGCCTGGAATCAGTCTGAGATCAAAGCTGCACACACACACAAAAACCCTCACGACAGCGAACGACCTTCCTTCCAGAGTTGAAGACTTAAGAGACTGATTTACATACAAGGCAGCGCACATTAATTTTGCTCTGTGATGTTCATCAACCTGTGTGTAATCAGCGCCTGCTTTACTGAGACAGCAGTCTATTACACAATCAAAGAGGACTGCCTACCGGCTGCTTTCTGGGAGAGCTCAGTCGACGCACAACAGTGGGATATGTCTGGGATCGCCATGCTTAAAAACTAAATTATAATATATATATATATATATATATATATCTATATATATATATATCATGCTGCAATGTACAACGGCGTATTAGGGCCACTGTAGGAAAAAAACAACAAAAAACGGAGCCGAAAGAGGTGGGCAATATTCACATTAATAAAGTGACAAATTTGCGAGGTAATAAAGCGGCACATTTTTTCTACAGTGGCCCTAATATGACGTCGTAGCAATGAGATGCTCAGGAATGATCTAACAAGATTCAGAAAACATTGATGCAGGCCACAGTTATCAATGCAATAATACAATTAAATAAAATGACGAGGCAGCAGGTTCAGCAGGAGGAAACCGTAAATGTCTTATCATAAGAATAAAATTAGAATTTAAAGTTGAGTGAATGTTAAGTTCAAGTATAATGAGAACTAACCCCACCAGTGCCTTGACACCCGCTTGGTGTCATAGAATAGTGAGATAAGGGTTCTCATTCCTCTCTTAAATGTATAAGCATAAAGAGGAATGTGCAATCAACCCCGGATAAGAGGTGTCTGGGCTATTTTCCTGCAAAGTAACACAGTTTAATGAGATGTGCGATTCCTGGTGCAGATGCAAGAGCCAAACGCTTGTTCATATGTTTCAAGCTATCCTACAAATGAGATCCTAATTTGTTCTTGCAAAATAAGACTTGTGTTATCGTGTTAAAACTGAAAGCAAGGAAGAGAAATGTGTACTTTTGGAGGTGTTGTCAGCATCGAGCACCGTTTGGAAATCATCAGGGGCCAAAAGGAGACCTTGGGCGACCAGGAAGAGCCGACTGTCGGCCCCATCTGGGGGTTGCATCTTGCAGGTCTGAGAAAGAGATATAAAGGTTAACGTGCAGCCACGCTGACAGCTATGATTGCTGGTGATAAGCCACGTATGCTTGTTAAGATTTAAAGAGCCGTTTCATTTTGAAATGTTAGGCTGTGCACAAAAACCTGCTGCATAAGCTTAGCGACTTTGTCCTCGGCCCGGGAAGGCGTTGGGGTGAGGGCCCCTCTGAGTAGCAGGAGGCGAGAGGACAGGCGTCCTCGTTGTGTCCCGTCATCCAGCAGCATGGCTTTCTCAACATGAGTCAAAGAGGCCTGGAGGCGGCCGCCCTCCTCTTCAATCTCTGACAGCTGTATGTGGACGTGACAGCGCGTCTCCAGCAACACACTGTAAAAATAACACACACCCAGCTATTATATTATACATTAATAAATATGTTGTAGCTCTGATACCAAAAACCACAACTAGGAGACATATAGAGGACTTATGTCATCTTGAATCGTACTATAAATCATCATAATAGCAGGTTTCTAGATCCAAATGTAACACATACTGCATTTTTTGAAAATTATTTTCCTCAGAGCTAAAAATAGCCAGTCTGCATTACCTCAAAAACCAAGAGAACGTTATGAAAACGATATATATTTGCATTGAAGCACACGCTCACCCACGATACCATGATGAGTACTGATTGATTGATTGATTGCACTTTAATGTTCCCCAGGGGGAAATTCTTTTGCTACCAAGCCACCACACACAACATACATCAACAGGACAGTTGATACTGAAGACAGGGCACAGTACAACACACACTGCAACAACAAATATGTAAGTTTGCACCAGACATAGGCACTGACGGGGCACAATAATCACAGCAATACCACCAGCATAAGTCACAACAAGAGCATAAGTTACAGTAACAGCATAAATCATGTCAACAGCTCTTGTTAAAGAGTCTGATTGCTGTGGGAACAAAGGACCTTCTAGATCTAGAAACTGTGTGCACCATAGTTGGGCAACGTGATGAATTAGGCCACAACCTTAAGGCAGGAACACACCGGCCCAACCGTTGGACGTCTGAAGCGTTTGGAGAGGCTCGGACGAGGTCGGGAACACGTATGTTTGGTGTGTACAGCTGCGTCGGAAGCTTTCGGAGCCGCGCGGACGTTGTCTGATCAGACTGAGCATGCGAAGTCTGAGGAGGTGGGCTGTTGGACGTCTGAGCCATTGGATACTCTGATTGGCGGTGTGCTAGCGAATCAGAGAATCCAATGGCGGTGTGTGGGCGGGGCGGAAGTGACGATCCACGACTTCACGACGTCTTCGTAAAATAATGAGCCCGAGAGCACACAACGCGAGTGTCACCCTAGCCAGAGTCATCTTTCCAGAAATGCCAAGTATTTAGTCCACAAAGGTCTTCTCGAGTCGAACGAATACTGAACCAAGACTGTGTGTGCATTGTTTTTATCTGCACTCCGTTCCGTCATTTCCTGTTTTCCTGTTTTGGAGTACTGGCACGAGACTAGCGCCACCCGTTGTTAAGGAGGCTTATTGCATCTCGCGCAGGCGCAGAACGTACACGCTGCTGTGCTGTCGGAAGCACGTCGAAGCGGTGTGTACAACGCAACTTTTCTGCCGAACGGGTCGGACGAGAGGCAACAGAGTGGGCGGAGAGTGGTCGGATAAGGCAGTTGGACGTCTGGGCGGTGTGTGGGGGCCTTTTTAGTCTCAGCATGCAGCTACATATCAGGGTGAATGTGAGGAAAGTGGAAACCTTTGTGTATCTTCCAGTACTTGGGCCACCCTGAGCAGAGGTGTCCGGATGCGTTTCCTGAGTTTGTGCTGCGAGAGAGGAAGGCAGAGGTTCCACTGGGTAGCACACACGGCCTGCATGGCCTGGGGGTCTTTCTCCCTCACTGCCGTCTGCAGCCACTCATCCAGCCTGCCTATCTCCGTCAGCCGCGCCTGTGGGAACAGATTGAAAGGCTCTCCTGTAGCAACAACAGTGTAACACTTCTATCATTTGGCAAGTAAACTTGGACTGAATCAGATTTAATATCTGGTGCCAATTCTTAAATGCGACGGTTTTCACAATAAATGATTCAAATGGTACAAAATGAGATTCCAATTTTCCCTCAAGACTATTTTTTTCTTGTCAGAGAGGAAAATCTCCTGAAAACATTATGTGATCATTTAATTTGAAACTCTTTCAGACACTTCTAGATGGTTTAGTGTTTTTTAAGGCAGGAAACCTTTTCAATTCAACGGGGATTTCATGGATTTCTGCCTTATAACAAAATGAGAGTGGAGAAAATATCATTGAACTGTTAATCTAGAGTCAATGGTTCCACTGCTTGCATCATATGCATCAGAAACAGATCGCTTTGGATAAAAGCGCCTGCTAAATGGCCTAAATGTAAATGTAATGATGGAGCACCTCCACGCCGTCATTCATCTCCACCCGTCTCTTCAGGAGTTCGTTCTCACATTTGACACATTCCATTATTATGAGCTGGCCATTAGTCTGAAAAGAACAAATACACGTACATGTGAGTTTAGGAATAAGGAGTCGGTGAACACACATCTACAATTAAGTAGATCCTATTTATATTTAATGCCAAAGGTTCTGACACATGCAATGATGCTTATTGTCATTTCCCAACTTAAAAATAAACCCATACACCTTTCTATGAAATTAATTCTACATTGTTGAAAATAAAGAAATGCAGGAACCTCTTAAGCTCTTGGACATGAGCTCAGTTAATTAACTCATCTATTGTTAAATACCTACTGAAGATGGGATGTGGAATCCTATGCATACATTTACATGTGTGTAATATGTTCAGTAACAGCACCGTCACCACGCTGCTGCCTGAGGATGTAAGACAATACCAGACAATCAGCCTCTTCCAATGAATTCACTTCTTTCAAACAGGCGGCAACCAGTTTCTGATGCTTCACTTCCAAGGCCAGATGCGCCAACTCCAGGAGGAAGGCGACTCTGCAAATCCCAGATAAAATATAATTTACTCCAGTACAGTAATCTGAGCCACGCGCTGCCCTCGGTGATATACACGTGTGCTTTTTATGTAAGTCTAGGAGGGAGGGAGTAATAAAGGTAAGTGTGCTGGGTAGGAGATTTGTTCAGGACTCTTTGGGTCACAGACCTGTCAGATGGTTGGATAGGTGTTGGGCTCTGAAGAGGACCAGAGTTCACAGGCGTAGCAGATGTTTCAGATTCTTTGATATTTTTTTCTTGCTCTCTCAGGAGAGAAAAAATCTCCTTAAGCTTCTCTGCCTTTGGCTTGGCCGCATTTCTTTCTTTCAACCTGCTGCAAACAATGTGAAAAAACCTGTCTGTGTACATTAATATACATACAAGTGTGCATCCAAGAATAGGCAAGCATCTGTGTCTCCCTTATATACCCACACCAGTGCATAAACCTCAGGCAAAATAACCTATGCCATGCTGACGACGCCTGGGTCGGACTGACTCATGCAGCCCATGTTTATGGCTGAGCTGAAGAGCCATAAGGAGCTCTGACATGTTGAGTACATGCCTGCAGGATGGGGGGGTGGGGGCTCGGCCTGGGTTGGTGCTATGCCCCACCAGAAGCCATAGTGCAATAACATGATTGTATCCAGGCAGCCAGATTAACCTACCCAATATGGGACCCTACAGGCTAAAATGAGGGCCAGTGGATCAAGTTTCATGTGTGAAGAGCTTCCATGTGAGCTGAAAGCATACGATTTTCTGGATGAAAAACTCACCAATATCCCTGTAATTCCTACATTTGAAGAAAACTTGGCATATATAAACTAGAATTACAGCCTTGCGGCTTTGTGCCTACCTCATGGTAACTGATGAAGGCCATGACTGAAATCGCCTCTATTTGCAAGGAGCATTCCAAACAAAGGCAAACCTATTATCATCATCTCCAACATTTTCAGAGATAAATATAAGAAAGAAACCTTCCTTACTTTTTAAATTCCTGTATTTCGTAAATGACCGTTAAGGTGTTGCTCTGCCTGCTCATTTCAATGAGGGCATCACTCTCTGTCAGCTTGTGTTGTACCTAAGGAGAGAAAAGTCAAATGTAGATGTCACTGTATATTCTGCTTCAGTCCATATTTGTTGGCATTTAGCACTGCAAAATGCTAAAACAACATTCAAGACATCATTTCATTGGATATGTTAATTGTTAATAATTCATTAATATGTGAACTCCCAAAACAAATGATCCCACAAAATCCGTAAATTTGAATAATTCACAAAGAAATGCTGCTTACCAGGAACGTAAAGAGTCTCGGATAAAGATGTGGGCTTTGTGACTTTATGAATTCTTCTGTAACTTTGGCAAAACTTGCAGCGTCTTCCATTTGCCCCGAGTCCACAATACATTTGATAAGATGTCTGAATAGAAACAGAGAGAAAAGTGAGAGCAGTGTTTTGCAAAGGTTACTGGGATATTTCCACCACATATGGACATTGGTCATTCTCCACAGCACTGCATAGCATGTGCCCAGTATATTACTGTACATCCAATGCAACCTGACATAATCAAATATCAATTATAAAAGATAAATTATTAAGATTGTAATGTTCAGGTTTTGTGGACACAGTGGCGTTGTATTCTACTAAAAGGTTGTTGGACCAAGTGTCCCAAAGAACCTTGATGCACTGCATTATTGTGTTTTGAACAAACTGTACCCAATCCTATTTATACCCAGGCTGGTTGTATCACTGACATTACACTGTAGATAAATGGTACATTATGTCCTCCGAAAAAGGTAACTAACATTCAAGCCTGATGTGTCATGGGAGACATGATAAAAAACAGCTTACGTGAGAATAAATTCTCCAGAATAATAAGTGAATAAATCAAGCAGACCACTACTGTCACAAATGAACCGCTGGATAATTAGCTCTGTGATCCCCCATGAATCCAGCGTGAGACTGGACAGAGTCAGAACAGGACTTTATTCATGAACGAGAGCCAAGAGAGCATCGTGGGGTCACTTACATCATGAGTTCAGCCCTCCAGCTGTGGTCCTGGTCTGCCACCTCCTCCAGACCTTGGATCACCTGCCTGAGGGAGGGGACAAGGTGGCGGCACCGCCCCGGCTGCAGGAGAAGACGTGCAGTCTGGAAGTACAGCACGGAGGCATTGAAGACCAAGAAATGGTATCTGCAAGAAAAATAAAACACATGCTAAATAAGTTGACAGAGAAAACTGAATTATTTACATGATGCACATGCAAGCCATTTCATCTCTTAGCACAACTCAATTAAGACCACAAGTGTCAGCTCCTTATGGAGGTCTCTGTGAATTGCAAATGCGTGTGGATTAACCATCGTCCAATGAGCCTCGGGAGGGCTTCCTGCATTCTCCTTTCTATGCAACATGGGGGAAATTTATGAATTTAAAGTGCTGTTTTAGAGGAAATTGTGTGAACAGACAGTTTGAGTGCTGCTAATTTATACACCAGAGAGTTTGCTGTGTATTAGTCTGGGCTGGATGTATTAGATATATGTTCCCTTTGGTGTTAATTGGGATCGCTCGTTCAGTCCTTTTATTGACAGGTTATGAGTTCATTAGCAAAGAGATCCAATGCTGCTTGCCTGCAAATGCTACGTCTCCATCTCCCAACGCGCCTCTCAAAGCAAGAAAGAAGAGAACTTCCACAATTAATATTGTTACATCTATATTTATGTATTGTTGCATCTATATTCGCCCTGCTCACAGATCCTTCAAGTCAGCTGTTAAAATGCATAGGACAACATGCTGAACATCATCCATGTGAATAAAGCTCTGGGGTGAAGCACGAAGAATCATGTTATATTTGCAAAATATTCTTGGCAAATGAAACAGTCGTGACCTAGAATATGTTTTATGCAGCAGATTGAACCCTCATAACCTCTCATAGCTAGTAAAAAACATCCCATGTTGTGAATATTTCACTTTCATCGCACGTCTTTACAGGTGCATCTTAGCACTTTAATGGCATTGCCAAGCAGTATCAGAGATGATAAACTGTACAATGCATAAATCAGTCAACTTTGTTGACACTATTACAACAAAGGGAAGCATACTTCTGAGCGGTTACATACCCGGGTTCATGCTTTGAAATTTCAATTGCTTTAAGCAAATACAGCACGGCCTCTTCAAAGTCTTCCTGAAATAGAAAAATAAGGCAGAAGGGGAAGTGAGACGTTGTCACTAAGTATAAACAGACAAACCAACTATTCAATAAAGGTCACAGTTTGATAAAATGCCAAGAAAAACAGTAACTCTACTAAAGTGTGAAAAAACAACATTGTTAAGACATCTGCTTCTTTGTTAGTGCAAATAAGTACAGTATGCAGTAGTAGTCTCTGCAGTAATGGTGTGTTTGCATGCGTGTGTGTTTATCCCAGAGGCAAAGAAACTACACACAACCCTCCTGAGGAGATGTGTCCAATGTACTGTCCTCACCACACTCCCAGTGGCCGGCGGAGACGTCAGCTGGCCCTGGCAGAGGTAGGCTCGACCCAGAAACTGATTAGGCGGCGGATTCCCTTCAAAGTACATCTTTAGACACGCTGTGCTTATCTCCAAACAACCCAGCTGAAAACAGGGAAAAAAGCCCCACAAAGGCTAAATGAATATTTAAACCTCATTCAGAGTTGCATTGTGTCACCAGCCTCTTTTTTTTACATTTGATGTTAAAACAATTCAGAAATGGCTTAATGTATGTGCAATGCACATTTATTTTATGCATGACAAAAAATGTATTTTAATTGCAGGCTGTTGCCCTTGAGAATGTCAGTACTTTGTTATATACTGCCTCCTGTCTGACCTGAAGTGCTGTGTGGGTAAAATAAATTATAAATAAGTATTGTTTCTCAAGCTGGAAGATCATAACACAACAGTAATCAACCTTGCATCAGTGTTAGAAAATATCTTTTCACAAAAGGAATATTCATAGTTCTCATGTAGACTATACGTGTGAGGATGATGGTCTAAATTCAGTATTTAAAAAAGCCTGACACTTCAAGGCAAGCTGCATTTTCACTGAGAAAACTTTAATCTGTTTTTAGAAATGAGAGAACAAATAACACTATGGAATATCACTGTGTTTCATTACTCAAATATGTTTCCCTCACCCGAGGACAGTTCACTCTACATTAGTGAATATTCATTATGTTATCATACTGGAAGAATAGTTAGATTTAGCTGGAGAAAGTTATTGTCCATAATGAAAGTTATGATAAGACTCTTCTATCAGCGGGGGGACTGAGAGCCTGCAGAGGAGTGTGTTAGTCAACCAACAACCCCAAAAAGGATCTAGTTCCTGCTTTATTCAGTCAAATCAAATCAATTCGTGAACTTCCACAAATGAAGATGCTTACGTGTCATCACCGTGACAGGCATTTACCAATATGAAATGAGCTCTACAATTTTGTCAGATGCAATTCTTTCAATTTTTTGGAGGCTGCTTGAAGCATCACGTCTCATGTAACACCTGGGCTGCCTCTGAACTCCTCACAACAGGAAAACGCTCACCTGGAAGGTTGCAGGCACATTCAGAGCATGTGTTATATCTCATGTCAACCTTCCAAGGATTTTAGCATCAGACTGACGGCTTGGCAGAATTAGGTGAAAGTGTACTGTACACCCACAGTGACTGTCTTCAATGTAAGCCTACACACAATTCTATATTAACCTGATGTAAGAATGTACGGGTATGATATGTAGTGGTTTAATTCCCCTGCATTTAACTAGGGTCTGTTATTTTGTCAATTAATGTCAACAGGCCACATTACAATGAAAACACACCTGCCTCTAGTCTCTCACCTGTAAACCTGCTTCCGCACAAACAACGAACACATCCGGGTCAGGTGGAGTTGGTCCGCCGGTTGCAGCTCCTGCAGCATCCTCAATTAAGCGGAAGGCTGAGCGCAGAGCTCCCGAGTCTACGTACAGTAACGTTACATGTGCAGTTTTTTTTTTTTTTTTGCAATGAACCAGAATCTTTGACACATGTATTGTATAATTTGTTTACATTCTGCTAGCTTTTGGACTCGAATGTCACATTATGTATTTTGTAAAATCTCAAATTGATATACTCTAAAAAAAAAAAAAAACAGTATTAAAACTGAACTTTCTTTGTGTGTGCAGCTAGCGGCCGTTGGAGACCTGAATCAATGTCGCTACGTTACAGACCTCGTTGCTCCGTTGCCTCGATGAGACGCCGACGAATATCCAGGTCCATGTCAGGAGAACTCAACTAGCTTCCTGCTAACGTTAGCTGGCTAGCCAACTAAGCTAACTAGCTAGCTAACCAACTAAGCTAACTAGCGAACTAACTAGCTGGCTAACTAGCCAAAACGAATTAGCGTCACGCCGGTGTTCGCGCCAATTTCTAATATGACTCAAGTCTCGCGAGTCTCGGTCCGGTCTCTCTCTGAAGAACCGGTCGTTTGATTCGGAGCGGGGGAAGTTTCTTTTTACTCCCTCCTGTTGTTATTAATATGCTCACGCGTTCCCGCCAATATGAATATAAATATATTATATATACATATGAATGTATTGTGCCGCTCATTAGTGACCTAAACTAACCGCGTCGACCGTCCGTGCTAAAGGTAGATCGATCCAACCTCCGTGTTTGCAGTTAGAGGCCGTTGCTAAGCAACCCGAGACCAGTGTTTGAACTACGGTAAGCGAATTGGTCCAAAAAGGGTTGACACGTTATACTATCTGCGTTACACGACACAGAATGCAGACTAGAGTTCAAACAAGTCACTGTTGTCTCTAAAATCACATTGACTTTTTATTTATTTGTTTATCTCAATGATAAATGAATGAACATACATATATACAAATAATATAAGCAGAAAATACATATTCACATGCATATACATACACATAAATACATATATACCTGTATATACATACATATACACATATATACAAATACATCCACATCTCTCTCCCTACCTCTCTGTCCCTCTCCGTCTCCCCCCCCCCCCCCCTCCCCCCCCCCCTCTCTCTCTCTCTCTCTCTCTCTCTCTCTCTCTCTCTCTCTCTGTCTCTCCCCCCCCCCCCCCTCTCTCACTTCAAAGTGCATCATTAGAAATCAGGCCACTCAGTGTGCAAATATCATTTTCTTGGTCAAACCAGTGCTGCTGCTGAAGTGGCCCTCCCCATAATGGACTCGGGGATTCCTAGTTTGAGCTTTAATTGACAGAAACACATATTACCTGCCAGAAATGTTCAAAGCGGCAGCCACAGCTCCCCAGTGGCCCTCGAGCAAATTCGTTAAGCAGTTCACAGTGGGATCCGTCTAAATATACACACAAAGAGAATATTCACCCGTTGGGATTGGTTTAAATGTGAGATATATAATTATTTACTGGGAGAGATGTTTCCTCTATCACTTGACCTACTTAATCATTGGAGTTGCTTTTATTTGTTATTCAAAAAATCACCAAAAGTCACCTCTGTCAGTGCTTTTGCTGATAAATGTGTTGTATTACTGCTATTTTTATTACAAAGTGATTTGGTCAGGTGTATTCATACACACTCATTCAAAACATGTCTCATAAACGTAACGTGATGTTGTCAAGTTTTCATTTAAATACATTAAGACGAAACGTTCACAATCTACTTTCGGGAAATTGAGGTACAGAACAAGTGTTGTTTTTATGTTTGTGATATAATCAATCCATAGCGGAGCAGGGTCGTGGCTTCGTAAAGCCAGTAGCCAGGAAATCTGGCCGACCCAGATGGTGCTATCGGATGATGAATAGACTGTTAAAATGCTAAATGTGTTTGTTCATGCGGTCATCCAGTGTTTCACAGCAATACACCTGCCTAGCTGTGATTTATACAATGTATTAGCAATTCTCATACAATTCTATCAATATCTGTCACATATAAAGATAAAAACAATATCCAAGGCTTCAACACATTTTAATCTTTGAATATAATTAATAACACAGAAAGTATGAGACGTGTTGTATGTGTATAAATGTTTATTTTTGCATTCTGTGTTTGTCGAGGAAAAACAACCATGATGTTTTCGCTGTGTCGACAATATCTGAGTTTTAATTCACTGTCATGGAGCGACACCAGGACGGGCTCACATCCACAGAGAGAGATTGAACTGTCTCGGATTACAAGAATAACAAGCCTGGACCCTTTTGGAATTTAATTGAACAACTACAGAGCGAGCTGAAGTTCAAGCCAAGGAATAAGTGCTAAGCTCCCCAGATTGTTTTTGGCTCCGCTCAGCTTCTGTTTACACACCGGTGTAGACATTAATCGCCCCCCAACATTTTACCAGAGATGAGAAGAAGCAAAGTCCCAGAAGGCTGACGCTCCCGTGTTTCACACCAGGAGCTCATTGCAAACATGCTTTCAGATCAGCGAGTTAAATTCCCGTACTCAGGAGTTACAATGAAGCTGTTCCCCGTCACAGACATGTGCATATTAAACATATTTATAAAAGTATTTGTGTGCATCGAGCCACTTATGTGCTCCGTTCACTTCTCATTCATATTTAATTGTGTGGAAGAAACTCCTTTTTCATTATCTGGCCCCCTGATGGGATACACTTCAACATCTCTGTAACATCTCCACAACGCCAGCGTATCCTTGAGATGTTAAATCAGCAGGACCGCATATATTATTGATCAAATTGTTATCAATAATTGAGCATTTTGCACAAGTGAAGAGCATGTACACAAGAATGGCAGCAGTCAAACTGTGATTCCATCAGCCCACATTATACAGACTGGTTATTAACAACACACGTCCCATTATAGCACACTGTGTGAGGAAGGATGAACCAAATGTTTTTGTTGCTTTTGGCCTCAAAGCCAAACAACTTTCATCTGTGATTGAAAGGAGATATTTCTTTCACGGGATGTTTATGAAGCACTTTGTTCTTTTGATAACAGAGTGTTCTGCAATTTTGAGCAATAATTTAGAGATTCATTAAGATTCTTACACATCGACTGGAGAGAAAAAAAGATGTGCTGTGTCCAGGGGCGTCAGCAGCATCTGATATGTGGAGGGGGGTTCCTGTTTAGGCGGGGTGCCTAACCCTAACCCCAACCCTAACAACAAACCTGAACTTAACCCTAACAACAATCTAGACCCTAACCCTAACAACAAACCTGAACTTAATCCTAACCCTAACAACAAACCTGAACTTAACCCTAACCCTAACAACAAACCTGAACTTAACCCTAACCCTAACAACAAACCTGAACTTAATCCTAACCCTAACAACAACCCTAAACCTGGCTCATGGCGATGTCACCCATCGGTTTGTCGCCATCTTAGAATTTTATCAACCAGTGAAGGAAGTGACCATATTTGGACTGTGGAGGGGCGACGGGTGGATCTGATGAAACACAAGCAGGCAGAGCGGCACCCTCACTGGATCTGGATCTGGATCCATCTGGAGATAATCCTGCAGAAATCTGAACCATTATATCCACTCTCTTATCAGCATCACGTTGTTTTGATGGTGATAAGAAGTTTAACAAGACGTGGTCCAAATCTCCAGGCAGCCAATACCATTACACAGTTCCCAGGCAGGCGGTCGGCCGGCATATGGCCTTCTAGGCAGGAGCATTAGAGAACTCTTAACCTCCTGTGTCGTGGCTGTCATCAGAAGAGTCTCACGCAGTTAAAGATGTACAGATACTGCATTAACTGTTAGGCCAACACGGAGCAGCAGCAGCTTTAGACTAATCAACATTCCAAGATACCAATGTTCATGAAACTAAAAGTTTACAGCACCAACAAAACCCGAAACATGACGGAGACGAAAGCAATCAAAAGTGCCAAATCTGTGTTTTAATAGAAATGTTTTAATGTGCATTAGATAAAGACACAGACAAATGAGATGGTTGTGTTTTTTCTATATAAGAATCAGAAGGAAATATATAAACAATGCTCTGTTCCTATATCTACAATGTTGGGGGAAAAAAATCTTTAAATGAAATGCAGCATACATACCTGGCTGACCAACCAATCACTCATTTTGAATTCTTTTGAATGTGGCAACACAAGTACAAGCACTTCCATGAGTGGTCACATGATCAATCACCATTGTTTTAACTCACTCTTTGATAGATAGTAACTTAAAAGACAGTTAAACAGATGAAAATGTTACGGACGGCCACTTGAAGCTACGAAGGGCTGGGTCCCTGCTGATCTTCGAGGACACCACAACAGCACTCATAGTGTGGTTGGGTGATGTGATGTCTCGCTCTCTCAGACTCCCCGGGAGGCAGACACATGCCGAAGGAGGGGAACAGATGTTTAGATCACATTCAGCGATATTATAGTTGACTCGCAGAATAAGTCGTACCTGGGGGCCGAGTGAAACTGCCACAATGGCTTCTCCTTGATGGCGAGCTGCATAACAGACCTCCCCGTCACCGGTGCGTCGACCTCCCGGCTGCCATCATGGCTGAAATGCAAACACATCCTCACTGCTTCCACTCAGGTGCACACATGAAGACTAGGACCACTTCCTAAATAGAATCCAGGGCAGAGATCTTCAACAGGGGTTACTGCAGGGGGGTCCCCCCAAATGATTTGTTCCCAAACTTTTTTTCTTCCAACAATTTAAATATTTGAATACATGAATATATGAATACAACCTATGATAACCAAATATAAATATTAAATAAATGCAGCCTTGGGGGTCCCTCCATCGGGCATCAACCCCCGGTACTGCCAGTTGCCCCAGCTCACCCACGCTGCCATGCTCCTTGTGGTCCAGTGCCTCCTACTGGCTGGTTTCCAATTCCTGTTTTTTCACATCACAAATCAATACACAGGCACAGACGAACTGTTGATCAAAGTGGTAATTACTGATGAGATTTCAGTCGTACTGCAGAATACCACTCATGAGCAATAAATCATTTACAGGTTCTTTGTTTGGACGTTTGCTCCCCGAAAGATTTTTCTACTTTTCTCCGAAGCTGAGTGACTTAATGTCTAAATCAGTTTGTCTGTGTCCTGTACTCCTCCAGTGTCCTACTTTTCTTTTTTTTAAATATGCAAACACACGTCGATGACGTGGTTTCCCAATCTGCTAGCTTCAACAATTCGCCATTTGAAAATAATCTGGCCTGTCAGACGGAACAGTCTCTTATCTACGCGGGCATGGTGCTCAAACAGCTAATGAGGGTATTGACTCACCGCTCAAGCTCTCATTGGAGATGACGGGTGTCACTGATGTGTTTAAACATCATCGACGTAGGGGATTGGATTTGATGCCCCCCCCCCTCCCCCCGGATGCATACTTAGCAATAACTGACACGATGCCCAATCCTTCACAGCGTGCATCTGCTGATAGGGTTGCACTTTTTAGATTAGCAACTAAAATCACAAGTTGAATGGAAGCAAAGCATCACACGGATTCTGAGTTGCTGCTTCTATTTTACATGGAGGCTCTCAGCTGTGTTTTCATGTACGTGAGCTGATGATTGACGTCGCTGCTCTGATAAAACTATATTTAATGTATACTGACAGTCTATAATTTATGACATTTCACTGCACAATAATCCAAACTATTGTATTGTACTTGTTTATCTCATTATTTATGATATAATTATGCACAAAATCCAAATGTCTGCTCTGGCAAGGTCACTTAAATCATCATGAGACAGTTTTAGTGTTTAATTTCACTGCGATTGCTCAACAGACTGATTAAAAAGCCCTAATTTATCTGATGGAGTCTGATGATCCATTGAGCGATGATTAATCTCTCGTACTGTGAAGTGCATAAATGACATATTTCATCACCACAGAGGCGTGACTCTCGGGACTGTAGTTTAGCCAGTGGGTCTGTTGGTGATGGTAGATCCATATCAGATAACCATCGGATCGGATTTGCCATCAAATTTGTTGTTAATGATCCACAAGGATTGGATTTGATGAATTCTTGTCACCACAAACGGGTCGAGCCTTTCCTTCCAGTACACCTTGTTAGCATAATGACCAGAGCGTACGCCTCCTTGTTATCTGGCCATCTCTCTTCATCGTCTGCTAGCAGAGGGGGATGAGGGCAGGCGGGTTGTTGGGTTGAATGTGTTCGTCGAGTCTGACTCATTGATCTGAAGCAGGTTAGAATCCGTGACCCCAACAGCGGCTCAGCAGCCTTAACTATGCTGCGTATTGATAAATTCATGTTGCTGTCCGTGGTGCTGAAGTCGCAGACGGATTTCTAATTGCCTTCTGTCAAGTTTCGTCTATATTCTCTATGTATCCACTGTATAGAGTGGTGAAGGAGTAGGCAACAAACAAAGTCAGGTCTGTCTGTGTTTCAAAGTAATGAAATATGTAACTGTGCAAACCATATATTACAATATTTGCTGCTTTACTCAGAATTATTCAGAAAACTCTCACTCAGTAAGTAAAGTACGTCTGCATCCACCTGTTTTTATGCACATTTTCAATGTGTATACACGACACTCAGGTGGCAAGGCCAAGAAAATAAAGTTCCTGCTTGACAAAGGTGGAACAGTATTGATCATGTATTGATCAAAGCATAATAGACACAATGGACACGGCTTTAAAACGACGATGTACACGAAGCATCGTTCAAACAAAGTGACGCAAACACCAAGAAAACATCCTGCGTGAAGCTGAACCTTCCTCATCTTAATACATGAAAGGAACATGAAAGCCGTCCGTGATTGAACGTAGTTTTCCATCCTTTGAGGTTCCACTGGCGCTGCTTTAATCTCCTCATCGTCTTCTGTGATGGTTTAATGGCACTTGACTGGAGTATTTGCACGACCGGCTGTTACTTGAAAATATCATTAAAGGGATACTTCACCGGAGGAACATGAATCTGTAAGCGGGTCATATATGTGATCAAAATGTAAAATACATTTACAATTTGGTGCCTTCTTGACTGAAGAAAAGACAGACTTTTTGGAGCATGTGGATGGAAAACAACAACTCCCACAATGCACAGCTCCGCGTATGGTGGATGTTGCTTTTAGTTTCTGCAAGTGAGGTCCCACCACTGGTCTGTAACAGGTCTGTAGTCTCAGTGGGTCCCACCACTGGTCTGTAACAGGTCTGTAGTCTGGGCCCCACCACTGGTCTGTAACAGGTCTGTAGTCTCAGTGGGTCCCACCACTGGTCTGTAACAGGTCTGTAGTCTCAGTGGGTCCCACCACTGGTCTGTAACAGGTCTGTAGTCTCAGTGTTTTGGAAATGCTTTTAAAATGTGTGAAACTTGGATAGTGAGACAGATCTTTGGAGCTAGTGGTATTTGTGGAAATATAATTACCCCTTTTCTATTACTAATGTTTGCCCCACTGATGGCAGTGATCTAAGAATAGGAAAGCTGTCTCCTCCACTATCTGATCATTACAGGCCCACAACGCCAATAGACTTTAAGTCCTTCCAATTTGGGCTAGTTCAGAGGATGAGCCGGGCTGATTGATCTCCTGCTGGAGAGGTGCCTCCACCTACAGCCCCCGTTCACTCAGCACGGAGACGAGGTGTCGCTCGTGATTAGCTGCACCGCCGCCGACAGGCATCAATAAACCACTTAAAGACACGCAGGCTGCACTTTTTACCTTGCCGTCTTCTACTCGAGTGCAGGCTTGACCCGAACATAAACCACATCTCACATTGGCAGAGCAGCTGCACCACGACTCGCTTCACCGGAGGGATTACTGCTCACGCTCAGCCACATAAAGGTTCTGTAGCGTTTTCTGTCCGCAGGAAGTTGCCTCGTTTCTGAAGAGTCGTGCTTCCCGACGGCCGAGTGCCTATATATTTATACACATGTATGTATATGTATATAAAAACCTCTTCATTAAAAGTTTCTATCCCCCCCATGATGTGGCAGTTAATTGGTACATTCTGACAGGACACTTCCTGTATTTAAGAGTTCTGCTGTGGGCGGAGCATCTTTTGCTCCTTCCTCAACACCAGAAGAAGAAGAAGCCTCAGCACCGGTAAAGTGTGTTCATTCAATGTTCACTATGGAACAATGAGCTTCATGTCATGTAGGAAACATCACAAATGAACAATGTTGGGTGGTTGGGCCTCTTTGCAGCCATTTTGAGACCACAGCAGGGTGAACACAGGTGTGTTTAGTTAAAGTAATTCTGGTCACATTGTTGGGTCGTTCCATTCCAGTGAACCAGCAGGACACCAGCAGAGTCTCTGGTCCACCTTAATGATTAATGTTATTCATCACATCTGTTGTTTACGCTGCAATCACATGTCAAAATGGCCGCTGTGAAAAAAAGCCAATTCATCTTTGGCTGGATGGCTTTAACATGATGTTTTTTGTTATCTAACATTAGCTGATATATTCTGTGCTTGAGCCCGATAGTGGAAATAAAAGGCAATCATTAGCAACGCCAGCTGGATGACACGTCAAACATGTTCCAGGATCTGCAGCCCGGCTCATTGAGTTCTTGTGCATGAGACATGAGCGCTGCGTTTCCACATGTGAGATATGACTGATGGAGACGGGAGTGATGCATGAAGGATGCCATGCATCAGGCTTTAAATCGCCCGGATCAACAGATGCCACCATTGCATATTCATTCCTGTTTATTTATGCTGGGATTCGGAGGAACTTCGGATTCTTTCATGCTGGGTTTTTTTCTCCCAGATGGAAATGTTGAACACATTGGTCTTTTTTTATTTGTTTATGGCACGGCTGGGAATGTGTTTCATTAACGGTGAGCAGCATGACATATGAAATATGTTTCCTAAATCCTGCAGATATCTGACATGACCAAAATCTGACATCATCCACTCAAACCAGGAGTGAGAACGATGCGTTTTCTCGATGTGGTTCTGTGGGGGAGTTTTATCTCGGGTGATGGAAGGCAAAAGGACCCTCAGTGATACTTGTGCAGCATCGCCATGGTAACCGGCCAGAACCCCTCCGCCCACCCTCCCACATCATCTCCTTTTCCCTCACTTTAAAACTTCGTCCCGTAGAAACAACCAGCAACCGATCATCAATGTGAGACATTTGACGGTGGTTTCTTTGCCGAGGAGGATTGTTGACACGACAAAGTTCACATCGCGGTCACATTATGAAAGCAATCTCTGAGGGAGCTGTTCTCCCACGCCTCCCTCTCCCTTTCCCCTCTCTTTGATGTGAAGGAAAGCGACATGCTTTAAGGAACTTATAATGAAATGCTGTCACAATATGATTGAATATAAAAAAACAACAATCTCAGATGTGTCAAGCAACAAAACTAATTAGGATCAAAATCATATTTAAATGTTTTGGAGGACTTTTCTTTTTTCCCTGTGAGTGTTTCTTCATGGAGCTCGGTCGCTCCGTCGTTGCTCAGTTGCTCGTTGGCCGGTTGCCCAACAGATTGGCTCCGGCCTCAGGACATGAGCCAAAATAAGGCTTCCCACCGGCCCTCGCTGCATGATTATTCTAAATGGAGCGACTCACAATTTAATCACAAGTACGTAATAAACTTAAGCATCCCTCCGCTCCATTGTTTCTTTCATAATCTGTCTTATTTTTTAAAAGGAAGCACCGACACACTGGATTATGTCTGAGAAAACACTATTTGAATTGGAGCTGCAGAACGTTGTGATCTAATATCAGTACGATATCAATTTATGGTTCTGCGACGCCTGTCAAGCATTTTTATGGGAGATTGGCCCTCAAAAGTCTAAGTAAAAAAATAGAATTTGTATTAATTAATGGTTACATAGATTGTCATCATTTGCATGAATTCTTGAGTTATTCTTCAAAAGCTATTTTGTGAGGTCACAGGTCAACATATCATATTCAATGGTTCGTGTGATATCTTGTCTTCAGTTTTCCTACAAATGTCCAGCAACACAAGCAGGCTTTTCAAAATAAACTTCAAACATGTTTGTTAGGTTTAAGCAACAAAAGCACTTGATTGTGTTCAGAAAACGATCATAATTTAGGCTAAAAATAATGGAAAGGAGTCGTGAGAAAATCCTCTACTGTGACTTCTAGTCAAACACAGGATGGGAACAGCGGTCTCCTGCATGAAAGTCCAGTGTCTCAGCCGCTGCTTTTCTGAATTAATGATGAGATATATCTTTATATTTCTCAGATAATTATGTCATTGACTCAGAAAAATGCGTTAAGCCTCCGTAGTTGCCTCCTTTGGTTAAGTGTATAAACCCTCGCATGTTAATGCATTCTATTCTGCCACCTTTTGTAAAAAAAACCCCACAAACGGTCACTTAGAGCACATTAACGGTATACTTTTTTACTTTTATCCGCATAGAATCTCGCACAATGTAGTTCTTATTGGAGTAAAATATCCGCTCCGTCCCTGGTGTTTACAGTAAAATCCTACTGTAGGAGGAGAATGACGGCCAGGGATGAGAACGGGAACATCACATGCCCTTCAGGACGGTCCCAGCCTTTTTTATTACGGGTCACATGGCTTTCTCTTTCACCAGACTGAATGGCGCCGGGCATTTCCCTCTCCATTCACAATCCCACTTGAGGGGAAACACTTTATGTAAGGGGACAGATGGACTGTTATGCTCCTGAAAACGTATCCCCTGTGAGCCGAGACGGTTCACCCTCACGCAGGCTTCCTCTGCCTCTCGTCCTCCACTGTCTGTCTCTCTGTCTGTCTCACATCCACACCTTCCACTGCTCCGTCGCTCAGTCAGGACTTCCTGAGACTGACTGAGTGGCTGCTTCGTTTCCAATTTCATATCTGAGGTCAGTCGCTGTCACTCCGTCACGTTTTGGGACAGAATTAGATTACAGCGGGCCGACTTATTAATGGGAGAAACCTCCAGATCCTCAGCTGTTCATCAGCGTCTCCATTTAACGCTCTTATTTTGAAGCTTCTAGTGTCTTAAATGAGTTGTGTGTAGTTGCAATCATGCAGACTGTGATGTTGTTTGTTTCGATTTTTGCTTCTGGCGATCGTATTTACCCTCCAAACTGGTTTGATTTGTGAGGATTATCTCCCCAAACAAAACATGGAAGCATCAAAGACGGCTGCTTGTAATCCAAAATCCAATTTCTAAAAGAAACTGCTTGTTGTGGAGGGAGCCAGTGGGATGGGAGCTTCCAGGGTCGGCCGATGCACCGCCGCTCTCTTCTCCTCCAGCGGAGAGAATATCACTTAAAGATCCAACAATACCATTACCACTGCAATCGAGTTACACGCTGCTTCAGAGCGGAGCCTGATTCAGGTCACAATGGCTTTCATTAACGTCCCAGCAGGAGAAAACACACACATCACGGTGTTTTAATTTGTAAAGAAGATGATGTCATAGTCCCCCCCCCCCCCCCCCCCCCCCCCCCACCATTTGTTTTCATGGTAGCTGCTGTAACTCACTGGTGTCATAAAAAACAAACCAAAAAAACACAATACACATTGTACATAGAAGATATTCAGAACATCCAACTGGGTCTCAGTCAGAAAAGTGTGTGTGTGTGTGTGTGTGTGTGTGTGTGTGTGTGTGTGTGTGTGTTAAAGTGACTCATGGTGCATCAGCTCTCTAGTTTTCTCCAAAGAGAAGGAGCATCTCGGCCTTCTGACTTCCTGCTTGGATTACCTGAAACCAGCATCGGTGCTGTTTGTTGTGATGCTGCTGCGACCCGGAGACACTCCGGTCCCTCCGACCGTACCCACCCCAAACATGATCAGTGACTCCCGTTACCATGGCGTTACCTCACACACACTCTCTCGTTTTCTCACATAAAACACACACAGTGCCCCTGAGTAGTGGAGTGGCTGTAGCGAAAACATTTGAACACATTGACTGGCATTCGGCCCGATCACACCGACTTATCTTCATCTCCTTTTTAATGGCTGACAAGAGGAAATGGTAAATTTGGTTCCTGCAAAGTTTTTTCTTCTGTTTGATCTCATTTCTGTGTGTTTCTTCACATCGTTGCTGCTGTGGTTTTCTGTCAATCACCCCCCCCCCCCGTGCTCACGGGAGGAAACGGATTGAAGCAATTCCCTCAAAAGCAAATTGCCTTTTCCGAGCCGTCTTTGTTTTGTTTTCACTTCAAGGTAAACTCGACTGGAAAGTTCCGATGATGCTCTTGAAAGCATCACAAAGCAACCCGACTGGAAACATGCAACGTGAAACAACATTTACTGCTTGCTGTCATTGAGATGTTAAAATACTTTTCTTTCCCCCTTTTAGCTTCTTCCTCTAAGCGGCCGGCTACATGAACACAATATTAAAGGCAAAAGTATTATATTATATTATTACAGGAGATTTCTGATCCTTTACCTTTGCACGGCAGCAGGATTCTCACGATCTCTCTTAAAGACATAAAAATCCATCTATCAGGCTTCAGGTGATGCTTTTTGGTCTGAACCACAGTGGTTTGGACCAATCGGCTTCCCCTGAGGAGCTACCTGCAGCTACAGGTGTGCTTTAAGTGTGGGAGGGGCTACTGTTGGGTCAAACCAACAGCAACTAGAGGTTAGCATGGATGCTGCAGCTCGGTCACATCTAGAGTATTTCTTCATTGAGAGAAGAGAAAAGATGGAACAGATGCTTTCGCCCTTCTGGCCTCTGATTGGCTGATGGTTTCATCCAATCACTGGGCCATGACTGTTTCTCTGTTACGAAAACACAACACTTCTTGTTCTCAGGTGATTATACACCAAAGAAAACCTGATTATTAATATAATCCATGCCTTTAACGGAGTGGATACATTGTTATTATTGACTGGAGGGTTTGGTCGCCGAGCTGTAACCATAGTTTATTTAACCAATAGTGTAACTGCAGAATTGTATAGATATGTAAGTTAACAAGATCCCAGAATCATCCAATATCATTTTTGTTGTTCAATCAAATCTGACCAAACTCCACCCACACAGCCATGAAGATGCAAATTTGACTGTTAAACTTATTCTAAATGTCTTCATTTATCATTTGAAACTCATCTTCTTTATTTTCTTAATTTTAAAATTTTAAGAAGACAACTCTTCTCCTTAAAATTAGTTTTTTTTCATGCAGCTTCGCTTCATAATAAAAAGCATCTGTCACATTGAGAAAAATACAAAGCACATTAATAACTAAAGTGTCTCCGCGGGCTGCGACGCCGGCGTTCTCATTAAACATTTGAGAGCAGCTGCTGTTTGCTTTGCTGTCACAGAAATGTGTGACCTGTTGGGCTGCACAGACCAACTCAGACCAACTCAGCATTGTCTGTGTGTGACTCTGATTACCAGGCCTTATATATTTATATATATATATATATATATATATATATATATATATATATATATATATATATATATATACAGTATATATATGTGTGATATTTTCCCTGCTGAAGCGTGTCGGTCTGCCTCTGGCGGTGTTAGTACTGACAGGACTCACTGTGTGTGCGTGTGTGTGTGTGTGTGTGTGTGTGTGTGTGTGTGTGTGTGTGTGTGTGTGTGTGTGTGTGTGTGATTCCTGTGAGTGTCCGCTGGCGTTTGCTGCCTTCCTCCACTTTCTCTCCTCTCCTGATGCTCGGCGGCGTTTTCATCCCGGTGACGGAGGCGGCTGCTCGCCAAATGGCCTCGGCTTCCTGCCACACACACACACACACACACACACACACACACACACACACACACACACACACACACACACACACACACACACACTAGACTGATCATCATTAAGGGCTCAGCTGAAAACATTGGTTTGCATGTTTTATTCCTAACACGGTGGCTATGAATGTGTTTCATGCTGATTTAAAAGGCTGTCCACAGTGAAGCGTATTTGAGTCTTATTATGAGTGTTGAAGGTCTGAGACCTTGTTCTGGACTTGTTCTGGACTTGTTCTGAGCTCTGACCAGCTTAAGCCCAGTGAGCGTTGGTGCCAGCCTTTTAAAACCCATTCTCTTCTACACCATTCAACATTCTCGGGAGAGGAAATAGAGAAGTTAGAAATCCAGTGAGTGAACAGAGAGGAAGTAAGATATCAGCTGAAAACAGAGACTTCACCGCTTGTTAACGGAGAGTTCTGCAGACAGATGCTTTGTTACCGTGGAGATGTAAACTGTTTCCTTCAGGTGGAGAAACACCTCCACACAGACCTCCTGCTGGTCTTGTTGGACAGGGAACTCAGACCTCCCGCTGGTCTCGTTGGACAGGGAACTCTGACCTCCTGCTGGTCTCGTTGGACAGGGAACTCAGACCTCCCGCTGGTCTCGTTGGACAGGGAACTCAGACCTCCCGCTGGTCTCGTTGGACAGGGAACTCAGACCTCCCGCTGGTCTCGTTGGACAGGGAACTCTGACCTCCTGCTGGTCTCGTTGGACAGGGAACTCAGACCTCCCGCTGGTCTCGTTGGACAGGGAACTCAGACCTCCCGCTGGTCACGTTGGACAGGGAACTCTGACCTCCCGCTGGTCTCGTTGGACAGGGAACTCTGACCTCCCGCTGGTCTCGTTGGACAGGGAACTCTGACCTCCCGCTGGTCACGTTGGACAGGGAACTCTGACCTCCCGCTGGTCTCGTTGGACAGGGAACTCTGACCTCCCGCTGGTCTCGTTGGACAGGGAACTCTGACCTCCCGCTGGTCACGTTGGACAGGGAACTCTGACCTCCCGCTGGTCTCGTTGGACAGGGAACTCAGACTTCCCGCTGGTCTCGTTGGACAGGGAACTCTGACCTCCCGCTGGTCTCGTTGGACAGGGAACTCTGACCTCCCGCTGGTCTCGTTGGACAGGGAACTCAGACCTCCCGCTGGTCTCGTTGGACAGTGAACTCAGACCTCCCGCTGGTCTCGTTGGACAGGGAACTCTGACCATCGATTTGTTTGGACGCGGATTTTCTTGAACGACGCCAAGGAAAACTGGGGAGAAAAGCTGGTTTTGGTCCTTAACAGAACTGGAATGCTCTGCTGGTTTTAGTCTCAGGTGTGTTTATGAGAGACAGGAGGAGGCGCTGGTATTCTGCTGCTCCTACGAGAACCAGAGACGTTCATATGCAACCTTTCTGCATGAACAACAAAGAGCAGCAGCTCTGGTGACTGAGAGCCTCCCGTCTAATCAAGTTTGCCTGATAATGCGGGGGGGGGTTGAGAGCGCATGTACGTGCAACAGCACACACGTCGAGCAGTAAAATGAGTCTCGTCAGTGAAAGAGTCTGTAAGGTTAATGATCTGTGCATTCTGCATTCCTGTGTGTACAGACAGCAAACGTGTTTTTATGTCATCTTTGATGTGCTAACATGCTACAAGATAAAAACACTCAAAGGAGGTACGTGTGATCGGGAAATATTTAAAACGAGCTCCTCGACGGATCTACTTTCTCTTTTTTTTGCATTTCTTTCGGTGTATATTGTTGAATAGGAGCATAATATGAGCAAGGATGTGATGTAAGAAGTTTAAAAGATCATTTTTAATTTCATCTCGACCATGGAAACTGTGGCGATAACGACCGATTCAATCGGCTGGTAACATTCGAAACGGGTCCAACTGATAGTCAGTGTTGCTTTCACAGCTCGCTGCACCGTCCCTCAGTGTCCAAACGAAGAAATACAAACCAACCTGTACAGGTTTAACATTTGAGTGGTTGAGAAATTGACGGTTTAGAGCCTGAATCTCGAGACTATGACGGAGAAGATCAAGAGATCTAAAACGTCTGAGTGCAAGTTGTGTTTCCCCATATTCACTATAAACTATGAGGCTTACAAGATAAAAAGGGTGCGATTGTTGTTTTTCATATTGTGACCTCATTTCTCACGTCTGGCCAACCGTTTGGGAGCAGGTTGCCAGTTTTTCTGGACATTCGTGAAGTGAGAGGTTAATCCTGCAGAGCTTTGGGAGCAGGTTTCTGTTGTTTAGACGCGTTGAGAACATCATACATCGACTTCTTTGGAAAGGAAAGCAGCGGAGCTGAAGACGTTGACGATCAGCTCCTCTTTTATGTAAATTCTCTGTATGTCATCGTCTTCCATTCATGTCAACAGCTTCCCGTTTGTCTAAGAAATCCATGTTTAATTGATCCCGATAACCGGAAGGCATTTATTAATCATCAGTCAGACAGAGAAGAACCGACTCCACACCTTCTGTGTACAAACACACAAACTTTGTTTTCATATTTCTCGTGGTTCTTGACCTACTTAAAGAAAAAGAAAAAAAAGATGCAAGAGGGAGACATAATATAATTGGCTGCACAAAAGTAGGTCATCCATTGAGCTTTGAAGAGTCAATTTATGGTGTTTTGGTGCCGTGAAAAAAACGAGCTCCTCTTCGTCGTGAACTTCCCAGATATTCTCCTTCTTTTTAGCTGTGATTAGAGGCCATGTTTTGTTCTGTTGAACGGTGTTGAACCACCAGAAGTCTCTGAGGAGCCGGACCCCCAGCGAGATATTACATGGAGGGAAACCACTTAGCGTCTTCGGGTTCGGGGTAGTACATTTAGCGTCGATAATTGGCTGACATGTCTGGCTGGGGAGAAAAAATGATGCAACGCTGCAGCATTTCTAAACCAGATCCGTCCTCCCCTCCCACAGGAAGGATTTGTCTAATACCAGCTAGACTGAGAGACACTGCACCAGTTGCCGCCTCATGATATTCCCGCTACTAATCACTAATCCTTTGTAATCGCCGCGTCACAACGCTGAACGTATGCCGTCCTTTGGCTTGTGTGAAACCACCGCAGTCCAACCTGATTAGGCTGAACACGGGAGTCGAGATGGTTCCCTCGCCCTTTTTATTCCGCTTTTTTTTTGTTGTGGCGTTGCAGAAAAAAATCCAGCTGCTGTGTCCTGCGGCAGAGTTTGTACTGAGAGATTATACAGTGAGGCTCTCTGGCACTTGACAGGGCTTTGTAGTCTCCCACACATTTCTGGATAATATGGCAGAGTTGCTAATCTGACATGGTGTACCCCCCCCCCCCCCAACCACCCCCCCCCCCCCTGTCACCTGATCACTGGCAGAATCCTGATATTAAAAAGACGGCATCCCAACGTGAGGGAGACAGACGGTGAAAGAGAGACAACACATGTGAGGGGAGAGAGGGAGAACAGAAAATGGGATAAATCCCCAGACAGATGGCACATGCATGATAGATGAGCAATGCAAGGCAATGCATTTTCCACAGGAGGCAAGCTGAGACAGACTTCAGCTTCCACCCATTGCACTGAAGTGATAAGACATATGTTCCAAGCCCTCATCAAGTTGACATACTCATATAATTGGCTCTATAGCTTGCAGAAAGGAGTTTACAGTTACATTTGCATTGTTTTTATTGTCGTATTATTATCAGCGTTTTTACTTATTTCACATGCTGCCTTTTAAATGACCTTTATTTGTACTATTTCTCTATTATTTTCATACTTAGATGTTACACTGTTGGCATTCTGTGGACAGCAAACGGAGAATTTCATTGTTTCTTTACTGTGTATATTGACAATAAACCCTTTGAATCTTGAATCTTTTTTAGGTTTTAGGCTATGGATTGGTGCAATAAATGAAGAATTCATGTTAATTTCACTTGTGCTTAAAAACACAGAAACCCAACATGTTTCTGCAAACAGAAAACTCGTTAATCTGGTTATTTAATGCTTGCAGTTGTAGTTCCACAGAGCCCCTCTTTAAAGCTTTGCCTTTTTACATCCCTGATCCTGGTTTGTGGAGGAAAGCTGAGGTCTGCCAGTCGCTGCTGTGACCACGACTGTGTCTGTCTGAGGGTTGGCTGCTCAAACAGCTGTGGTTGGAGCTGTGTACCTGTGATGGTGCCAGAGAACGGCTGTGGTTGTGTTGTACAGCTGTGGCTCGACTGACAACGTCATCAGAGCTGTCAATCACTAGAGTTGTACTCGGGGCAGGTTTTTAGAGCTATTGCTAATCACTTTTTGCAACCAGTAGAATGGAGTGACCATATTTGGATTGTGGAGGAGTGACGGGTGGATCTGATGAACGCAAGAGGCAGAGCAGCACCCTTACTGGATCTGGATCCATGTGGATTCTTGTGTGAAGCTGCTAACAAAGTTAGCTTCTATAATTCAAGGTCAACTTCACAGCTATGTGTTAAAGTCATCTTAGTAGCTAACTAGCATTGGTAGCGTGGTAGAGACCTGTCAATCAGCAGGTAAGCCCCGCCCCCTAAAGCATCCCTTGCTTTCTGGTCTGGTGGACTCTAAATGGACCATAATGTACTAAATGAACATCATGCTGGATTGAAGAAGACTTGAAACTAGAGATTGAGACCATAAACTCATGTTTACAATGTTTACTGAGATAATACATCAAGAGAGAAGTAGGACCATTTTCTCATAGACTTCTATACAACCAGAGAGGAGTCGCCCCCTGGTGGCCAGCAGAGAGAAGTAGGACCATTTTCTCATAGACTTCTATACAACCAGAGAGGAGTCGCCCCCTGGTGGCCAGCAGAGAGAAGTAGGACCATTTTCTCATAGACTTCTATACAACCAGAGAGGAGTCGCCCCCTGGTGGCCAGCAGAGAGAAGTAGGACCATTTTCTCATAGACTTCTATACAACCAGAGAGGAGTCGCCCCCTGGTGGCCAGTAGGGAGAATGACAGGTTAAGGCACTTCCGCTTTGCTTTTCAGAACCGGAGGTTATCAATCAGTTGCTCCGATACACTCAAAAAACAACAAAGGTCAATGTCATGATGGCGTTAGTGGGAAAAGTCAGCGGGTTACGTCTGCAGACTTCTACCTGAATGTACAAAGTTATAAGAGAATGTTATGTTCTAATATTTCAGTCTGGGCCACAGTGTTGGACTATCAAACACAGCTGCCTTCCCAGGAGCCACGTTGCTCAAGACAACAATTCAGGTTTGTTTGAGGAGAGACGGAGGCAATCACATCTCGTCTTATTTGCTTTCCTCCCTTACGATCTGCCCTGGGATTCGGATCCACTTCAATATTTAACGGGTTCTTCCTCGGCCCACGCTACACATTTCCACCAAGATTAATGAAAAACTTGCCAGTAGTTTGTTTTCCCATAACTCTGCAGACAAACACACAAAACAACAGGCAAAAACGACCTCCTCGAGATAATAATGTGTTCCAGCTTCACAGCTTGAACTGCTCAGAGGGGAAAAAAAGGTCATGGAACATTGCAGATGTAAATCCAGCTAACAGATTATATAACAAATTAAAGATCTGATGCTGCATTTCCATCCATGGCCTTCTTAGAGTCTGCTGATGCTGACACGTTCTATATTCTATACATTTAGCTTCAGAGGCATCTTAGTGAATCAAAGCACATGCAATAGAGACATCTGTATATTGTTATAAAGCAGCATACGCCTGACTCTGACCTACGCTATGATATCTACTTCAAAGACATTTAGATATCACCCTGTCAGGTAATCTTTACCTGGCAGGGCGACCTGGGCTAGCAAACGGCTTAGTGTAACGGATGCAGCATTTCATGCATAAAAAGACCTCCTGTATAATTTGTGCATCCTAACTGGTGATTACAGCCCTCGGTGTTCTGGTGACGAGGAAAGAGGACGCATGAACTCATCGTGAGATCATGCGGTGAAAGGTCACAGTGATGATCGTATTGTCTTTGACTTGCAGTACTTTTGGCATCCTGGTAAAAATGTGCTTGTGCCTGGCAGCGGTTGCTAAGCAGCCACGGCTGGAGCTGCGATGATTGGCCGTATACCTCGGGTCTCTCGGCTGTTAAGATTACCACGGCTGTAATGATTCTAATGGGTTTAAATAACATGAAGGAGTTGTCAAGACCACATTAAAGTACACCGGGGGCCCCAGGGTCCTCAACCACACCATCACAACTCAACTACTGGCCCACATCCACACTGTGCAAACATCAGGCACACACTTTGCATACAAATATACGTTTAATACGACCGTTGCAGCACCAAATACGTCATATCATCATTATAAGCCCACAGTGATGCAGACAGGATTATATGTGCGAATAATGATTAAATGTATCATTATAACCCTACAGTGATGAATACAGGAGACAGACTCTGTGTAACTGGAGGCTAAAATCATCCATCTCCCTCACAAATAATGTATGCATGTGGCCTGGAACTGCAGATCTAACCCAGCAGGGTTTTCTTTTCTCCCTCTGAAGTTTTTCTTCTCCTTGTGGGCCCTTCTACATCGTCAGGACCAGGACTCGAGCCCCAGTAAGCTCATCCTTTAAACCAGGCAGAAACCTCCGAGGCTAAAGTGCCTTTAACTGTCATTCTCTCTGCTGGCCACCAGGGGGCGACTCCTCTCTGGTTGTATAGAAGTCTATGAGAAAATGGTCCTACTTCTCTCTTGATGTATTATCTCAGTAAACATTGTAAACATGAGTTTATGGTCTCAATCTCTAGTTTCAAATCTTCTTCAATCCAGCATGATGTTCATTTAGTACATTATGGTCCATTTAGAGTCCACCAGACCAGAAAGCAGGGGATGCTTTAGGGGGCGGGGCTTACCTGCTGATTGACAGGTTGCTGCCACGCTACCAATGCTAGTTAGTTATTAAGATGTGAAGTTGACCTTGAATATGAAGCTAACATTGTTAGAAGCTTCAACACCAATATCCACATGGATCCAGATCCAGTAAGGGTGCCGCTCTTGGTTTTCCTGATAATGTGGATGTTTGATTGTAGACAGGAATAAAGTGTGTGGAGGCGGCAGATATTTGGTTCAGTAGTAGCCACTATAACGACTGTATAATAACTGTATAATAACAGTATGGTGCATTTCAGTAACCTCCCTTTAGAGCACTTTTACGTGATCGTGCTCTACGACCGGACTCAGGGAAGCTGTGTTATCATGAGAGCCGTTGAGATGTTGGATGATCTATTATTCAGTCATTTAATCAAGATCACAATCCCCCACAATCCCTCTCTGCTGCGTATCGTAGAAGAAGATCCGCTGTGAAGACGAAGCCTGGCTCATTTAGGACATTAAGAGAAGTTCAAGCTTGTGTCATGAAGTTAAGAATTAGTATCGTCTCCTCCTGAAGAGGTTTAAAAGATGGTACAATGCTTCTTCAAATTCCGTCAAATCTTGTGATTAAACACATGAACTGAGCCGTGATTAAATGTCATCATGTAACACAATCACTTAAACGCATCATTGTTCTAATTGGAGCCGTCATACAGAAGGAACACGATAAAAAATGATTAATTTATCTCCATGGAGCACTTTTTTAAAGTAAGAGTCCTTGTGTTCACTGGAGAAGGTCAACCAATACAATACAGCAACCGAGGTCTATTCATCCCAGTGGTCATTAATCAACCCTATTTCTTTTGTAATGAGTTGCCGGCGTCTTCGTTTATTGATAAAAGAATCTACAACCTTTTACAGTGTGTGGAGTGGTTGTGTATTGATGCTTGTTCCCGAACCACGTACACGTTCTGTAATTACCTCCGAAGCCACACACTGTAGATACCATCAACGGAGCCCATCGTCCCTCAAGCGTTCGGGTTATTAATCATTCTCCAGAGACACGAAGACAATTGCTTCTGTGGAAACGTGATGCCGTCCCTCCTTCAGTCCGAGTCCACGAACACTCGGAGAGAGAGACGCACCTTCGCTACCTTATTAACGCCAAGGAGATGATGACTCTGAGTTTTTCCCCCACATCTGCTTTGAACATATTTATATCTGTTCATAATAAAAACTATTTTAGGGTAACTTTGAACATTTTTAGTCACTTTGAAAAGCAACTTCAAAAAACACGGCTCTCGTAGCCTTCTGGTGCACTCGAGAGAAGAAACCCAGACAATTTATTTGCTTTTGTATGTTTGTCTCCAGTAATGTGTGTGTGTGTGTATGCATATATATGTGTATACATATTTCTTTGCTTTCTCTGCCTCTTGATGGGTGTCGACAGCATGTGACGGTATGATGGATTCTCCCTCATGGTGACTACAAAACTGTGTGTCCTAATTACAGTGCATAAATAAAACATAAAAGCGGAGCAGATAGTCTCCTAATGCAGGCGAAGCAGAATGTGGAAAAGGCCTGTAAGTAATCCCAGTGTAGGTGCATCCATCATCCATCATCATCCATCATCATCCATCATCATCATCAGTCAATGCCAGACTACATGTGCACTATGCACCGATCCTTTAATCCCCTTTTTCATCAATATTATTGCATTCTATATTTTCCTCAGATCACACGAAGTCTCACTCTGTTTTTTTTTTATTGGATTCTTTTCTTTTAAGTGTCGTGAGTCCCGGAGTGAATCCCAGCATGTGGTCAGCAGAAGGCGAGGAGACGCCCTGGATAGTCCGTCTGTTCGTCAGTAATATATAAAACATTGTATATTACATCACATGACACAATTGTACTCGTATTTTTAAAAAACTGTTGCAACCAGTAAGCAACCAGCAGAGCGGCACCCTTACTGGATCTGGATCCATGTGGATTCTGGTGTGAAGCTGTTAACAAAGTTAGCTTCTATAATTCAAGGTCAATTTCACAGCTAAGTGTTAAAGTCATCTTAGTAGCTAACTAGCATTGGTAGCATGGTAGCGACCTGTCAATCAGCAGGTAAGCCCCGCCCCCTAAAGCATCCCTTGCTTTCTGGTCTGGTGGACTCTAAATGGACCATAATGTACTAAATGAACATCATGCTGGATTGAAGAAGACTTGAAACTAGAGATTGAGACCATAAACTCATGTTTACAATGTTTACTGAGATAATACATCAAGAGAGAAGTAGGACCATTTTCTCATAGACTTCTATACAACCAGAGAGGAGTCGCCCCCTGGTGGCCAGCAGAGAGAAGTAGGACCATTTTCTCATAGACTTCTATACAACCAGAGAGGAGTCGCCCCCTGGTGGCCAGCAGAGAGAAGGACAGTTTAAGGCACTTCAGGGGCTTCACTTTTCAGAAGCCCTCACCATCAATAGAGCCATTAACACGGCTTTGGATGCCGATGGAGAAATGTGTACATCAAAGTATAACACATGTAAAACAACTTGTTTTATTTTTCTTAAAACCCAAAAAGTAAAGAAGAAAAGAAACGGTGTTCAACATTCATTCTGTCACATCGGGTGAAAGGAGGACAGAGAAATGTAGGTGACAATTGAGTGCAAGTCACGGCTGTCTCCTTATGTAAGAGGCAAATCTAAATTCTGATCCCAGGGTGAAGGAGAGGGGGAGTGTGAGAAACCTGAGGAGTGTGTGCAGGTGTGATACCTGCCGGCTGTCTGCTGGAGTGAATAATTCATTCATCTCACACTAGAGTCGAATGCAATCCAGCTTACTGCCTGATTATTTATTTTGTTGAGGTGGGTGTTTGGGAGGTTGTAGTTTGTGATTCTGGTATCTTTGATTGCATCATATTGAAACACACACACACACACACACACACACACACACACACACACACACACACACACACACACACACACACACACACACACACACACACACACACACACAGGTACATTGGTTATCTGCTCTAACAGTGTCTTGTTATTCTGACCTTATCAACCCTTTGCCTGATGGTTTTCAAAACAATGTCTAGCCAGTGTGTGTGATGCATTACCTGTGTGTGTGTGTGTGTGTGTGTGTGTGTGTATATGTGTGTATATGTGTGTGTGTGTGTGTGTGTGTGTCTCGCTGGTTAAGCATCTTACCTGGTATCCTGTTTCTGTTTATTTGAGCTGCTGCAATCTCGCAGAAAAAAGGAAGCGCCAGCAACATAAATTATGCGTCCATCAGAAAGTTATCGCCTCCTCGGGAGATTATTAGCGCACCAAACTTTTTCCGTGCCAACTAGCGGTGCTCGAAATACAAATATTTGCAGAAGCTCTTTGAACCTGTGGATTGATTTCAGCTGTACTTCCAGTCACTAATAATAGTTATTTACTCTCAGGCCCTGAGCAGGCCGTGCCTCATTCCCTTTGTTCTCCGAGTTGAAATATGTATTTTTTCGCGGCTTGAAATCGTAACAAATACAGTATGATGTGGCTTGGTTTTAAAATTTCTGTTGTTGCCGGCAGCTTATTATACTGACAGGTATTCGGCTGGATAGCCTTGGAGTATATGGTGGATTTGCAACCTCTCTGAATAATGCATGCAGGTATGAACCGGTGGTCCTGCAGTCTTTTGTTTTGTCAGACATCTAAGTTTCAAACTTTTTTTTTTTTTTTTGTCTGACAAAAATATATTCAGTGTGTGTCAAAGGGGAAATGAAAACATGAGAAAGAAATAGGGAGGAAGTTAATATAAATACAAAGAGGTACAAACCATTTCCACTCTGTCACACAAATGCTGCCCGAATACAAGTCAGAAAAATGACACCGTCAGTGAAGCGACGCTGACTCGTCCTGCTGAGACGTTTGTTGTTTGCTGATGATGTTTGGATGTTTCCTAACATGCAGTCTCTTTAAAGTGCCGTATGATTTACTGGTGCAGAGTCGGTGTATTTCATAAAGAAGACGAAAAGGAACAAAGCATACTCTGTATATGAGAAGTGGACGTCGTCATGGTGACAACAACCAGTAGAAGGAAGTGACCATATTTGGACAGTGGAGGAGCGACGGGTGGATCTGATGAATACGAGCAACACCCTTACTGGATCTGGATCCATGTGGATTCTGGTGTGAAGCTGCTAACAGAGTTAGCTTCATAATTCAAGGTTCAACTTTACAGCAAAGTGTTGAAGTCATCTTAGTAGCTAACTAGCATTGGTAGCGACCCGTCTACGCTCTCTTCAAAGCCACAGGACTGGTTTTGATGGATCCGCACTAAACTTTTAAAACTAAACTATTGAGTCAGCAAGCGACTCCTGATTGACTGTTTTGTCACGGGAGCCCGGCGGCTTTGAAGAGCGAGCAGCTTCAGTTCCCCGTCAGAAAGGTCTGTCTGATATAATATTCTAAATATAGCGTACACCAAAACTGATATTTTAGAGCTACATTGCTCTGCTTGCATGCTGGTCCGCCTGCCTGCCTCCTTAAACTGTGTTGTGTGTATTTGTACACCATGTACACTGACTGTGCATAAGTACTTCATACAAACTCCACTTCCAAATACTCCAAGCTTTCCCCCCTTTTCAGATCAGAGCTGGGAAACCTTTTTTTTAAAGCATCTTCATGTGCTATTCATCGACATCCCCTGCAGACATCATCACGCAGCATATTCAGGATGTTGCCATGGAAACAAAACACACTGCATGGACCGACAGTAAATTGTTCGCTTGCCTCTGTTATATTTTAGTGTTTTTAATTGGTGTATTTGTCCGAACGTCGTTTGCTAAGAAATAATTAACAGTATGGATCCCTCTCCTGCCTCAGGTCTTTATGCTAAGCTACGCTAATCGCCTCCTGGCTCCATCTCCATACTTAATACACACACATGAAAGTGGTCCTGATCTTCTCCTCTAACTCTTGGCAAGAATGCAAAAACAAAAAAAACAAAGAAGTTTCTTTAAGAGAACTCTGCAGAAAATGCACATCGCTTTCAAGAAAACCGGGGCGTTGAAAGAAAGGAAAGCATGCAAACAACAGCCAGAGATAAGGAAAGATAAGGCTCAGCTGTTTTCTACCAGGGTGAAGTAGAGCTCCAAAAAAAACCCAAATCCTCAAATGGAATTGCATCAAGTGGAATAACATTTGCTCTGCCAACGTTTCTGACCCGTCGCCAGCTCTCAACACGACTTGTGACTTTGTTCTTTCGTTTTGCAAGCCCTCGGTCAACAGAGCAGCTTCCATGCACATCGTTTGGAACAGATAGTAAAATAAAAACCCAAAAACTGAAAGTGGGACGTCTCCAGAGGACTCGGATGACTCACCGAACACATTTTAGTGCAATGATTTCAGCATGATCCCATTGTGGGTGAAATCTTTTGCTCTCATCTTTTTATAGACTTTTGAAGGCTTCATCGTTGGCAACTGGATTCACTTCGTTTTTTAAGAGTTGTTTTGACTGACGAGCTCTTACTGACGAGTTCTAACTGACTAGTTTAACTGACGAGTTCTAACTGACTAGTTCTAACTCATCACCTATATCTTTTTCTAGTGTTTTTTCCTTCTTCTTGGCCTACGCCTCAATCTCCGTGAGGTGAAGAGTTCATTGTTTGTCAAACTGCAGCGCTGCATCGACCTGATGAATTGAATACGCGTGGAAATTTGGGTTTGAAGATAAAAAAATCCAGTCAATCATATGAATACGCTGACAGACTGATGCAACCTCAAGGTGATCTCAACAGGAAATGAGATATGAATCTGAAATGATGTGATGAATATGGATGTGTCTATTAGTAGCAGATCTTCATATCTATGCCCGGATACGCTGAGCTTTTCCCGGGCTCGTGTGGGTTTATTCATATGTGAGTAAAAACACAAAAGGTGGAGGAAGACAGAGATGGAGGCTGAATGAGCGAGGGATCACATTGGGGGAATATTTCCAGAGAGGAGAGAGAGATGAAGGATGTGAGGAGAAGAGGAACATGTGGGAACCAATTAGCTTCCTGTGCTTCCACCTGCTCCGACAGTTCAATTAGTTGTGCTTTTTGCTTTGAGTACAGAAATGATCAGCGTGTAAAAATACTTTTCTTTAATAATAATATAATAAAACACATTCTTTTAATGACCAGGAGCCCTTCTGGCTCTGCAGAATGTTTTGGCTCGGTAATGACTTTTCTCAGCTCATGACACACGATTGCAACATGCATGTATTTGATTCATTCGCGGCTCTTTCCACGTCACTCCGCCTCCCGATGATTGGGTTTCCAGACGTCCCAGCAGAAGAACAATGCCATGTGAGCGCAGCATGGGGGGAATGAAAGGATGGAAGGCTCAGGTGGAATGACGAGGCAGCCGAGCTTTTCTCTCTCTGACATCTGTTCCTGTGAAAGGAAGCGCGAGGACGCCACTAACAGTTTACCCCAGATACCCACGGTCCCCGCTGGCAGCGACATCTGTCTAATGAGGGTGCACGGGGAGCTCCTGTGAAGCCAGACAGAACAGCGCTTTGATATCAGGAGCTTTCCAACTTTTCAGGATGACACTACAGCAACGGCAAGGAGGAAGAAGAAGGAGCTCTAACGCCCAAACAATGTCTAAGACGTCTTTGAGATTCCACGTCTCCAAAGAAAAAATTTAATCCGACCGAGCTGCACCCGTCTTTACTTTGCTTCTAGTCGGTGTTGGTTTGTGTGGTTTCTGTGGTGCCAAGCAGCACATGATGAAGTTTGATATCATGTTCTTATCATCTCCAACCAATAATCAGCTGTGACTGAGAGCTAAATGAGGGGAAATTGTGGTCTACTCCATTAAAGTCTGCATTTGAAAATGGCAGCTAAACAACTCATTGCATTATTTTAGAATATATATAAATAGCTGCTACTGTATGTGTGTCTCCAAATGGCCCTCCACTATACAGCCAGAGTCTGAAATGCACTTTTTTCACCGGGAAGAATGTTTTTTGGAGGAAACAACGGACCACTGGACCTCCGACAAAGACAGAACATCTCTTTAATCGCTTTGTTGTCACTCGATTGACAATCCACCAAGAAATGTTAACACTTCACACAGAGGTTTTCGGCCCAGGAGTCGAGCTAATGGCAGGAAATGGAATATAACATTAATAAGAATGTTTTCTTGAGTGTTTAGTATAATTTTGAGAGTTTGACACAAAAGTTTGGAGAGGAAAGAACCAAAGTCTTTCCAGCCGACTGGAGCTTAATTACACTCTTTATATCATCGCTCTGAATTATTGCAAATAGGGTCAAGATAAATTTAGGAAATATTGACACTGGTACAGAAATATGTTGTCATAAATATGTTGATCCTGACCTTTGTGAGTCTTCGATGGACGACGTGGAACCAGCTCTTCTGTTAGGTGATAAATTTGCTGGATGAGTGATTTCTGAGGCTTTACCCCGAAATCCATCGCACTGATGGGGAGGCCGAGGTCACCTTGCACCTGATTGAAAACCCCTTTATTTTAGATGGATGAATTGTTTCAACAAAAAGATTGTGGAATGGCAAAATGTTGCATTATGCATGGCCATGCTAATATCCCCAGCAAGCCTCGCTGCTCCGCGGTTGAATGTTAAGTGATTGGATGAAACGGAGACACTCAGAAGAGAAGCTTGGGTAGGTCTGAAACGCTCCGAGGACTCACTTCAGCGCCACGCTCGGAGAAACATCCTCATCTCTGGTAGCTTGTAACTCATCGAGTATGAATAATGCATCGAGACTCTTGACCCCTCGAGAGCGCCAGATCACCGGACAAATGCGTTGAAAGCTTTGGTTTCAGGGAGCACACCTTTTTATCTGGCCTCCTCTTGGTGATCCAGGTCTAAGTGATGGAACTCGGGGAGCACAGCCCACATAAATCATGCATGAAACATGCACACCGTATAACCCTGGGTGGAGACGGGTCGGTGCAGATGAATGAGGGCTCACGTGGACCTGGAGAACCACCAGGATTCAAATGAGCACCAGGATGAAAGGGGGAGGGGGGGCGATTCGTCACCTGCCGCGGTGGCCTTCGAGCCAGCGGCCTCATCTCTTCACCTGTCTGGGAGGGGGGGGGGCTTCAAGGATACTCAGAAGATGTGGAGCCGGTGACACGTGACAAAGGTCGGGACGACACAGCATCTTGCATTCTGATTTATTTGTGGGTTGGATGGGTGGATGGATGGATGGGTGGATGGATGGGTGGGTGGATGGATGGATGGATGGGTGGATGGATGGGTGGGTGGATGGATGGATGGATGGGTGGATGGATGGATGGATGAAGTGGATATAGTCACACATATGAAAGTGAATATTTTCTCAGCTGCTTTTAACTAAATATTCTTGATTTAGGGAAAGTGGGGAAGAGAGAGCAAACCCTGCAGGTTATTATATTTCAGTAACATGTAGAGGCCTGAGGAGGAGTTCGTCACAAGAAAAATAAATTGTAGAAATATAAAATTTCATAATTTCAGCCCTTTCGTGTCCACTAATATTTATCTTGTGACTCATTTCTTCATACTGTTTGTGTTCATCAGATCCACCCGTTGCTCCTCCACACTCCAAATATGGTCACCTCCTTCTACTGGTGATGCTGAACTTGATGCATATAAATCAACCAATAAAATGCCTCCATTGAGCCTCTGCCTCGTCCTTCTGCTGATGCCCTAATAGTGAACTCCTGAGGTCAGAGGTCAGGGTCAGCTGCCTCCCTGGAGGTGGATGCTAAATGCAGAAAGGGACTGCACTTTAGCATGTTTCAGCTGAAGGGCATGAACTCTCCCTTCTCCATACAACCACTATTATATGCGTTATGCTGCACACATGTGCGCTCAGATCGGATCAGCTGCTGCCTGACTGCCCGCCCATTACGGCCCTTGGGGGGTTTTGGGGATGGAAGTGTTCCCAGTATATCCTACAGGGGGGTTGTCGAGGTCCATCCATCACATGCATGGGGAACACCTTGGCACCAAGGACGTCCGAACCCACTTGTTGTCCCTGAGCGTGGTCTCTTGGTGTTTGGATGAAGGAGCTGATTACAAAGTAAAATAAGCTGCTGCGAAGCGTTAAGCAGGATGAATGTCACGTGGTTTCTCCAATTTACAAAAATAGAGATGGAATAATAACATAATGCACAAGCAGAGTGTCATAAACGTCCCGTAGTCCACTGTGATCTTTGATTTAAAGACTCGGATGTGACACATTTACTGCTCCATGCTTTATTGTGACATAAATATATATATTTTAATATATAGTTTGTATACAGTAATGGAAGTGTGATGCACAGCCGACATGTCCCTGACAGACATTCATCTGTAGCAGCTTTGGAGAGTCCAAAGCAGCGCTTGCGAGTCCATGGCGTGCGTCATTGCGCAGCAGCGCGTCCAGCCCACTGTGGTGAGCGGGAATCCGCTGACGGAGCACAACCAGTCGTGTGTGCGCGCGGATCAGCAGGTAGCCGTCGGTAACCGAGCCGGATGGAAGTGGCGGGGACGACGACGACGACACCGATCTGAAACCGGGGGAGAAACATCCTCACGGCGCGGACTCGTCTTCCAGGACGCGCTGAGGTTTATAGGACATGCACGCGGCGACCGGCGCTTTCAGGTAAACTTGGGTTCTTTAACTTTGTCTTTGTGGACGACTTGGTTCTGGTTCTGGTTCTGGTTCAGGTGGTTTTTGGTTTGTTTTGCGTGTTTTCTTCTCCAGCAGAGAAGCGGAGCTCGGAGACGTCAGCTCAACTTTAGTGCGATTCTCATTATTTCTTTCTCAGGCTTGAATATGTCCCCAGAAATCTGAAACATATGGGCAGCAATTTCTGTATCTCTGTGTTACTCAACAGCCAATACATGGTTTCCATGCGCGTGTGTGTGCGCGCACACGCAAGCGTCTCTCCTAAAATCCACTGCTTTCAATTAATTGTGGAGCTGCTGCTTCGGGGTGTGATGAAGCTGTTTTATTGGAGTGATAGAAGGTTACCAAGTGCTGTTTAATGATTGATTTCATGTTAAATGGTGCTGTTTATGTGTTTAAGCTCATCAAAGCTGCCTTTGATTGGATGTTATGTGATGACAGGGTGAAGGTCAGGAGTCCCTCAGGGTGATGCAGCCACAAACACACAAACACAGAATATATCAGTGCCTGCAGACATCCACCATCCTTTAGATGGTTCTTATCGATGGCGATGATGGTCTACATGGCCAATCTCTCACCAGCAGCTCTGCAGATAATATAAAAAAAATAATAAATCAGTTAAGCTGTCAAGTCAACAGACAAATGCTGCCAGCGATGCTGGGATCCGACCCTGATAACCAGGAATAAAACCACTCTAATGTTCCATGAAGCCGTGATCCGTTCCTCCTTCTAAAGTCATATAATAAAATATGATATTAATATTCACCACGATGCAACGGGACGAGCACTTAACTGGTGCAGAGATTCTTTTGTTTTTGTTCACTCATCGGGGTATAAAACTGCCAGCTGCCTCTTCAGATACAGTCCGTGGCAGAGGAGGAGGAGGAGGAGGAGGAGGAGGAGGGGGGAGGAAGGAGATTTACATAAATAGAGTTGTGTGTCGAGATAACGGAACAGCTTTCTCTGTTATCATCAAAACTCCAGAGCCGGACCGTGTGGTTCCTCTGCTTTCTGTGGTCTGTGAAGTCAGACATGTTTAATTCATTGATCCGAGGTTTTAGCCCCAGCAGGTTCTGGTTTTCGAGGTGCAGGTGCATCGTGTATCTGATTTTTTGGTCTCGTGGGACGTTGCCTTGACTCAGCGGCGGCTCGGTGTCATGTGTCATCGGTGATGTAATCGATGGTCCGGGTCCTTCTGGCCGTTTGTCCGTTCTGGAGCATGTCACGGTGCCGGTCCCCTCCTCCCTCCTCAGGCTTTCTTCTCTTTCAAGGTTTACACCTGGATTACATGTGAAATGTGGGACGGACCACACAGTGTGTTTCAGCAGATCCTGGATCAGTCATGTGCATCTTATTTGGCCTCGTCAGTGTTACCCAACATAGAAACACGACATTCTCCGATGAACAACCCTGCAGGCTTTGTTCGAAGAAAGGCCTCTTGCCCAAAATGTCCATGTGGCAACATTAAGGTTCCTACTTGGTCTCTTAAAGAATCATGTTTTTGTCCCTCATTTTGAACTACAATACCCATGAGCCTTTGGCTGTTGTTGCTATGAAGGAACAGACAGATAGAGCAGCTCTGTCTCCTACAGAAATCGTTAACACACAACTAAACTGAATCCTCAGATTCCCTCAGGTTTTACTCCCTTTAACGCGATGTTAACGTTGTAAACTGGAACAGCGGTCTCCTGGGTGAAAGTCCTGTGTTTGTGTGACCAGCCCCACCCTGACCTCCTCCCTGTGCAGACTTCCCCCCACGGTGATCAGAGATGATTTTATAGTACATCAAAAATCAGTAACTGTGTTGTATGGGAAACACATCTGCAGCAGAGCCGGCTGATGGAGGATCACAGCCAACGCTGTCGGGAATTCATGCACAATTTGGCTCTGAATCCAGAAGTGAATTAACTTTATCTGCAGATTGTTATCGGTGTAACCTTTAGCGCCGCCTCGCCCCTCGGCGGCGGAATATAAAGCTCTCTGATTGGATTTTTCTCTTGCACAGGACACGCTGGCTTGTACTTTAGACTTTTTCTCACACAATCTTTCTCCCGATGATCAAACCTGCGGAGTCTCACCGTCCATCCGAAGCTGTGGAGCTGCTTCAGTCTGGGATGTAACGTGGTCTACGGGAGGAAAGAGCCGAGGGAGCTCTCAGATACCTCCCTGCAACTTTGCAACTTGTTAATTAGTGAGTTATGTGGCCCTGAAGACGGAGCCGAGCAGCCGTTTCCACGGTTTCCAGTCTCTGAGCTGAGAAACTCCTCCATAGTTGCCATCCGAACGTGAGACTAAGCACCTGTGGAACTATTTCTTCATTATTATCAGTATGAGTTGCATGGCTCCTCCGTCTCCTCTGATTCCTCCTCATCGTCACGGCGATGAAGCCCAGTGAGTCCCTCGTGTCTCTGAGACCTTGCAGAGTAAAGTCAGGTTTATATGTGAATTTGTTGGTTAGACATGTGGCGAGAGCATTAAAGACTGCTGACAACCTTCACTCTCACATTAGTCATTCTTTCAGAGTTATATTTCTCTAAAAAGTATGAAATAAGAGAACTGGGCTGAAGTTTGAGTTTTATGTTATGTACAAAGTGTATTGGCTGAAATGTTATCAGACTCCAGAGAGAGTGAGAGATTCTGTTTGGGCCGTAAATACAAAAATCTCTTTCTAAAGTGTAGTCAGAAATGGCCCATGAGCATTAATATTATAGCTAATTCCCTGAGTTGAGCTATCAAATGTACATATATAGTTAAGTCAGAATCCGGGAAAGGAAGGTCGCATTTCTGAGCTTCGTTTGAAGGCATCTTTGAAATGGGAACACCTTATTGCAGACGTGGTTTTGCAGCCAATGACGGCTAGCTAACCAGACACCATATTCATACCGAATATTATTATCATTTTCACATTGTAGCGGCGTGAGTGGAACGGAAATAAGCCACTACAAGTCTCCAATAGTTCAATGTGGTGTATCGTCAGCTAGTTAACACACATCTGTCTAACTAAGAAGGCTGAATTATACGGACCGGCAGCTTTGAGGTTGACATACTCCTGATGTGACTCTTCCACGAGGCCTGAGATCAAATACCTCGGAGGCGACAAAGGGGAGAAGAGCCAGAGAATTAGGTGAAGTGACTCAGTTCTGCCTGACACATCTTTTTTTATATTCCCTATTGCCCTTTTCAAGTCGGCTTAAAATCAAATCCCCGGCAGTTGGAGTCACAGTTGAGAGAGACGGGCCTCACGTCAGAGATTCACCAGAAAAACAGGTGGAGGTCGGAGGTGAAGGTAGCTACCTGCTAGCTGGAGTATGAGGCCTATGTTAGGGGGCGGAGCTTCCCTAAATTGGCTTTTTTTCTCACACTGATAGTTTTAGGATTATAGCATCATAGTCTGTAGAAAGAATACACTTTAGAAAGAAACACTTCTGTAAAACCGATTTGTCTTTTTGTCTTTTTTTCACTCTGACCTTTAAATCCAGTCTTGGTTTATTCTACTGTACACTTTATGACAGAAACATGACTCAGCAGAATCTCACTCTGATTGAACCGATCTTCAGGTCAGTAACTGGTGTAATTAAAGTCCATTCTTTAGACCTGCAGCGTATCTAATGAAGATAATTAGATACGGTATCACTTTAAGACACATTTACATCATCAGGTTCTAAGCATGCAGCTTTAATGTGTCTAAAAGTGAACATGGCAGTAAGAGAACAGAAGAAGACGACCTCTGTTGCTTGTTAACTTGACTTCTTCACAGGTTGTCGTTCTAATGCAGCACTAAAAAGATGCTTCTCCTGAGGGAGTCTTTAAATCCTAGTGACGTCTCTGGCTGGATCGCTGCCTGACCCGCTGATAAATCACCGCCTCATCTCCCTAAAATAACAAGTATTTGGCGTTTTAAAGGAAGCCAGCTTTTCCACGTGCACGGTTTTGCATCCGTGTGCGTGTCGATGTCTGCAGCTTATGAACCGTAAATATGAAATAATGCCATAAAGTAATTTATTTACTTCATTCGCAGATCAACATCCACAGACAGTGACGGATGAATTCAATTACTCCTCATAGTGACAGAACAAAGAAATAAATGATGTTTTTCTCGTTCAGTGTCCATCAGTGAGGATGGAGGGCCACATGAACAGACAAATGGCCAAACAAAGTCATGTATAATGGTTTTTATGACTCACAAACTTTCTTCCAACCCATGAGTGTTTTCTCATGTGCAGTTTCTCTTCTTTGCAGCGGATTAAAGCTAATTTGGATCCATATGTGACGGCTGATGCTGCCATGTTTGCACTGGAGCATGCAAATTGTCTTTTTTTGCTGCAGGATGCTGCAAAAAGCACTGTTGTAGCAGCAGATTAAAAATAATCCACTCTACCGTCTGTTACGTATCATATAGCACATGACAGCTGGAGTCATTTCAGATTAGAAGAATCTTATATCTCTTTACTAAAATCTAAAGTTTGACTTTTAATCAATAACCCCCGATACACTTGTGCAGGTTCAACCCTCGTCGCCTAAAAACGACGTTCTCGTTCATGAAACTGAACTGATTTAAAGGGAAACCTGATTATGTTTGCTTTTGACGTTAAAACTCGACAAATCATTTTCAAATGAGCCCAAAAACACACCAAACATAACCAACTAGTTTAATAGCTCTAGCTAACTATAATCTGATAGAACTACGTTTCCCTGGCAACGTAACTGAGGGTGCAGGTTAGTTGTCGGGAACGTGATGTCGTCGGAGACGGAGGTTTCCAGGTTACAGTGCTGTAATGTGCTGACTGGATGGCTTCCATGTGAGTGGGCCTCATTCAGCCCTTTTAAAGCGTCACCTGGCTGCATGTGTATGAGTTCAAGCAAAGTGTTGGGAAACACAACCAGAATGTGTAATTCGTGTAATTGAAGTATTTAATGTAACAGATCGCACTTTGTAATTCATATTTTCTGGAGCAGGAGCAAATCTGAATGTGTTTAGTATTTTAAAATGCTGAACGTGCATTCCCACTAACTCCCCCAGGCTCTGCTGCTGACTGGGTTTGTTTGGGAGTTTCAACGGCCTCGGCCCGAAAGTAACACTTTTATATTTGTTTTTAACGTCTGAGCTGAAATCACTCAGGAGTGTTGCATTCTGGGCTGTAAATGCAGCTCCGTCGTTTCATCAGTCTGTAAGGGACGGGGTCAGCTACCAAAGGCATCCTCTCTGCTGGCCACCAGGGGGCGACTCCTCTCTGGTTGTATAGAAGTCTATGAGAAAATGGTCCTACTTCTCTCTGCTGGCCACCAGGGGGCGACTCCTCTCTGGTTGTATAGAAGTCTATGAGAAAATGGTCCTACTTCTCTCTGCTGGCCACCAGGGGGCGACTCCTCTCTGGTTGTATAGAAGTCTATGAGAAAATGGTCCTACTTCTCTCTGCTGGCCACCAGGGGGCGACTCCTCTCTGGTTGTATAGAAGTCTATGAGAAAATGGTCCTACTTCTCTCTGCTGGCCACCAGGGGGCGACTCCTCTCTGGTTGTATAGAAGTCTATGAGAAAATGGTCCTACTTCTCTCTTGATGTATTATCTCAGTAAACATTGTAAACATGAGTTTATGGTCTCAATCTCTAGTTTCAAGTCTTCTTCAATCCAGCATGATGTTCATTTAGTACATTATGGTCCATTTAGAGTCCACCAGACCAGGAAGCAGGGGATGCTTTAGGGGGCGGGGCTTACCTGCAGATATCTACAGATAGGTGCTGATTGGAAGTCTTCATCGTATAACCGCGGCAGCGTGTTGTGTGCTCGATGTTTTGATGCTCGTCTGCAGAGCTGCAGCGGCGAGGATTAGCGTCGTGGCCCGATGGGGAAATCTGGTCCTGACTGCTTATCTGGAAAAATCTAAATTGCATCTTGTGTTTTGTTTACTGTGATACGCATCTGTCCAAAGCAGCTTAGACTATATGATTACATAAGGACATTATAGGCACGGTGGTGGAGTCCACTGTCTGTGGCGTGATGATGTGTTTACCTGCTGGTGTTTGTTACGTAACCAGAGAGCTGCCCCCCCCCCCTCCACCGCCGTAGAGTCACTTTTAACACCGCGGCCAGAGAAGAAGTCGGCTTTCAACTTCACATTAAATATTTTCGGTGCCCAGCTTGCCGTCCACATTATTCGGGTCTCATTCTGGTCTCTGGGGCTTCTGTCGGCTTTCATCTTAAAAGAGGCATGAGGGAGAGAGAGACAGAGGGAGAGAGAGCAGGGGGATATATGAGAGGAGACGACTCTCTTTGAAGGAAACTGAGATGTGTTTTATTACTTCGGAGCTTGACAAACTTGGAGTTTTTGGTAAAGTCAATAAGAAGAGGTCATTGTGGAGCGAGAGGGTCCCTCAGGCTCGCCGCTGTGTGATTTACAAATATATCTGTTGGTCGAGGCAGAGATGAACCATCGCTTCCTGCTGACTTCATCAACATCCACGTTACTGTACAGATTAAAAATAGGAGGAAACGAAGGGCCACACGGGGCATCTGGGATGTTTGCCAGCTGGAAGAGGAAGATGAGGGAGTCACCGGATCAGCAGAGTATCCAACACCAACCAACAACCTCACTTTCAAACGGGAACAAAACATCCATGTTCACTGAATCATCCCTCGTATAACAACACTTCACCGTCTTCAAGGACCCCCAAGGCCTATAGAGACCTGGTGGAGTGACCCCCAAGGCCTATAGAGACCCGGTGGAGGGACCCCCAAGGCCTATAGAGACCTGGTGGAGTGACCCCCAAGGTCTATAGAGACCCGGTGGAGGGACCCCCAAGGCCTATAGAGACCCGGTGCTATAGAGACCCGGTGGAGGGACCCCCAAGGCCTATAGAGACCTGGTGGAGGGACCCCCAAGGCCTATAGAGACCCGGTGGAGGGACCCCCAAGGTCTATAGAGACCCGGTGGAGGGACCCCCAAGGCCTATAGAGACCCGGTGGAGGGACCCCCAAGGCCTATAGAGACCCGGTGGAGGGACCCCCAAGGCCTATAGAGACCTGGTGGAGGGACCCCCTATTACATATCATATAATGTTCCTTATTAAACAATAGTAATGTGTAGTGCAGCCTGTAGTTCATGTATAACAGTACTTTGTAATGATGGATACGATGCTAAGACATTAAAATAATAATTGTTAACAGATTCATATTTTAATTCTATTTTATCACAATTTCACAACATAATATTAAACAAACAGGAAGGTTTATATTTGCTTATTATAGGTTGTTTTTATGTTAACTTGTATAAGTTTGGGATCAAATGATTTCGGGGACCCCTGCAGTAACTCTGCGGAGCCTCTAGGGGGTTGAAGATCTCCGCTCTAAACTGTGTGTTTTGTTCTTCTCCCAGATAATCTCCTGGCGTCTCCTCTCCGTTGGCAGCAGCGATGGCCGTCTCCGTGTCCAGAGAAGCCGTGTTCACCATCCTCCTCATTAGCAGGTGAGCCCGCCGACACAAACCGCTGGGAACCTGCAGCCACGGAGCTATCTCTGACGGGCGGGGGGGGGGGGGGTAATCAAGTGGTGTCAGGCTGGGATTGCCAATGCTTTTGTGTATGCGGCCGATGTAAAGGTGCTCAGGTGTATCATCGTCTCCCGGAGCATCGATACTCGATTACAACTCCCCGCATCACTCAGGATTAGAATGTAATCCCTGCAGAGGCCGTCCATGTGTTGGAGCCTCTCCTCTTCTTAGAGTTGATTTCTCAAAGCCCACAATGCACTTGGCACATTTGAAATGAGGCGACGCCCGCTGGGTCTCGCTGCGTCCATCTGTAAGATATATTCTCTGGATGCAGCGCTGCACTTTCTTTGCACAATCAGATGGGATTAACGTGCCGGAGCTGGTTCTTAACGCTTTCAACAGGAAAATATGAATAAATAGATTTTTTTATGAATCTGTGAGCTTTCAGAGATCCCATGACAGATTACTTTTATAGTCATTGTTGTGTTTTTGTTGACTGTGTGGTTGAAGGATGGAAAACACTCACACTGAGCTGATGGCTGTGAATTTTCATTCCCGGGATAATCATGAATATCATGTGAGTCGTAAAGCTGTGTCGTCTCGAAAAGCTCTCAAATATGCTACTTAATTACTAAGATGCTAACAGCCGGCATCTATGCTAGCTAACGTCCCACGAATGTACGTTTATGTTTGTACTGAATCATCCCAACGTGTGACAACGCCTCGTTAAGGTCCTTAGGGTGATGATGTTGATGCTTTTATATTCATATGAGGACAAACTGTCATCTTATGGGTGTTTATTGATCGGGCGGTTGGGCTAACATGCTAGTGGTAGCTTTCACTTGATGTCACAGCAACGGCAAACATCCTGTGTTAAACCAAACAACTTGTTTATGTCGGCTATATATATTTATAAACTCGCCACTTTATAAACGTCAGCACATCAAGCTGATATAAACGTACTTTAGTGCTGAGCTAAAGAAAAGACTAATTATCCTTTTTTTTCATTTGTCGTTTACGGTAAAAAAAAGATGTGTTCTATCCACGACGACATAAACATGAAAGTGATTCCAGTATGTTTAAGTGCCATTTTAAAAGCTTTATTTGACATGATTTGGCCAGAATAATCGTGATATTTTCATATCGCACCAACTGTGGACATCAAAACTCCGATGCAAGTCTCTCTTAATTATAAAAATCATTTTACAAATATATTGTTTTATTGTGGAAATATAACCTCAACCCTTCCCCATACAACACATTTAACAGAAATCATGTTAAATCCACAGACAATCATCTCGGACAGACGTTGATTAACGATACAGAAGGACAATATTCGGATAGATTGTTTGATGCTATTGAAGTAGAAACTCTCATTTTCTATTTATTATGGCCATGAATGCTCCAATGTAGTGAATGTTTCTTTAATCTGGTTTAATTTAATGCTTCATCAACACAAACTAATCCTGTGTAATTTACGGATGGAAATTCAATGATTGCAGATGGTTGAAAACGCTGCGGTTTGTATTGATATGACCTCGGTGATACGAAGACGCCGGCGTGCTGATTGACCCCCATCAAGATGTTCTGCTCCGATAGCTTTTTGGTGATTTTGATTAGGAAACGGCGCTCGGCCTCTGCCGGCGGAATACAAATGTGCTCCCCAACACTCGTGGAAACATAATTCACTCGCTGGCTTCACGAAGACGACCCCTGTGACCTTGACGACGGCTGAAACTGCCGGGACCGCCACCTCGCAGCGAACCAGAGCCCATAAACAGACACGAGAGTCTCGCGTTCATCCATCATGGTAAAAATGCTCCAAGGGAAACAAACGGCCAGCTTGGACTCGCTGGAGAGATTGATGACTTCCTATAAATATGGCTGAATCCCGCTTTGACACGTCGTCGTGTGTCAGAACCAGCTCAGGTGGACTTCCTCCTCTCGTGGTCCTTCAGTGGGAAGTTTAATAATCTCAAAAGAGGCAATAAGTCATTAAAAAACAGAATATTTACTGATTGTTGGCTGAACATTTTCATAGTTGTGGACTACACATGAAGTCACTTTAATGTTTGACATGTTAATTCTCCTGAATTCTACTTTTATCTTATTCTTCACAATGAGGCTGGTGAGAAATTCAGAAACGACAAAAAGGTGGGAAAAAGATAAAACAAGCAAAGAAAGAAATAATACATGTGACAAAAGGGCGGGAAAAAGATATAACAAGCAAAGAAAGGAACAATACATGTGACAAAAGGGCGGGAAAAAGATATAACAAGCAAAGAAAGGAACAACACGTGACAAAAGGGCGGGAAAAAGATATAACAAGCAAAGAAATGAACAATACATGTGACAAAAGGGCGGGAAAAAGATTTAAAAAAAAGCAAACACAATACATTTGACTGTGGTATCTAATTGAACACGTGCCCAATTTAAAATTATAACGGTAACTTAATTGTTTTTTTTTAAATTTCATACTAGCTTAAACACAACTGGCAGATATGTTCTAGCTGGTTAGCATATGATGCTAATGTTAGCTATGTGAATTGGGCTTCAGAGCCACTCTTTAATGTTTCAAGCCGGCTCGTTTTCAGTGTCAGATAGCGTTACTTCTAAATTATTACACGAGATTCCTGCTATTAAAGAGTAAAAGCATACATTATAGCACCACCTACTGGCGAAAAATGTAATAATGGACTCTTTCGTCATTGCGTAACCTCGTCTACGACATCAGTGAGCCCGGTGACAGACGCTGTATCCCCCTTTTACAGCTCTGTTTTATATCGAGGAAGCTGAGAAAGGTGTTCTTTTTTCTGTCGTACGCCGTTGCCTCCGTGTTCCGCATCGTAGGGATTTAATTGATGATCTCACGGCGAGATGGAGACGCCACGGTTGATATTGGCAGCATCTCCTCCGCCGCCTCGCCAGCCACCAGCTTGTTAAAATCCCCGGGAGTGACAGCAGAAACCTCCACAGCTCCTCACAGCTGACACACACCTTTTCTTTTTTTTATCCCCCTGACACAGTTTTTCATCTCACTTCTAGTAGCGGATTGCTTATTTGAAAACATAACTAAATAATTCACTACTTGAATAACAAACTACAAACTTGTTACAGCAAAAATACATGTGAGTTCTCTAGCACATCATTTTGTGTATTTCAAGTAGAAACTTAGACAAAGGAGCTTAAAACAGCATTTAATGGGTTCATACATGACATGTCAACCATGTTTTCCAACAGTTTTCCCATTTAATGCTGCAAGAGGCTTTTAGGATGATGACTCAACTTCCCACAACTCTATTCAGAGCCGACGGGGGAATCCGACACATAATGGATGTCCTCGTCATAAACTTATGGTGTCATAACAGGAATGTTTACTAATGTCAAGTTACATAAAAAAACACACAGAATGCACAAATAAATGCAGAGGGATTAATCTGCTCTGTATCTGTCCTCTAATTTACAGCTCGTACATCGACTTGAGCGTCGCTGTTTCACTCTGAATACACAAATACAGGAAGCATGTGACTCATTAGAGGTCACATGTCTCGTTAAACACAAGTGATTCAATCAGGGCCTCTAATTTACAGCTGAGGCCTGTGAAGTGAGGTTCTTCGTCTTCGAAGATGCTTCAAACTCTCGTTTGTGGATGAATCCTAATCTGACATGCCTGCCATCACGGTTGCGTAGTTGTGATTAATCAATCACAGTCCGGGGGAGGGGTTAAGCCTCATTAGTATAATCCAAGTATTCCTTATTTGCGTTCCAATGATCTGATTAACTGTTGATGTGTTAAAGAAGCCACAGAGTTCACATTCATGTTACTAAACATTCATCTGCACGTCATTAAGCATCCTCCCACAAACCCAGTCAGGCCTGATCCTCCCTTAATCTCTGTCAACGGAGGATTAATCATCTGGAGGAACTCCGTAGTACTGCGCACTACTGTGTCGGAAACAATGGTTTCACAGCATCGGCAGCACAAAGCATGTTTCCCTGAAGATTATTACAGATTAAAGGCTTAACGGGATGCTTTTCTTGCCTTTACTGGAGGGACACGACTTCTTCCTGTATAGGAATCCATTTCACGTCAGCTTTTATTTTATTTCTATTTTATTGATTGTCCCCGGAGAGATTAGTGTTTCCCCCAACCCTCAGATCATTACGTGAATCGTCTCAAAGCGCCTCAGAAGGAGGAGCGTGAGGAGAAATAATCTGTTTTTAGTGTCACTTATTAAAACCGATTGTTATCACGTCTATGAGGAGTTGATTAGGTTGTTGAATAAAAAGGGATTTTTTCTTTTTTTTCTGAGAAGTGTATTATTTTCACTATCTATTCAGAATCAGTTATTATCGAGTCCCGATTCAGCGTCCGTCCTTTGTTGCTCCCGTCGCCTAGCAACCAGCTGCGGTTGACAAGAAAAGAGCATCTAACGAGCGTTGTCCGATTAAAAAGGGAGCCACTGATCGTATTTTATTCTTATTTTCTATTCTGATGGAGGAGATCGGCTCGTTGATTTGAAATCCTGTCGTCACCGGCACAGCAATGAATCTTGGGATACGTGAAGGATCCATCAGTTGGATCCTCCGAATCGGGAAATGAAGGTCGTATTTTTCTGGGCTGCGTCTTTGAGATGGGTCGGCCTCGATGCGTCATTCAAATACGCAAGTGGTCTAAGAATTAAGGATGCGGCCCATGGACCGGGACCGGGACCCAGCCCCTGGACCGGGACCCAGCCCCTGGACCCGGACCCAGCCCCTGGACCCGGACCCAGCTAGAGTCCCTGCATGCCGTTTGAACACATGTTGAGCTTCCCAGAGATCCGGGACGCCCCAACAAGTGCTTTGGCACATTGATCCCCCATTTTTACTTGACAAGTCAAAGCCGGCGGCGGCGGCGGCTGTCACTGATGTCACTCGTCGAGGGTTACCGACGCCGACGCCGCCGAGCCGACGCCACAGCACATTTAAAGCTTGACTGAAAGACAAAATACACACAAGAGCACACTTCAGCTTAAAACCCAGAAACCACAGTTGTTGCAGCTGTTGCCATAGAAACCCAAGATGTTGCCTCTGTTACTCCATCCATTAGTGATTTTACTGAAAGCTTCCAGAAATGGCTTTATTTATTATTATTTTTTTTTTTCACTCTCCATTCTATCTCATTTTTCTAATTTACTCACTTATTAAATATAGAATTTAATATGATATACGGTGCCCTCTTACACCTCATACTTTACTTTAATGAGGAGTCAACGGAGACTCCTTTACATTTCTGGAGCTCCTCTTTTCTCTCTTTCCTACAGCGGCTGTTCTTCCTGCAGCGATTTTGAAAAGGTTTTTTGAATATGTTCATTAAGTTTAATTGTCTGCAGCGAGATCCGGCCTCCACCGGGTTTCTCTGCCGGTTTCTGTTTCCACAGCCGCCCGTCACGACGCCGCTGTGTCACTTCTATTTCCCCTCCGCGAGGCGTTTTCTCACCAGAGACCTGATTGTTTCACCGTTCAGGGTTGTGAACCAGCACGGGGCTGATCGGCTCTTTAGCTTCATGATTTCTGTGAGAGCAACATCACAAACACTCTGGGAAACATTTAGATTTTCTTCAACACATCTTTTGTTGAGTTTGACTTCCCGCTGCAGAAGACACGTCGTTCCCCTATTTAGAAGTTGAGCATTCAGTTTTTTGGCACCTGATTTAAAGTCTTAACCACAAAAGTAATTGAATTTGCATGCATTTGCTCTGCTAATCCTTTTACTGACATCCCCTCTGTCCATCCCAGCAGGAATTATGCTCCACTGGACGATGGCGTAGGAAATGGCGTTCGCGTCTCATCTTAACTCATTTCCACAACGTAGTTCTGTCACTGAGGTTTTGCTTGCAAGATATCTTCATCCTCATCATAATGATGCACAGGGCCTTCAACCTGACTTACATAGTTCATTTCATTCCAGGTGGAAGGATTTATCAGTTAGAATAATCCGGCTCCACATGAAAGAGTTCAAAGCTGCCAGACTTCAGACTGACCAGCTCTTCCTCACCGGCCAGAAACCTTCATCTCCGATGTTTAACTGGACAGCGCTGCATTTCATAGACAGCATGAAATATATATTCTAAAAAAAAAGGTGTCCCTTGCAGCCTGTGAGCTACAGAGCCTGGATGTTTCTTTTAAACTTCTCCTTGGATAGGCGAGTCGGTATCCACCGTAAAGAAGTCAGCCCCTCCATGTATCTGCGAGCTCCGAGGTCCTGTTTCACATGACGAGGCTAAAAAGCCGGAGCGGGGGCGAGGCTCTTATTAGGGCGATAACGCTTTGTAGTGTCATTTTAATTAATGCTAACTGAGATCTTATTTTGGCCTTCCTTTGAGCTCCCCAAATCTGCGAGCTCGTGTAAAAGAAGATTTAATAAAGAAAAAGCACAAGCTCGCCCCGGGGAATGTTGGCAGATAAGTGAAAGCCGAGATCAGAGGTTTTACGTTGTATCTCGTCGTTCTCAGAGACGCTCGCTGACTGATCGCCTTCGCTTGTCTTCGTAAGCCACGCTTTGCCTCCCGATGATCCCGGATACGACTTCCAAGAGTATACGCTGTAATTGAATCATTCATCTGAGGGGAGATTTCCCTTTTTTCTCTCTTTAAAAAAAAATACAAAAGTCCCCTAAAGTCAATAAGTCGGTGTCATCACGTCCATAGCCGGGATTGAATAATAGAAGCAAACTTCACACCAGAATCCAGTAAGGGTGCCGCTCTGTGTTCATCAGATCCACCCGTCGCTCCTCCACAGTGTGTGTGTGTGTGTGTGTGTGCGTGTGTGTGTGTGTGTGTGCGTGCGTGCGCGTGTGTGTGTGTGTGCGTGTGTGTGTGTGTGTGTGTGTGTGTGTGTGTGTGCAGTGCTGAGACTTAATGTGGACGTTCTTCAATAAGGAATCTATCGGGGGAAAAAACCTGATATTAAAAAAAATGAAATTTGAAATTGCTGCCTTAAAAAGTTAATCTGCACAATGATAGTATGGCTCCGTGGCTTTTTGAGAATATAATTAGACTCTTATTATAATTGCCCTGCAGATATTCTCATTCTCCATACCTTAATGTTTCAGCTCGGCATAAGAAAAATAAAAAAAACCTCCATTAAGTGCTGCTTGACTAACCCTGGAATACCCGGAGGATGTGATTTAATACGCTCTCTCTGTCTCTCTCTCTCTCTCTCTCTCTCTCTCTCTCTCTCTCTCTGTCTCTGTCTCTGTCTCTCTCTCCTGTAATTGGAGAGTGGAGGGCTGATGGAGGAGGTGTCGTAATCTGGACGGCGTTGAAACTTTGTTTCTGGTGATCTCGGTGCTGTAAAAACCCCTCAGAGATCAGAAATACACCTTTTTATGTTCCTCTGCGGTTCAGTGGAGATGTGCATCCTTATTTCTGCTGCGGTGACTCTTAGTAGCTATTTTTAATGATGGAAGTCTTCTTTTATACAAGGTTTGATAAAAAAAAAATCACGGTCCATGTGAGAACATTGTTGCTGTGAATTCAGCCGTCAACATGCCTGTTCCAGCGTTTCATCTGAGCTGGAAATAAAAACCTGTTTTCTTTCTGACTAATGAGTTTCCCCTCGGTGACTCCTGATGGAGGAAACACTGAGATTACACACAGAGGCAGAAAATGATAGAAATCCAACCTGTTGATCGCAGGATGACGTACGTTTTGTTTCAATATAACTCCAGCGTTATATTTGGGTTTCATTTCATTTCCTCAGATTTCTGTTCTTTCACTAAACATCTGGACTGACATTTCAGATTCTGCCCAAAGATCAGATTGAGTTGAAGGAATGAGTTTTTTTTTGTACTTTACAGTCAGACGAATGTCAGATGAGATACGTGAACTCAGACAGACGGATGAGGGAGTCAGCTGCTAATTTCCTGTCAGGTGTTTCACAGCAGATCAGCAGCAGCAGGGACGCCGACGGTGACGGCAACGCCATCGGTTTGTATTTTGGAAGATGGAAGATGTTCTCTTTGGATGAAAGATCAGAGGATTACCTGAGTAATTACACTTCACACCCTGAAGAGGAATGTGAGTGTGTCCAGCAGTTGTTGAGGCTTTAATGAACCTGTTGGTGGCGCTAGAGGGAAAGTCCGGGGGGCGGGATATGACTGAATATAACTTATATTAATATATTACTTAGATAATAAATCAACAAGTTTCTCATAGACTTCCATGCGATCAGAGAGGTGTCGCCCCCTGATGGCCAGCAGACAGAATGCAGGTTTAAGAATTGGAGGTTGCCACCTGGCCTTCCTGTTTTTATATTTACTGTCACTGTCTTTATATATATGAGCGTCATCATGTTTGCACTAAAGCAGAATGTGGAGCTTCTCAAACACGAGTGTGAATTAAAGCAGTCGGTAAGAGCTCAGACCCTCGCCGGTTACCATCATGATGAACCTACCACTTGGATCTTCGACCTCTGACTTGAACCCTTTCCCCCAAAGAGCCATTCTAATGTGTTTTCCCAGACTGAGGACTGTGGATTATCTCACCGTGCCGGTGAATGTCCAGCCACTCAGGAGACTGTGTGTGTGTGTGTGTGTGTGTGTGTGATGCTATCTCGCCCTCACAAAGAGAGACACATTTAGATCCATAAACATCAGACGGCTGTTCAACACCTGCACGATTCGTCTCACAATCTAATCTAAGAACATTTTCTCAGATCATTGACACCATATGTCCCTTTTTTTTATAATTCTGCATGTGTGTATTGTATTTTCTCTTCCCTGAGCGACGGCCTCGCCTGGTTGAAAAAGCAGCAGCTGATGTACATTACCATCTCGATAAACGGGCGCGTGCAGCACGGCTGGCGTGGAGAATCCGTCCAATTAGCAGCCGGATCAGGAATACACACATGGTGACTGTAATGGATTAAACAGCGAGCGGATACAAGGGGGGGGCAAAGTGAGCAATAATTCATCTTAATTGGCTGAGGGGGGCGACGGAGCAGAGCTTCATTGACAACTCCCCCCCCCCCCCCCCCCCCTCCGGCCGGCATGTTAATAATGCTGCAGCCGTATCTGTCATGATAAAGAAACACAGGGCTGGTACGGGTGCTGGAAATCCTTGAAAACCCTTGCATCTTAGTGTGGTGTTTTCAAGGTTTGGAAAGTGCTTGGCTTTAGAATAAAGGTCTTGAAATGTGTGTTGTATGTGATGACATCTATGATAGAACAGAGGAAAGAAGATCTCCATATCTGAGGGACTGAAAACAGCATTTTCTGACATTTCTTTATGAAAAATGACTTTTGATGATGAACAGATGATGAAAATAGTTGGTGATTATATTTCTGTGGATCTGTTAGTGGAATTAGTTTTCCTTTCATGTGTGGTCCTTCTGTAAAAAGCTGTCTCCAAACATCATGTTGGTTGTTTAGAGGACAATAACATCTCATTTAATGTGATGAACAAGTGACATAATAAGTAGACTGAATACTGACCATTGGATTGATACAAAGATGGAGTTTACCACAGCTGGAAGGGGCTGGAAAAGCATGGAAATGCACCTTGAAGTGCTTGAATTTGACTTTGGAAAATGTGTAAGAACCCTGGAAATGGCATTTTTAAATTATAGTTGACCCAACAGAATTGTTAAGTGCATGAAATTATAATTTCTTTGCTGGTTAATCACAACGTTGGCTGGATTATTCTCCAGCAGGCTTCGTCTTCGTTTCACGGAACGAGGACTAAAGTATCCAGAAGAACTATATAAAAGTGTGCCATCTACACTTGAAATAAAGTCTTTTTTTTATGTCACAGCTCATATTTTCTCAGATTCAGACTTCAGTGGGCTTATGAAGACAGTAAATGTTACGTATTTCGGCAGGAGGGAGTTCTTATTCTCCCGTGTGCAGGGGCTTAGGGGAGCTGCCTGCTATAGCATGAAAGGCAGAAACAGCTGCTTTTATCCATGAAAGCCTGCGACACCAACTCAGGAGTATAAATATATATATATATATATATATATGGTTGGGCTGCCTCTGCATCTGGGGGCCCGGAGGAGTGGCTGAGGGGGTCTGAGGAAACCTCCCAACGTCCCTGATGAGCGAGAGAATAATCTCTGGATGTGAGAGCAGCAGCGACGCTCCTCAAATCCCATTTCACAGCGGCCGAAAAATGAATATTCTCCTCCAAAGGAGAGAAGAAGACGTTTAATGCAACTTGACAGGCAGAGCGAACGTTTGCAGCACACCTGGAGGACGGAGGAGATCATTGTACCTGCTCTCTCTCCGGCAGCCTGTCACACAACGGACGCCTCTTCCTCCTCCTCCTCCTCCTCCTCCTCCTTACTGTACCAGGTAGTCAGGGATCCTGTCACAGCCTGCCAAGGCGGCATAAATGTGTGGAGAGTAATGGAACCAATTTCTACGGCTTCACAATTTGATCTGAGGCTTCACAGAGATGTCATCTGAATATGAATGAAGCTCGATTCTCGGAGCTTGAAGGTCAACCAATCAGAATACGTCTGTGACCTCATTTAAATGGCGATGATGTCACCCACATAATTGGAACCCATTCTTCACATTCCACCATTTAGGACATGAAGTGTGATTAGAAAAGGGAACATAATCTGCTCCTTTTCTGGTTCATACTTGAAATGTTTTACATGCTTTTTAATGTATTTTTCCCATCAGGCTTTGCTGCAGATAAACGCTGTGTGACCTTCCTGCCTTTGAGACTCCAGCGCTCGTCTCCACTCTCACTGGCTTTGTTTGAGGGGGCGGGACCAACCAGCGCCTGGACAGATGTGATGCTGATGTGTTCATTAGTGTCATCGCCACTTAGAGGTTTGAATTGAGACGTTTGAAGAAGTTCAGGAGGCGAGTTCCCTCCATCACGGCTATAATCACCACTATTGCTGCTTTGTACATGTTGTAGTCCCACAAACGCCGTCCTGCCTGGGTTCTGACATCATGGATCTAGCAAGACACACATCTGTTGGTTTACTACGCCGGTAATTGCTGTATTTGGTGCAGTAAAAGGAATAAAAATGCTGATGTGAGACGTCAATGAAGCAAATTAATTTTTTCATCTTGCATTGTCTTGCACTTAGGCAGACAAAATGAAAGGGAAGAAGCAGAAAAGCATCATAGATCCTCTTTAAATACTTTGCATAATTCGATTGAAAGAAATATGACCTACAGGAGAGTCTACGGCTGCTTGGAGGGATGCCATCAAAAAAAGAACAAAACCTGTCCCTTATTAAACCCCGCTCTGCTCAGCTGATTTGAACCGGCCACCTAACAGTGCACACAGAACAGACATGTTGGCATCTTTGTGAGGCTCCGGCGTCGCAGCGTCGCATGGCAGCAGAGGAAGGAGGCCAGCTGAGCTGAGAGAGTTTGGGGAGCGACAGATGACACGAATCAATGAGGGAAGAGTGACAAGCGGGTTGAAGTGGAGTGGAAGAAGAGGAGATGGGGATGGGGGGTCCACGGAGAGCGTTACTCAGCCCTCTGCAGGGGTTATGTTCAACTGAATTAATCTGTTGTGAAATGTGGCAAGTGCTGCCTGGACGGATGCCTTCAGAGACTGGGAAGAGGAGTAAGAGTCGGGGGGTTGGAGGGGTATCTGGGGAGGCTATGTCATGAAACAGGATTTGAAAAGGCAAATTCCCCCACAGGGTTTGAGTCCTTCATTCCAAGCCACCCTGTCACCCCGTACAGTAAGTCTGTCTGAACGGATCCCTCCACCCACGCAGCCACATCCAAACAGCAGGCACGGCAGCGTCGCCTGCAGCAGAGGATATGTATGTGTGTATGTATATGTATATATATATATATATATATATATATATATATAGGAGGCCGTCCTGTGGTGGAGGAGGAGGTTCCTCCAGGCTGAACCACCAGTATAAGCAGACCAGATGTTCTGGATGTTGTTCACATATTTAAAGGTATTAAAACAAACCAGTGATTGCCCAACAACGACTGCCTTCTGACCACTAGATGTGACTACAAGTCTCCATTTAATGCCGATACTTCTTTATGACCCACATCAGTGAAATACATCATCGGTGAGAAGATCGACTCTTTCCATACAGTTATTTCTAGATACTGGTCGATGGTCCCACTGAGACCAAATCAAAGTCCTGCAGGGTCAGCGGAGACAGCTCAGACTCTACTGGGGCTTCCAGCAATGACAAGCCAAGAACCAAGACCAGGTCTGAGTGGGCCAGACTCCCAGACCCTGCTGCTGAAAACTTCATTTCAAGGGAATTGAATGCTTTAAAATGAGTGCTGCTTGGACCAACGGCATGAAGACATAAGGAAGATTGGGGCTCAATCTACATGTGTATGTTGTAAACATGACAATCAGTGGTTGTAACTTCAGTTACATCCTGGAAATATGTATCTTTACAAGGTTTAGAGGAATCGGCCCTTTTCACAGCATGTCAAGGCAGCATCTTGTCATTGCCAGCGTAATTAATTTCATCATTATATTTCGTGTTTCACAGTCATTCCAGTGTGCCAACATAATAGCAGGATCCTGGCCCACCTAAATGGAACGGGGCCATCATGAATGTTGAGGGTGTATTGAACACACAGTAGAAGAAACGGTAGCTAGCTGCGCCCCCTTCTTCCAGTGTTGATGCTAAGCTAATCACCTGGCTGCAGCAGCCCTATACTATATAAGAAAACTGTTCTTTCAAGCTACACGGTAGTTGATTTAGCCTTTTTGTTCTGGAACTTCCATCCTGTTGATTGCCTTTTTCTCACTGTGGATGCAGTCAGAGGACGGGTGTAGTAGTTTGGCTAATTATCTGCATCGGGGGACATTTACTGTTATGAGAGACGGGAGCAAACCGAAGGGCTTATTATTATCTGGAATTACAGAAGACTCTTCTTGATCCTAACAGAAAGAGACGGACTGATCGTTGTCTCCTGCTGGCACTCCCTTCCCCCGAGTTCAGAAGGCTAAGCAGCGATCGCTTGGGACCGGCCAATTAGCACATTAGAAGACGTTGTTTACATCCACGGGTCCGTGCCGATCAAGCAGCTGTTTTTTGGAGCAGCCGTGACAGATCGAGCCCTCAGAAACTGGCCCAGTGTCACGAGCTGCAGCGCTAATCTGCTGCATGAGAAACCGATCAACACCGATCCGTCCTCTTTTACAAATGCAGGTTGTCCCGTTTGAGGCCGGCTACGCCCTGGACAGACTGTCAGTCCTCGTAGACTGAAAAAGCATTCATTTATAACCTGCATGTGTTTAGTTTGTGGGCGGAAACCCAGCTGTGTGAGGTGACAGAACTACTGAGCATCTATTAGTAGTACAGATGTTTAGATGTGGGCTGCGTGGGTGGAGGGATCCCTTCAGACAGCACTACTGCACCGGGGCTCAATACGGGTTGTACTTGGCTTAGCTTATTAGTGTACGTTCAAATAATGTGTGTGATACAACAAATAATATGTGTGATACAATAAATAATATGTGTGATACAACATACATGCTGCACACAGACTGAATGTGAAGTGGAAGTGGACTTAGTCTTCGTGTACGAAAGGGTCTAGAACCTTCACAGGCAAAGTTATTCACGAAAGAGAGGATCGGTCGCGCTGATCCTTCGTCGAAACGGGAGGTCGGAGGGACTCGACCTATTTTCGGGTATGACCTTTCCAAGTCTCTGACCTTCCTTTCCAGAGACACACAGACTTGAAACTAGAGATTGAGACCATGAACCATGATGTTTACTGAGGAAATACATCAAGAGAGAAGTAGGACCATTTTTTCAGACTTGTTTAGTTTAAGGCGCTTCAGCATTGGCTTCACTTTTCAGAACCAGGGGTGATTGCCCGGTTCCTCCTGGAGCAAATATGGAGGCAAACACCAAACCAACATATTTATATATATATTTTTTTGCAACAGCCTGTGACTTAGTATGGCGGAGGCCTCCTTCAGCTCCGCTGAGGGCGTTCGATGTGTCATCTTGTTGTTGTTGCTAGGCAGGTGGGTCAGGTGTGTCAGGCGGGGGGACCCCATGTGGTACATACATATGAGTGGTGTGTGTATGTGCATGTACAGTGTGTGTGTTTCGCTTACAGACTATCCTCTTGTATTCCTGATCGTGCCGCCTTGCACATACATAACAGAAGAGATGCTAATATTAGTTAGCCTGTGTGATTCTGGGGATTCTACCCCCCCCCCCCCCCCCCCCCCCCCCTCGGTGTCAGGGCTCAGTGGGTAGCGACTGTTTTGGCAGTTGGAGAGCCGAGGTCTCATCCCCGTCTACAGGTGAAGGTTTCGACAGCCTGAGGTTGGAGAGTCTGGGGATTTACGGGGAGATGGATGGCGAGAGAGGAGGTGGAAGCTGTTAGCGCTCTCATTGTCAGACTGTAAAAGCCTGACGAACATCGAAGATAGAAACCGTAAGAGTTAGGAAATCAATTCCCTGAAAGATGGGCATAGCCTTGGATTTCTTTTTTTTATCACCCCACCTCCCTGACATGTATTTCTTGCTGCAATCCTCATCTTTCATGTTTCTGAAAACACACATCCAGGCACACAGATGCGAAGCCGTTTGTGAATGTAATGAGGGTCACGCAGGGCGACCTAGATTGATAATGTGGTGCCGCTAACCGTCGCTAACGCGGCTTCTCCCAGCCGAGGCGGTTGCCGGGCTGAAACAACGGGCGATAGAGCCAGCGAGACTTCACGCAGCATAGCAACAGTGTGCTGGGAGCGAGATACCCCACTGGATCAGCTGATTCGACACGGAGACGAGAAACAACTTCTGGCTTTCAGGGAGAAGACTCTCTGCTTTTGGTTTTTGTCGAAGGCTTTCTGGTTTCAGAGGATCGGCTCTCGGGCCGCGTGGTGGATTCACAGCCCGACATGAACATGACTTGTGATTCCTTTTAATCTTTGCAGTTTCAAGCTTGTTATTGAAACTTCCCGTAAAAATCAGTTCCTTCCATGTATTTTTTTCAGTAGCTATTAATTTGATTTAACATTCAATCAGAAATATAACTATTGATACTTTTATGCGTTATAAACTGACCAAATCCTCCTTTCTGGCCTCGCTAGCTTTAGGGGTCGAGGGATGGCAGTGTTGGGTTCATGGTCCCCAGAGGAAAGTTTGTGCTGCAGCTTCCTGGTTGATCAACAAAAACATCAGTTGATATTCTTGGTTTTGTGTCTCGACAAAAAACTGAATGGATTTCCATGAAATTCGTCTCACATCATCAAGGTCCCCAGAGGATGAATTCCTTAGGATTCTTCATCGATCTACTACCGGCAGGTCGACATATGAGGTTCAGAATTAAGTTTCTTCCAAAAACGAGTTGATGGATTGGCATGAAATACGACATTCCCATCACCGTCAGCTGTAGTCACACTGAAGGAAGAGGATGATACTACTGCACCTGATAGCATTGTCGTTGTGAGCATGTTGCCATGGTAACATTAGCCTTGCGATGCCTAAATGTAGCGTCACAGATCTGCTGCTCATGTTCCATAAAGTGTGTCTGCCTACAGAAAACTTAACTGTAAGATTACATCATCAATAAATCACGACGCACATACTGTCTATAATTAACATACTTAAACGAGGTCATCGTCACGGAGAAGCAACCGTGTAGAACGAGGTCATGATGACGTCACCACACAAGCACCTACATGATGGGAAACCACAGGGATCAAATCTGGTCACTTCACCGTTTGATACAATTTGGCCAAAAACTTGAGTCTGAAAACTGTCGTCCACGAAGCAACGTGTGACATCACCATGACGATGCTCACTTCTAATATACAGTCTGTGGTCAAAATGCAATGCATGGTCCATCCTCATCATCAGCATCATCTTTTTGCACAGAGGCAACAAATTAGTCATAAGATGTTTTTAGTCAGCTGGCGTTGCTGGTAGGTGGATGTTGAATTCACAAACTCTTGCTTACAGTAGACACATATAATCTATAATTAACATACTTAAAGAAGCTCATCGTCACCCAGAAGCAACCGTGTAGAACGGAGGAAGTCTTGATTTTCCAGCATTTTATGGCGGGAAACGACCGGGATTAAAGCACAAACAGTAAATTACTGGCATGAAGATGAAACCACCTACATGTTCAGTAACACACTGATGATCTTCACTCATACTGTGAGTGAATGAATGAATGAATGAAGATGTTTTCTGCCTCTGCACCCCCGATGCGTTCTTGCCTCAGCTCCTCTTACATCATGTGCACGTGGCCCCGGGGGGCTTTCTCCACGGAGTGGGCCTTCTGGATTTAGAGCCTGATTTATGCACACACACATACACACACACACACACTGGGGGAAGTCGCAATGTGTTTTTTTTTTGTCCCTCGCCGCAATTGCCAGCAATATTATCATCTTCCCACACTTCAATGTGCCTTCAAGGATAGCATTCAGAAACAAACAGGGATGGGGGGTTGGGGGAGAGGGATGGAGAGTGTTAAACATTCTGATCCAGGTCAAGTGGAGGTAACCAAATAAGTAGTAGAGTATTAAGTGTCTTTCTTCTTTTTCTTCTTCTTCCTGGAGCTTTTGCAGTCGCCACTTCATTCGCCCTCACTCCCCCTCAGCATGGTTTCTAATATTTGCCGTGAAAGTCAATCGACACCCTGCAGATTCTGTGAACAGTGAGGCGAAGAGGAAGAAAGGGAAAATAATTCTGCTTTCTGTTCTCTCTCCATCTCTGCTCCCAGGTTGTTAGAGAGCTCCATGCTCAACGCAGAAGTGAAGGAGGGAGAGATTCTTCCTCCCACCATCCACAAGCTGATGAAGGGATACAACAAGTACCTCAGGCCTTTCTTTGACAGTAAGGAAACCGCCGACACATGCAGCCACAGGAATGACAGAACACTCGGGGGGGAATGTGTGTTTGATGGAGAACGAGACGGCGCTCGGATTGCATTTATTTCCCTCCTGAGTAATATACACGCTGACATACATTTAAAATTCGCTCCATATGTGTATTAAGATAAGAGTTTATCCTTGAAATTGTCCCAGAAATTACTTTGGGTTCGGAAAAACGCTACTTAAGCACTAATAGTTTTATAAATCAGAAAATAATCATGTTGTTAGATAGCTTAACCGAAATCAGAGCCGTTAATTCGCATTGTGATTTAGATTCCAATTTCCAGCAGGCGACTAATTTCCTTCCAGTGGAGAAGCAGAGTGTCCCATGCTTCCAGAGGAGCGGCGTTGTGTTGTTCGCCTGCAAATCCCCTCGCTGCCGTTATTGTTCTGTGCTGGGAATCCATCACAATGTGATTACGGTTTGTTTACTGGCTGTTTGATCTGTAATAAGACCTCGGACAAGTCTCCCCTAGAAAACACAAGCTTGGCACAAACCTGATGCAGACACACACATTCACACACCCACGCACATGTATTTGCATTACACTAACTTCCAGTCATTTGTGTTCATTCTCTAAACCTTGAGGGAATCCAAAAACACCCAGAAATGCTTCGCTAGAGATGCGACAGCTGCAACGCTGTCGTCATGCTTTCATGGAGCTTCTACCAACACGACAGTTCGAGAGAAAATGTTTCACCATTTTAGGGCACGGAGCTATTGTTGCATGTCAGTGTCTTCCTGGCCAGACAGCCGCCGGCACAGCCAGCAGGGTTCAACACTGTTTCTGGAGCCGGTTGGCCCCCCTTACTCCAAACCTAATCATTATTTCTCCTGCTGAAGTAACTTTAGAGGATCAGCTTCATGTTATAGGTCTAGTCAGGTCAGTGGTTAAATTGAAATGCATGTCTCCATCCAAAGATAACTCAATCCAGACTGAAGGTGTTTTACACTTCATCATCATCATCATCATCATCTTCTGCAGAGGCAACACATTAGGTTTGTGAAATGTAATGTATTCGTCAGCTGTAGTTGCTAGTACGTGGATTCACAAACTCTTGTTTACAGTTACTGCACATCCATACACACACACACAGCTACAGTAGACACACACACACACACACACACACACACACATACAGTATCTGCAGGACGACATCGGGCTCGTTAGTCTGTCACAGGAATGAAGATTGATCAGAGAGACGGAGAATGGGAAGATGAAACAGAAGAGAGCGGCAGAGTAACGCCTCTTTGGTGGAGAATCAGGGGGAACTAATTCCCTTCAGGGGTTCATGCTCGACAGACTGCAGCTGATGATGTGGGGTCTTCAGTCATTTTATAAATGCTCTCCTTCAAGAACCGTTTACTATCCAACACCAGGCTTTATCCTACAGCAGTACGTCCCTACGCCTCTTCAAGATACCTCATTCTGTGACATAACAATATATAATATTACTGCTCTCCTCTGTGTTTCAGACGGGCCTGTAACGGTGGGGATGAGCCTGGACATCGCCAGCATCGACACCATCTCAGAGATCAACATGGTGAGACAACCTCATCACGGCCAGCCGCACACAAACACGCTAACAAGACTAATGACTTATTACACGAGATGCTCAAATCAAGCAATCTGATTGGTTCATAGCCATTATGTAATATCTATGATATTGAATTCCTTTGTACTTAACGTCTGGGAAATAAACGTCAGACTAATTAGTTCTATGCAGCTTTATTTATAACTAATGAAGGCAATAGGGAACCGTTTCCAGCCAGTTGTGTTGTAGACGCACAGTCCTGCTAATATTACCATCATGGTCCTGACGTCAGATATGTTTTTCAATATCGTGGTTTTAAAGGTTGAAACAAGTGTGAATAACGAGTGTGACGATTGGACCCTGGAGAGCGTTTGAGTGGGACTCAACCAAACCTGATATGCACTTATAGTTTCTCCACAGCGAGACACGAGGATAGATCACAGCGAAGCTCAGGCTCGTTCAGTCAGAAGTCATCGGGGCTATCGACATGATTGATGGGGAGAAGACTCTTGTAACTTCATGGGAGAGCTTCACTTAACCAGAGGACTGATGGGGTTCCTCCGGGGCTGATTCACTGTGAACATGTATGGCTCACCGCTTGTTGCCACACAACAGAACAAATTGATTACGTGGCTGCGCACGATGCAACATCTGGACTTTTTTTTAGGATGGAATCACAAAAATATGTTCAGTGTCCTAAAAAAGCAGAGCAGACTTTCTGATGTGAAGCATTGCAGTGGATTACTGTTGCTTCAGGCACAGAAGGGCTTAGGGAGGCCTCCAATACCCAACAATGCAAATAAAAAAGCCTCAAGCTGACTAATGAAAAACAGGCAGAAGCTTAGTTTGCAAAAATAGAAAAAAAATCACTTGACTGTCAGCACATTATTGACAGGCTTGTTAAAATAGCCCGTTAGCTCCGTTGTGTGACCTTTGAGCCCCGATCCTGCAGGATTACACCGCCACCATCTTCCTCCGCCAGCGCTGGACGGACGAGCGCCTGGTGTTTGAGGGCAACAAGAGCCTGAGCCTGGACGGGCGGCTGGTGGAGCTGCTCTGGGTCCCTGACACCTTCATCGTGGACTCCAAGAAGTCTTTCCTCCATGACATCACCGTGGAGAACAGGCTGATACGCATCTTCCCCAACGGGACCGTCCTCTACGCGCTGAGGTGAGATAACGGACGAGCTCGTTGGCTCATTGCTTGTTGTGTTTTTTTTTCTGCTGTGACAGATGATGCGAAGTAGGCCAGGGAACGGAGAGGACATTTGCAGAGGGTTGAATTTGAGATAATTTGATTGCGAAGCAGGGGATTGTGTCAATTCTATTACTTGAGAATTGGATTGTATGAATAGGAGGGGGCATGAAAATGTCAATACAAAGAGCTGTGGGCTGTCAGAGCAGCAGCATCTCCCCAGCATTGATTGCTCCGCATGCGAGGGCTTAATTTCTGACAAGCTCTTGGCGAGCCTCTGAAACCAACATTATGTTGACGTTCTGATGAGACATCGGGCCGACAGGTTACGGATAGAAAAGGTGACGGATCATCCAGCGAAGTGAATTTGTTCAGCTCCTTTAAGCCTGCGGTGATGGGATTTAGACATCCTACTGCTTTCATGCCAAATGCTTTGACCTCAGCCAGTCTATATATATAAGAGCTGTCCGTGGTGCTGATTTGACTCAATGCTTTCAAGCCTGGATCTCAGTGGTGCTGAACTGGTCTTCTAGATTGTATAAGAGCTGTCCGTGGTGCTGATTTGACTAAACAAGTTCATGCCGGGATCTCAGTGGTGCTGAACTGGTTTTTTAGATTGTTTAAGAGCTGTCCATGGTGCTGATTTGACACAGTGCTTTTGTGCCTGGATCTCAGTGGTGCTGAACTACTTTTCTTGTGTACGATTTTTCTGTCATGGTTACACAATGAAAGCGGGGGGAGGGGGGGGAGCATGGGAGCGTTCTCACTGTTCTAATGGTAACTTTACAACTATCAGGGGTGGGGGGGGTGTACGTGGGTGTCACGTTAGAGTAAATTGGGTTGGGTATTCGGGCTCGCTTCAGGCCGGCCTCACAGTAAATCATGTCTCCATTCACTGTAAACATCAACAGCGACGCTCTCTGGTGTGTGAGGCTGCTTGTCTTTGAGTTTTGATTCATGCCTTTGTTTTTAACAAGTGCATGACATTGTTATGTACAATGTGACGTGTGTTGATTGATGTTGGTCTTTGAGTACGCGCCCGAGTCTTCACGGACCTCCGCGCTCAGAACTGCACAGAGGAAATGTCGAGGAGGGGACTGCTTCACAGTCAGAGAGCAGGACTAGTCAGAGTAAGACAAGCAGAAAAAAAAAATAATAGTCGGGCTCAGGAAGGCCACTTCAGGGACTTGGGGCTCTGACAGGGGACAAGGGACAGAGAGGAGTGGGAAATGTGAGGTGTTGAGGGAAGGACAGCTGTGGTAAATGTTTCAACGCTGTGCCGGAGGGGAATACATGAGAAAGCACTGAGGTGATCGGAGCTAAAGGTCGGGCCGGTTTAGAGAGCAGATTCCATTATTTCTTTCTACTTTAATAGTTTAGGATCTCCGATGAACAATATCATGAAGCCAGAAAGCAGACTAATAATATCGGACAAATGTATGGAACAATCAAGGTGCATGTCAGATGGATTGTCTGAGCTTTCACCTACATTTTGCCATTTATAAGTGGATGTGCTTATTGTGGTATTGATCTTGCTGAACGGACTTTGAAGCACTGAAACTTTGAGCAAAGTTTGATTCTGTGAAGTGTGAACTATTGACAAAGTTCTGAACTCCAAAGTATCGCCCCTCAATCACAGAACGAGCCGGCAGGAAGCCTCTGGGACGGCGTGTCAGAGCTGTATCACTCATCATAACCTCATGCACACCTGATAGAGGCCATCCATCATCAGTAACGCTTCTGTGACTCCGTGTCCGAAATCGCTCATTCACTCCTGCTCCGGCTTGGTATAAATGTGCTAGATTTACTGTCCCGTTAACAACATGGTTCTGTGTTTGTTTCAGGATCACCACCACCGTGGCTTGCAACATGGATCTGACCAAGTACCCCATGGACAAGCAGACCTGCACACTGCAACTGGAGAGCTGTAAGGACACTTCATACTTAATAAAGAGAATCCCAGACAATCCGAGTGCAGCTTCAAGCTGCGGCAGCGACTCGGTGGGTGGGCGTGATGTCAAACGAATCTGATCAAACCCAAGGATCAAACACATCACTTTCTCTCATCTTCTAAACTGTGGCCGTGTGTGTGTTTGTGTGTGTGTGTGTGTGTGTGTGTGTGAGATGAGATCTCAGGGGTGATTTTCGGTCACGATGAGAGTGTTCTCCTGTGCAGCTTTGTCTGTCATGAAAACAGGAACGTGGTTACTTTCAGAGTTAGAAGAGAAGATTGATAGACTTTTCAGTCTCTGTGTAAAGTGAGAAGATGTCAGCATGAGGACAAAACATCTGGAGAATACACAATGTGATATCAGAACTAATCCCTGACTGATCCAAATGTCCTTTTTGAGAGCAACTATTTTGAAATAAGCTCTTCAACGCCACATTTGAGGCTCCGTCCTGTCCCTGACAAAGAGCCCAGCTGAATTTATAAACCCTCGTATAAATATCTCAAGAATGCAGGCATCTGTCGTAGCATATTGTCTGCTTGTTAACAATCCTGACACATGATTTGTGTCATTCCGACACGTCTTCCAGGGTTCAAGTGGAAATGTGGTGGCAGCATGTTTCTAATTAGGGGAAATTGCAATTAAGATTAAAAAACGTGGCCAGATGGATTTTTTTTTTTGGCTGTGCGAAGGATGGAAGGCATGAAGAAAAAATCCCTCCTCCATCCCATCCCCTTCCTCAGCCTCAATCCCTCATCATTGCTTTTCAGCTTGCTTCTTTTGCTCCACGCTATTATGTGACAGCCAGCCAGGCTAAGCTAAGTCTGATCCCTGCCAGGAGCCCACCGAGGGACCGCGGTGCCAAATAAAACATTTACCGGCAGCTCCAGTCTCCACTTAGCAGACAAAAAGACATCTGGAGGTTAAAGTTAGGTAACTGAGAGGATGATGGATGCTACCCCCGCCGCCTCAATCATCTAAATATCTGCATCTTTCTCTTTTTACAGCCAATCTCTCTGCTCATCCTGCTGCTCTGTCTCTCTCTCCACGGTCCTCCTCTCCTTCCCTACCTCCCTCTCTGCTCTCTTTTATGAGCATGTATATTGAAGGATTTATTTCTTTTAATGCGGTGCCAAAAAAGTGGCATCCTCCGCACAGGAGGGAGGTTTGAAGTGAGCGTCGTCGTGGGAGGGCGAGGCGCGTTTTCAGATCGGGATTGTGGTGAAATATTTAGTTTGCTCTGACAGCAGAGAAAAAGTCAAGAAAGATAGTCGCAGTCTTTTTTTGTGATCTTTGGGTGGCGGGCTCTGGGAAAAGCCTCTTTGATGGTGACTTGTTTTGGAGGTGGCGACAGGACACTGGAAGGTTGAACCCCCCCATGTAACTCTTTCCACGCCGCTGCACGGCGTGTCACTACACATCTGTGTCTCTAATCAGTACAGTAACGTCGAGGCTTCAGGTCAGAGAAATAATGAGACCTTCAATGAGAGAGAAAAACAGGGAGATTCCAGGACCTTTCAGCATCGGAGTCACCTCTGACCTTTCGTTAGGGGGCTTTGCTGCCAGCGGCTCAGCGTCAGTCAATAACACACGACTCGGTCTAACTGGGAGAGAGAAAGGAAACGAGTTAATGAGTGTTTCATGGAGAACGGATCGTTGTTCCTGCTGCAGCCTTTCTTACTCTCTTGCTCCCTCTGCAGGTAAATTAGAAAAGTACACCAACGAGGTTCTGGATGCTCTTTGTCCTCACCTACCTCTCACCATCATCATCATAATACTAATACTAATACTAATACTACTACTAGACTTAGACTTAGACTTAACTTTATTGATCTTTATAGATGATTTCCGCAAGGAAATTGAATATCCAGCAGCTTACAAAAAAACGTATAAAATAAATATACAAAGTAAACAATAGACAGTAAACAAAAACTCTTAGCTAAATATATATAAAGTAAAGATAAGAATACAAGTAAAAAAATAAAAATAAGTTAAGTGTAGAGCACTGTATAGAGGATGGATATAAATAAGTATACTACTTAATTAATAAGTATACTACTACTACTACTACTAATAATAATAATAATATGAATTGACATCGTTATAGTCACACTTTGTCATCTTCGACCACATGGATTGTTGCACACCTCTAGTTGCGTTGCCTCTTGGGGCAACGTGCATGAAAACTCTGTCAACAGTTGAGTTCTTCATCAGGACTTCCTTTGAAGAACTGAACATGTGTTTCCATTAGTGAATCCTGTTGGACGTCTGCGTGTCAAACTGTGTGAGAGGAGAATATTCTGTCTCTGCTGTGACCGAGACCAAACACATGAAACATTAACGGTGGATGTGAACACGTTTAGAGCGTCGTGTTGTTTTAACGGCAAACAAACAAACAAACGGGGGCAGACTGTCCCCCTCAAATAGGAGATGAAACACCTAAATAAACACATTTCAATCTAGAAGTGTTAATGTGCCCCTCTTTCTGCTCACCAGGGGGATACAACATCAACGACGTCATGTTCTACTGGACCAGAGGGAACGAGTCGGTCAGCGGTCTGGACACTCTGCAGCTGGCCCAGTACACGGTGGAGGACCACTACACGTCCGTGTCAGAGGCCGTGTATGAAACTGGTAACGACCAACTTGACTGTTCAATCACAGCCGTTATGGTATCAAGTTCTCTAACGTCTGTCCCTCTCCTCGAAGGCAACTACCCGAAGCTGGTCTTCCACTTCGAGCTGCGGAGGAGCATTCTGTACTTCATCCTGGAGACGTACGTGCCCTCCAGTCTGCTTGTTGTCCTTTCATGGGTCTCCTTCTGGATTTCCCTGTCCTCCGTCCCGGCACGCATCTGTATAGGTAAACCACCAACATCCACTTCTCTCACTTTCATATCGCACCAAACCGTACGCAGATATGAGCCAAAATCGCCTTTAAACGACCTTTAGGTCTGGTCTACAGAGGATTTGCTGCTCCTGTTGCCTAGCAACCAGCTGCTGTTAACGAGAAAGAGCACAGAAGGAGGTAGCTAACGTTATATGAATAAAATGGAGCCAGATCCTCCGAATCAGGAAAAAGAAGGAAGCATGTTTGGGCAGCCTCCGAAGGCGCCGCGTACCGGTGTCATCCACCTTATTTATCTCCCTCAGCAATCACAGATATACGAGGGACTTTAGAGAGCAGATGTTGGCTTGGGTTTGGGTTTTGGGAGGGCTGATGGTTGAAGAGAGCCTCTGTGACACCGGCGTTATGAGAGGGAACATCCAAACATAGACGTTGCATTGAATTAAATCCAGCTGCACTGCAGCCCACAAACACGAGGACACGACGCCCTCACAAGGACACGAGATATGTAGGGCACATTCATTTCAGGTCATCTTTAGCTAGCTAGTCCCAAAGTTATGACATATTCAAGAATATACAAGATGATGTGCAAATGGCAGAGAACATTATATCCCATCATGCATTGTGTTGCATCATAACACAGACGGTGACAACATACTTTATGTTTGTTTTATCAATTTGGGCAGATTTTGCTTATTGCGTCCACATTGACATTGAATCTACAGTACAGTAGTGCCCCAAAGGGTGTTTTTTCTTCTTCATTTTACACACGAGCTCTCTATATAGTCTACATAGACCTCTATATAATAATAAATAATATTAATAATAATAATGATGATGATAGTAATAATAAAGCAGGCTTTTGTTTCCGGAGGTTATGTGAGCAGGTTTGTGGTGTGAGTAGAACTCCCTGGTTGGTGAGTTGGGAGCAGTCGTGAGTGATTTGTCCCTGCTGGGCTTTGTGTTGGTGCTAGGCGTGACCACGGTGCTGACCATGACGACTCTGATGATGGGTGCCCGGACCTCGCTGCCCAACGCCAACTGCTTCATCAAGGCCATCGACGTGTACCTGGGAATCTGCTTCAGCTTCATCTTCGGGGCGCTCATCGAGTACGCCGTGGCTCACTTCTGCACCCTCACGCACTTCGACTCGCACATGCTGATGGTGAGACCCTCCCGCATGCACGCTTGTTGTTTCCACTCCTTCTGGTCATCTCATGTTATTACACCCCCCTCTCCCCTCCGCAGTACGGCCACCACATACACGACCTGGACGACGAGATGAACGGCATCATCACCACCATCTCCAACCACAACAGGGCCAAGAGACGCAAGGAGGCCGCCGCCACCGCCAACCCGGCCCCGGACCCCGCCTCCCTGGAGCTCACCGTCAGCCCGTCCAGCCCCTCGGGCAGCGAGCAGAGCCCCGAGGCGTCGCCCCCGCAGCGCCGGCACTGGTGCCTCACCGCCCTCTCCACCGTCCGCAAAATCATCCGCTCCATACATTGCTGTCACGTGGAAAACCCGCACCACATAGACAACTACTCCAGGGTCACCTTCCCGCTCTCCTTCGTCATGGTCAACCTGCTCTACTGGACATATTATCTCTACTTTTAGCATTTAGCTCCAGAGCGGTGTGTTTCCGGAGAACGAGGGTGTGTGTGTGTGTAGACGAGGAGTGTGTTTTTAACTGTATGTATGTACAGTGCGTGTTATTTCGGTGTGTGTGTTACATTCATTTTGATTCATGAGCGAAGAAGCGAGAAAGGTGATGCTTATGATTACAGCTCCATTTACAGTTTTTATCCGGCCGGGTGAGGTTTGATCGATGCTGATACACCTTGAGATGAAATGAACATTGCTTAAGAAAAGAAAAAAAAGAAAGAAGTCCGGTCGCGTCTCCTTCGCTGTAGTATATCATTCATTTTAAGTGCAGGTCGTTACCGTTGATGGAGCTGTAATTTAAGGGTCGGTGACTGAGGGAGAACGAGCTGGTGGTGATTCTCTGTTGTGATGGACCGGATCGTTTGGTACTTTACAACTTCATCTTCCATTTCTGCCTGCAGGTACAACATTTAGAGGGAAAAATAATAATAACGGGAGAAGAGGGATGAAGACGAGGGACGAGGGAGCTGGAAGAACGATTCAAACTGTAAACCGGCCTCCTCGGGACGCCAACGCTCGCCGTTCAAATCTCTCCGCGTCCGTCTACGAGTTATTTTTTAATCCGGCGTGCGGTGCTGTCTCTCTTATTATTCCGTTCATTGACGCTATAAATGTAGTGGCCTTTGACCCCTTCACTTGTCCTCTGGAAAACTGGCCACCATGAACAGTATTAAAGCTCTGGCACTGCAGTTTCAAAAAGGAAGGAAATGAAACCTGCAATATGTTGAATAATAACAATATTTACACACGGCTTAAGTTTGACATTATAAAATTAATATATAATTAAATTTAGATAAGATTTATCAATTTTATTTTCTATTTTTTAAGAATTTCACTTTTCAAACACCTGTTTTTATTTCACATTTTCCCCAGTGACACTTATTTTCTTAATTTCATATTGTTAATCCTCCGTTAGCAATGGCTCAGCTACAGCTAACAATTTTGACTGGCTAGCTCTGGGTAGCTAACCAGCTAGCAGGCAAGTTGAATTAAAAACGGATCAAGTTGAATTAAAATAATCTGTTAAATCAGTTTGACAATGACATGGATAACTTATAATGTTCCTTAGTAAAACACACTGTTTCCTCAAGCCAAGTGGAGGTAGCAGCAAGGGAGCTAGCAGCTAGGGAGCTAACAGCTAGGGAGCTAACAGCAGGGGAGCTAGCAGCGTGGGAGCTAGCAGCTAGGGAGCTAACAGCTAGGGAGCTAACAGCAGGGGAGCTAGCAGCAAGGGAGCTAGCAGCAGGGGAGCCAGCAGCTAGGAAGCTAGCAGCTACAGAGCTAGCATCTAGGGAGCTAGCAGCAAGGGAGCCAGCAGCTAGGAAGCTAGCAGCTACAGAGCTAGCATCTAGATAGCTAGCAGCAGGGGAGCTAACAACTAGGAAGCTAGCAGCTACAGAGCTAGATTTTTTTTAAACTGTTAGTTTAAAAATAACATTTCATAGTTAAGAGTTGAGTTTTAATGCTTTATTCAATTTATTTGTACATTTTTAAAATTGACTTTTTCATCATATTTGATTTTGCTGTATTTATTTATTTATGTATTTATTGATTTATTTATTTGCTATAGACCAGGAGTGTCTATAAACTGGGCAGAGGTGATCTACAGGGCGTTTCTCACTGTGCTTTTGTAAAACACAAAGCAGTAGTCAGACATTTGTGTTAGACATTTGTAGCATGTTATGAATATGAATGAAATTGCCAAAATATTTCAACAGGATTTCATCATCTGTGCATTATCCAAATGGGAGGAAAAAAAGTGTCCGGATATGCTCGAGGTGTCGCCGCCACTGAACCAAAGAACCAAAGATTCCAGTTTGATTTCCACTTTGTTTCTTTTTTTTGGTTGAGTTTTTTTTTTCTTCAAATGTTAATATCATGTTTGTTATTGATGGGATCTTTTTTTTTTAAATAGCATGCGATCAATGAGCAGATGAACACGACATTTCAGACAAGAAAACCGGATTCAGTTTCAACAAGAACGTTGCATGTTTATTTATTGCTGTATTTAATATTACTGTGACATTCATGATCACTCACTCCATTCCAGATTCAAGAAACAACCATTCGATGTGTATTGAACATGGACCAAATTAGTAATATCTATTTATATTGAATTGCCTTTCAAACTGTTTATTTGATCTGCATTATTTCTCACGTTTTTTAGTCTACGTCATCGACTTACAAACGTTTTGGATTGCTCTCCTTTTGCCTGACGATAATAGAGAAGTTTAGGATTTACTTTGCTTTCTGTTCTTCCTGCATGGTTATAAAATGTTTTTTTTTTCTCAGCTTTGCTCGATTTTGAGTTTGAGTTTAATATGACGAGAGAAGAGGAATAAGAACAATGCTCCACTGAACAGATTAGATCTGTGATTTATTTTTGGCGGGTCAAACTTTTTCTCATTTCCGGTTATTTGAATCCTCTTGAAAAGGATGAGTGATCACGGAAAGTGTTCATTTTGGCCTTTTTGAGCTGCGTCCGCTCCGTGGAAGTGGCTGAGCACCGACCCGTAGAAAAAGGTTAATGTGATAAAACACAGACTGTTGGCTTTTATACAATAAGAGTCCCCGCGGTCGTAATTCTGATAGTCGTCTTCTCGGCCAACAGTACAAGAAATGAATGCCGATACGGAGCCGAAGAATGCTTTTCCACACACGAAGCTCCAGTCGTCCTCCACGATGGGAACTACGATATCAGTTTCTCTCTGAATGAACTGCATTTCGGATGATGACAAATTCCCCAAAGGAAGGATGAGAATACATTACTGGGGCAACTTTGCCAGAACATTTGAGGAGCAACTTTTTGGGCAAACAAAAGAAAATCCATTGGACTGCCCTTTCTTTCCTGTTGTGCTACGTGTCTAATAACGCCTCAAGGTGACGTTGGCTATCCGACCTCACAGTTCCTAGGACGACCTTGTGTGAAATCTATTTATATACTGTAGAACCTTCATATAGGTTTGCTTAACCTTGTTGTATATACATGAGTAACACTGTGCATGTTCATGTGGTGTATGAATAGGAATGATAGCAATAAAAATGTTTAATGTGTGTGCTTTTCTTGTGATTTGTGAAGACGGCGGACACACACAGGAATGTGTGTGTGTGTCCCAGTCCCAGTGGGATCGGTGGGGAGTTAATTCCCTGCAGCTCCATTCGCTCTGAGTCAGCAGAATCCAGAACGAGAGGAGGATCTGAGGTCATCATCCACGTTATTGTTACCTTTACGGGTTCACGTTCCTTTAAAAGGCCTATTTGCTCTTTGGTGACCCCTAGTGGAAGCAAATATTTTTCATTTGAAGCATGAAACAACATTTCTTCTGATTGCATCTGATTCTACTGTACGTTTGTGTGTTTGAGTATAGGCCATGCTCTCAGTTCCTTGCACACATTAAGCTGCACTGCATCAGAACAAAATGTAGACTTTTTAGGCAAAATATTCAAGAGCCAAGATGTTTATTGTCATTTACTTTTTAGCAATACAAGTATTCGTTACCATTAATTACATTATTAGTCTCTGTGCAAACTCAAATTTTGAAAAGCAACAGTAAAAGTCGTAAAATAGAGTAAAATAAAATTATATAGAAATAAAATAACACTGCAATTAAGAGCATAAATTGTAAAGGATCACAATTTGTATCAATACTTTCAGTGCAAAAGTGCAACATGTAAACAGATGTGAGAAGTAATAAGTAGATAAAAAAAGCTCAATTCAGAACGAGAATAGAGAGTAAACACGTTTAATGTAATCATAAGCAACGTAGTGTCACTTGATTTTCAATCTTTAAATTCATAAACCCTTTAACAACAAAGGTTTTTTTTTTTTTTACCACCTGTCTCAACTTTGAAAACGGTAAAAGTGCAGGGATACAGTCTCATGTGTGTGTACTGTATCCCTGCACTTCTTAATCAAATAAACAAGATACCAACTCCATGAGCACCGCATGTGAACATGACAGGACGGTTTTATTGAGATAATGTGAACGATGCATCACAACATTACATCATGCGATAATAGAAAAAAAAAAAAAGCAAGAAAGTAAGAGAGTTTAACATATCCAGGTTATTCTTTTAAAGTACGTAAATCAACTAAGGCCTTTGTGATATTATAAGTCTATTGATTTACACATTCACACATTTATTTATTTATTTTGCCAGCTGTCCTTTTGTTATTTGGCTGTTTAAACTGTGTGGATTATAATCTGGATTGTGATCATACCCTTTTCATATATATATATATATATATATATATATATATATATATATATATATATATATATATATATATATATATATATATATATATATATATATATATATATATATATACACAGACCGAGCTGTGATTGATCAAAATTGACGCTTTTGTACGTGTTGATCTTGAACGTAACCTACCGCAGAGCAGGTCACGTGTGCAGCTCCAGTTACCATGGCGACCTACCTGGCCGGAAGTGAACCACCGTCGTAGGCTTTAAAAGAGTTAAACCTGAAGTTAGCTCGCTTTCCGCAAAAATCCTGTGACGTAGTACCCGACCTAACCTTCCACTCTGACACGGAGCTCAGGCTTTCATTTTTAAAAGTGCTAACGGCATTTAGCCAACATGCTTATGTATAAAAACACGTAAATGTAAAAAAAAAAAAAAAAATACCGGAGGGCTTTTATTTCGACGAACCTCGACTGTAATCACGGAGGAGACGGAAGGGAAATGAAGAGGAACGTGTTTTTCCCCTCAGAAGTTCACTCAACCAAGTAAGTTAGCAACTAAACCGATATGTGTTGTTTGATAGTTGCTAACTACTCTTAAAGTAGCTCAGTCACAAGCTACTGTAGCTAAGCTAGCGCCGGGCAAGCTAATTTAGCATTAGCTACGCAGCAACTGTCCAAACGACTTGCTGACAGGTATTAGACGTTTTAATTTTAATTTCATCAATTAGAAAATACACACAGCCTATAAGCTCATACCAGTGTTTAAAAAAAATACGTTTTCAAAGGGAATATAAGGCGTTTTGGTGGGATTTGGGTTTAGAAAACGTTTTTAGGTGACTCATCTTGCTAACGCGAACTCTTTCATGCAGGAAGTTCCAGGCACAGAGAGGGAAAGAGAGAGAGAGAGAGAGAGAGGGGCAAACAAACCGGTAAGAATCGATATAATGATGTAATGTAAACGGGTAAACAACAACAATGACGTCACATTTCCGTGACGCAGGACAGACAGGCGGGACATATAACTGAACTGAAACTATTATGACCTTCTGGTAGATTGATTGATTGATTGGCTGTCATGGAGGTAGACATTGTTTGTTAAGAGGTGATGTACGCATGCGCCATATTCTGTTTTTCCAGGGAGACAGGAAAATTGGAATTTGATATAAAAATACCACAAAAATATACAACTCCTGCTAAATAGTGATTATTTAGCAACCATCCCACCTGGTTACTATGTGCAATTACCTAATTTATGTATGTGCAATATACGGTACAGTATAGCTGTCTAATAATACCTTTGTGCACATATTTTTAAGAAACTACTACCTCAGTACCACTATGACTAGTGTGTGTGTGTGTGTGTGTGTGTGTGTGTGTGTGTGTGTAGGTCTTGTCACATCACTATGTTTACTATTTTTATAGGCTCTTTATTTATGAGCACTGTAGCACAATTTCCTGTGTGATTTAAAAAAAATAGCCTGGTTTAAGCTTCAGTTTGCAAAATTGATCACACGAAATTCATTTTAATCATCGTTGAATTTTAAAATATAATGGCAGTTATCAAATAATGGTGTGAAAGAGCAGCTGACTCTGAGCCAGCAGTCGTTTCCTCCAGATACTCACTCTTCACCCCTCCCTGCTCACCATCCAGGGAGGCCTATGTAATGAGCTCATCTGCAAAATGGAAAAAAAAAAAAAAAACTTTTGGAAACTACTCGGGTCATTTCCTCTTCGCCGTTAATTCCGACACTGCTGCTGCACAATTATAACGTGCCAAATCAGCAGCTGGTGGAGCGTCCATAAAAAATTCAGACATCGTTTTTCATTTAAAAAAACATATTCTATGCTCGTTTATTGTTATTAAATAATTGAAAATACTTTTAGGCACTCTGTGTTGTGAATACATTATATTCATGGCTTTGTCTCAATTGTGCTGCTCTCTCTCTCTGCTCTTGTTTTTCCTTCAGAGCAATGCATGATGGTACATAATGCTCAGTTAGTGACCATCTGTTGTACGCTGCCTTTCCAGATGAATTGTGGGGCGATATAAGGACCAGTATGTTTGGTAATTCTCACTAAACATCCAGGGGTTTTCGTGCATTCATGAGTTTCGTGCTTGAGATTCACTGTTTGTTATTTTGCTCTTCAGCTCCGTATGAACATGGATGCACCACTGGTGTCAGGCTATTAGCTTCACCTACTTTAGCTACTATTTTCTACCAACCTCTCCCGGAGGCCATCGTAAAGTTCAGCTGAAACAGCATTTCAAGAGCATCTTTCCTCCGTATGGTGCGTATTTCCAAACAGACGGGACATAAGGTTGGGAGGAATTCAATTTGATCCCCTTCTCTCGCTCTCTAGAAGATGCAGATTGATGGATTGAGATTGATGTTTTAAGGGCCATTGAAGGCTAAAACACACAGAAGTCGTCCCATTGTAATTTCATGGCGACTCAAAGGCATCTTTGAAACACTTTAGTTGCCTCACCAGACTGAAGATGAGGTTTTTCATTCACGTCTACTGAGTTTTTTCTTATAAATATCTCATTTAGCTACTTATATATTCTGTATTCAAAATAAGCCATTTTTTTTATCCCCCAATTCAAAGAGCCGTAAAAAGTGCAAACCATCGGCAGTGCCTCCAGTTGCCCTCAATTCTGGAAAGTGGGACGATTTATGACGTCACATGCAGATGATCTATAGGCATCGGTGTGCTGATATTATGACTGAGCATTCATTTTTAGTATTTGGTACTGTGTATGTACAGTAAGGACATCAGTTTGTTCTTAAAGGTACAACTCCGTGCAAGGAAGCTTGTAAAAGAAGAGACTACCAACGCCGTAGTGAAATAACCAGTGGTTTCTGGGTAAAACCTCATGTGGAAGTCGTGTTGCAGAGCCTGTCTCACTCACCGAACAAGAGAGAGAGTTAGCACAGCAGGCTTTGGGATCAGTGACACCTATACAGCATTGATCTCGTGGGAAAAGTCGCATATCAATAGTGGTCGGCTCAGACCGTCATTTGCAGAAGGAAGAGGCTAACTGCTATGTTTTTATTGACACAGAATTGATGAGCCCTTTCCAAAGCATGTAAGAAATTGATCTCGTACAAGTGTTTGTGGATGATGGCTTGCACATGACCCTCTTGTTCGGTTTGTGCCTGCAGCTTTTGCACATGAAACCCATAATTAAGCACCGCGTGGCTGCTGTCGGCATCAGAGAGTCAAACGCTGCGACTGTGTCTCCGCAGCCAGCTGCTTCTGGAAACCAGCACACTGCAGATTTTAAAGCCATTTAACCCTCAACATGTAGTTTCCCCCCATGACAAAGCTGTGCTGCTCCGAGTCGCCACTAGGTGGCAGCGCGGAATCACGTTAGGCAGCGTGGAGTCCACTGCAGTGCAACAGAGCAGGAGAATGATGTTCATTAAAATGAGGTTCGGAGATGGGATTGTTGAAGTGGGATAGATTAAAGAGCTGCTTAATGAACTGATGAGACGGAAATATAATCAACTGAGTGAATGATTGATTGATTTGCTCTCTAATATTTACTGATGTCATACGGCGAAAAATATGACTGTTTGATGCAAGAGCAGAAAATTGTACTATTGCTGCCTTAAAAGAAATAGATTAATATCAGAACAACAATATGTTGTTTAGTGTGATAAAGTAGTTTTAAATCATGAATACATGATGTATTAAAGATCACATCTCTTATACTGTTAATTTGCATGTAATCCTTGAGAAATAGTTGTCACTTTTCTTTTGATTACTTCTTTTTGGCATCTAGGCTTTCTGTGTGGACGTGCTGCCAGTATTATACTACTATTATTATTATGCATGCCAAATATAATGCCAATCGACTTCAGTATCAAACAATTTCTTCTTCAGGGAAATGTTTCTAAAGCTACTTTAATGATCGCATTTTGCTGTTGAAACCGACATCATGAGAAGTTTATAGTCCATAGCAGACGCTTTCCATCCCCCAATTCTGCATTTGATGGATAGATAACTTTATGAGAGCAGAACGTGTTGGCAATGACAGACAAAAAGCTGAGAGAAACTATGAGACGCCGCTGAACGAGCAAATAAAGGAGTGAAACTGGGAATGAAAGTGCTGGAGTGGCGTCAGACACCGCTCTCAGCGACGGCACTTCAGCTAACAACGTTACCCACTTCTCACGGCTCCCTCCGTGTCACTCACATTTCCTCCTAATTTGCAAAGTTGGACCGTGGGGACGATTACCTCCGCAAATTGAATTTCAATCAAAGCTTTTAATCACAAGGCTAGTTTAACACTCCTCACGTCTTCACAGGTCTGATGATGGAGCGCTCGGGGGGGCTTTCAGACACGCCAAAGTTAGAAATGTTCATTAAACATGACGTAACTTCAGTTTAGGTTGTAAATATTTAAACTGGAGGAGCCTTTTGTTATCATCTGCTCTGGATTGGAAGAGCTAATAATCTTCCTAAGTGAGTTAAATGACCCGGAAGTATCTAAGTGGCAGCCGTGATTAGTGCTGGTCGAATCCTCTAAACGCTCAGGAAAAGTGCTTCGATGCATCCTTTCTTATCTCCTTAGCGTAGGAAACACTGGACCATCCTTCAATGAGGAATAATGCCGTCCCACAATTCCTTGCAGCAGACCCGTGTCAATAAAATCGGCAGCTGTCTTGACTCTTTTCCTGAATCCTTATGAATTCTCCTTCACATCTCTCCGATATGTTTTCCATCGAGGTCAGGGAAAAAGACATGTTTTTGACTATTGGGCTTTAGCCCAAATAAGATAAAACCAGAGGAAGTGACTCATTGTTGTTACAGATGATGCAACAAAGGTTTATGTTGTCAGGTGGTTTTTCAGTGAGGCTCTGTTTGACACCACATCCATGCTTTTCATACTAAAAGTGAGGTAACGTAAATGCATTCTTATAGCATGTGGATTTTTGCGTTTGCTGAAAAATGCCCTGATATAAACTAGATTAATAGAATTAGCTTAGAGGACAAACTCAACTGCCCCCGGCACAATCCAGATTTGTAGTTAATGTTAATGCCGTGTCTCAACCTAAATATCGGTCGTCAGTTTCAACGGCTGCTCGACGAGTAATGTTGGCTGAAACGACGCAATGTAACATTCACGACGGTTAATTAATGCAGAAGTAGGATTCTATTCTAGAAGTTAATGTGCAAACGGGGGGGAACATAAAGCCGGTGTTAACTGTTCCTGAGGAACGGGGCCAGACTTTGTTTTTTTCTGTCTCCAGGGCCGAAAGTGATGCTCTCTTCAGGGTTACACTGTATGTTTAGTACCATTACATAACTTTTATTGTTCATTCTTTCTCTCCTCCGATGGAACGCCGTCTCAGCACATCTGCCGTCACTTTCTCTCTCTCTCGCCCAACCACACCGCACAGTGTTTCCATCCAAACTTTTTTATGTCAATGACCTAATTAGAAAAGCTGGATGGAAGCGAGAACTCCAACGTAACGTTCCCTGGAGCCGTCAGACTGTTTTTGGCACCTCGCCGTCATCGCGTTGCTTCATAAAGCATGGCCTCATGTGAGCCGAGGTTCTGGTTCGGCTTGTATGAGACTGTCCAGACAGCAATGCTCTCTTTCTCCTTGTTGTTTTCCTGACATTGAAACCTTGTGCTCAGGTGAATACGCAGCTAATGACTTTAAATTCCCTTGATTGTGAAATCCAGCGATTCAGCACAACACTGATTAGGTTGCAGCCTACCCATAGACTGTATAAAACAAGTCAAACCATCGATTTGTTTGTGAATTTGGCGTTTTGGTCATCGTCATCTTGGTGAAGGAAGTGACCATATTTGGACTGTGGAGGCAGAGCGGCCGGCAACCTTACTGGATCTGCCTACTGGAGCTGTAAAGTTGACCTTTGGTTATGAAGCTTACTTTGTTAGCAGCTTCACACCAGAAGCCACATGGATCCAGATCCGCTTGTGTTCATCAGATCCACCCGTTGCTCCTCCACAGTCCAAATATGGTCACTTACTTCACTGGTTGCAAAAATTCCAAGATGACGATGACCAGAATGTATAACTTTAGGCTCTAGGCTGACGTTGCATGATGATGCAGTTCCACTGTATGATAGCATGTATTACTTTGTTTTAATACCGTCACATATACTTATACTATACTAATACTACATTGTCGTCAGACAGTAAAGTCCAGAGGTAGTTGGGTTATCTCCGAGATTACAAGCAGGAAGTCTTGTCTTGAACGCAGCATCCGGCATCGTCTTCAAACTACTTTACAGACGGCACAGAATCAAACCTAGCTCACGACACGTTTTAGATCAAGTTAACAGGATCAAGTTAACAGGAGTGCAACCTGAGTGAGTTGGGATTTAGCCGCTAACCAGGTTCCTGCATGTAACCAGGGAGGTTTGTTCAGAGTCTCTGCTGTGGTTGTCGTCGTTATCGCCTTCGGTTTGTCACTTCTACACGATCAACCACAGCGCTCTTATCAGATCTGGAACAGAATCTTATCGTATGTGTTTCCCAGCGCGTTGTCATGTGCAGCCTCAGAGCATGAACAGACCACTATCTACCTCTATCTACCCCCCCACTTGCCCATCTGCGCGATCATGGCAGAATGGTGGCGTTTAGCCTCTTTTGAGACGGCGTACTGGAGTGATCCCTAATCGGCCCTGAGATCAGTGTTTTCTCCCCGTGGCCCGTGAGCACCGTGTAATTGTGCTCAAATTGGAAAGCGCCATCCGAGCTTGTTTATGTAACAAGCATTTTGTGCGATAACCGCCACTGTGCTGTCCCTTCTCCCTGCTGGATGCCGCCCAAACCTCCGGAGAGGCTGCAAGGGGGCAGGAGACGTTCAGGGAGCCGAATAAAAGGGTGTGGAAACTAAAAGACTGTCCGGTCAGGTAGTCTTCTTCCTCTTTATCGGGATATTTTTTTTCCTCAGAGGCTGTTTTAGCGGAGCGACTACGACCATTTCAAGCCCGTGTTTACGTGCTTGTTAAGCCTCTTCCTTCTGAATTTCTTTTGTGTCTGACCCGGGAGATCTCGCAGAGAGCCCGCGATGAGTCATAGCTCAGTCTGGAGCCTCTGCATCACAGCGGGGAGGCGGGAATACAGAGCAGCGCTCACGTGTGTGTGTGTGTGTGTGTGTGTGTGTTTTCAAGTGAGACATTCTAGTAGAAGCAGTGTTTTCAAAGGTGAACGCATTTGACAAGGTGTGGGCTCATGAGCAGCGCCTTCCTATTAACAAAAACGAATATTCATGGACACGCTCCTGCTCTCTCTCTCACACACACACACACACACACACACACACACACACACACACACACACACACACACACACACACTGACATTGTTATTCATAATAATGCTCATCCCCGGCAGCAGATTATCTTATTGTCTAACCCTGATCCTGTAATGCTCGGCACTGTGACGTTCCTGTGATCTTATTCCCTTTTCTTTTCGCCCGAGTCGTCGGGAGCCTTCCACATCCCTGATTAATTCCACTTGGGCGCCGCGATTTTGAAATTCACGCTACTACTACCTACATGGAGACGGTTTCCACCCGTCGTCTCCCCGCCATCAGTGTTTGAGTTTCATGTCTGTGTGACTAAAGAGGGTGTTTGCCGTTCTCCCGCCCCTGCACCTCCCGAGACTGCAGCGGGATCTCAGAAGAACAGCACGCTGTGATCTATATTTCAGCTACTTCCTTCAGCAAACCCCCTCTATACTTCTATTTTTCTCCCGCTCTTTCTCCCCTCGCTTCCCTCAGTGCTGCAGCGGTTGCCATGTAGCCTCGACCCGGGTGAGGCCGTCGGCGAGGACAGTTTCCATCTGATCAATGACTTTAAGCTGTGTCATACCTCGCATCACAAGTGATGATGTCTCCAGTTTACCCAGGTGAACCTCAAAACCGCTGGATCCTACATTTCCCATCATGCAATCGATCCTTGTGGCTTTCATAGTGGAGAGAATTATATGATACAGAATTATTTTTTATATTGTTAATAATCTGGAGCGTATACACGCAGCTGTACTGTTTAGAGATTTGTTCCTGCTGTTCCCCAATTACGCCTCCGTGCTTCCCCCGGTAACCCCTTGCTTTATGACATATTTCTATGAATTGTGGGTAATTCCCTCCAGGCAAGTCTGCAGACAAACGATGTGTTTGATATTAAATCTTTAATGTAAATGTATCTGTGTAGATATAATATATAATATGCCACTCATGTGCCGTCCCCTTTGTTTACCGTTTTTTCCCTCTGGGCTTCCCCTGTGTTTCACATGATGCTAAGATTTGTGGGTAATTCCCTGAGGCAAAGTCTGAGGGAAGAAAGATATGCAGACTTACAGAAAGTGGGCATAAAGGGCTCTAGATGGCAGTTGATGACCTGAAACCCTCGGAGTGTGGACATTGGGACCCACCGGGGTCTGTGGTCAGCTGTAAACATCGTTTTCACTTTCAGCAAAAACTGCATCACCACTTAGAGCGACATGTTGTTTCCAGTGAATTCTTCCATTCATCGCTTTTCTGCAAAAACTAGATCCATACGGAGTACATTAAGTGTTTTTTGTAGTACCAACACAGTTAATTGACTAAAAATGTCATTAAAATACAATACTAAATTAGAGCACTAGTGGAAATAGATGTTTTGGGTTGTCGGCACACAAAGACCTGCTTCCCATAAGATTTACAGTCGATGGTTTCTATTTCCTGCCTCTGAGTGGCGTCCCCATGATTCATGCTGATGGTCGTCCACATGAGTAGCTCGGTGGTAACGTCCTCTGGAGTGTTTACTGTCCAGATCCTGATCCGTTTCATCCTGCAGCATCATCACGCTCTTAGAGTTTGATTATATTAAACTGAGAAGATCCTTTTAGAGACTTGAGGTGAAAAAAAAGAAAAAGCACAGCGCTCCAAAGATGCTCATAATGGGTTTGGGTAGCTTCTTGATCAGCCGACTTCTTCTCTGGGTTTTGTCTTCAAACAGCGGGGGAACTTGAGTGCCCTTGACAAATATCTCCTTTTTTCCTGCTTTTATTTCATTTCACATAAAAGGCTTTCTGCATAAAACGAGAAAAAACGCAGTCGCAGTGAGACATCGCGCCGTGATGAATATCAAGAATCCTCTCCCTCTTATTTAAAAAAAAAAATATATATTATTCAAACACATATTTAAGGTCGCTGGAGACTTTCCAAACAGGAACCTTTCAAAATGGCTTCTTCCACTGGGAGACACAAAGGTATGAAATGTCAAGAAAGCAATTCCACACGTCGTGGACTTCGTATGCCGGGTTTGTTTCCCCACAGATGCTGTGAAATCAGTGAAGGCAGCACACGAAAAAGCACGGTAACAAAGGCAAAACAAAATCTGCTCTCCGTGTTGGAGAAAATGGAGAAAGTGTGGGTTTTTTTTAAACATTTTTCATGGCGTACCCCTGTAGAGTAATCAGAAGCAGTGGCTAAGCAGAAGTGGCAGCAGTGGTTTGGGATTAGGGTCAGTAGCTGCACACGACTCGCTGCCGAGGCAAAGAGAGGACTGGGGCTGGAGGAGGAGGAGGAGGTGGTGGAGGAGGTGGGCCAGCTGGCGGAGGGACGGCCCCCGGGCCCCTGGTTGAATCACAAGGTTTCCTTCCCGTACCTATCAGGGGGAACACATCTGCAGCCAAGGCTGATTAACCGCCCACTCGCCCGGAAAGGGAGGTGCAGTTAGTCAACAGGTGTCGGGGGGGCTTTCATATAAAGTGGAGATTAGGACACACTCTGTGTGACCTTGTGCTACTTAATAGGCGGCTGCAATCAAATGTTAATACTCTCCAAGGTTGTTTTTTTTGGGCTAATGTCGAGTTCATAACCAGGGCGCTCATGTAATGCAGCCCTAAATGCTAATATTTGGATTTGTGTGACACTCGTGATGCGGATAAATCCTTTTGCAATCAGTTTATTTTGGGGACGGCAGGAAACACAAGTTCACTCAAATAGAAGGAGACTCTGAGATTAGTATGGTATGATGCTTCCTCTTCCACTGTACTTACCACAACATATCTATTCCTCTTTATTTTGTTATCTGTTCTTCTTGTTTATTAAGTTAAGTCGGAGCACTTTGAATTCCTCGGGAAGGAGGAATAAACCGTAACAGACAGACGGGGAAAAACACAGGGAGACAAAGAAAGGAACATGTTGTAGTGTATAAAAATAATAGCAGTCTGATTTTGTGTTGTACCATAAAGCAAGCTTAATATTACACAGTTCACCGCTGCCCATCCAGGAGCAAAATCAATGTGATTCACGCTGCAAGAAAAGTCACTGCCCACTCCTTTCTTTTTAGAATTAATTCAAACAACGAGGAATAAAAGGCCTTTAATCCCTCCTTCGCTCAGAGGATGATCAGTTTAATTATCAATTAACTTTTCAGTTCTTTCTTTATTTCATAGATATAATAGATAATTGCATATCTAACTAGAAAGCAAGGAGTGTGTGTGTGTGTGTGTGTGTGTGTGTGTGTGTGTGTGTGTGTGTGTGTGTGTGTGTGTGTGTGTGTGTGTGTGTGTGTGTGTGTGTGTGTGTGTGTGTGTGTGTGTGTGTGTGTGTGTGTGTGTGTGTGTGTGTGTGTGTGTGTGTGTGTGTGTGGCTGCACCTAACAATTATTTTTAAATTCCTGATTAATATGAAGATTAATTTACCCAAAATAAACATCAAAAGCTTGTCTGATTGAAGTCAATAGTTCCACCAGCGAGGTAATTTGTTTTTAGATGCATACAGGTATTAACAGCTTTTTTTAAAGTTTAAAAAGTTGGGTTTTCTTTGAACTTATTGTACAGTTTTTAAATAACCAGTGTATGATTTTAAATGTTACGTTTCAGTGCTCCTGCAGCTAAATTGGTGTGAGACGTGTCCAAGTGGACTCAGTCTGATCAGAGCTGGTAGGAAACCCTCATAAAGGCTCCAGCTGGAGCTGAAACACGAGGATTTAATGATGCAGCGGTGCATCGTGGGCCGAGACCTGCCATCGGTCTTCTGCTCCAGCTGCGTGCCGTCCCTTTCCATAGCGGTTGTTCATCGTGAAGACTAATAACTTCACCAACTTCCAAAAGCAATTTCCTTTTTGAAAGAGCAGGTTGAAAAACGACGTCATCTTCACCTTTTTTCCCTCCGCCCGCCTTAATGTAAAACATATTTGCATTTTGCGATAATAGCGAAGCTGCAAACTGCGTCCTCGGCGTGATTGTCGTCCTCCGTGACAGAGTGAGGAAGAGTGTAAAACTTCAGATGTATAACAAATGCACAACACTGGCTGATAATGCACAACGCATCCATCATGTGTTCGCCGCCGCACGACAGCAGCCGGCAGGTTAAATAACTCCTCTCGCACTGGAATGAAAGGCCTCGTGGATATTGTGGGATTGCTGGAAACAAATGGGAGCTTAACTGAACACTGTAAACAGAATTTATTCATTTGTTTTTTGGTGCGTCTGTAAATTCAGCTCGGATAAAAGCTTGTCACTACGTTCACCAGGAAAGCAGTGGAGCTGTTTTGTGCCACAGAGCTGGATTTCAGTGGTGTATTTGGATTGCCAAAACTGAACTAAGGCTATAAACCAGTAGATACCACATTATGTGATGGGTAAACATTCACCATCTTACCTGGGTGTTCACACTCACCATTCATGGTTTTCAGCTGTTCAGCATCAAGAGGACCAACGAGACCACTGACATCACTGTCCACAGGTCTATGAATGACATCACTGAAAGTACAAACAGCTAACGAGGCTACACTACCGTTAGCTACCGGACCAGCTGAGTTAATCAACCCTTTATTGGGCACTCATTGAAATTCTTAAACCTAGAGTGTCATTGCAGGACACTACAAGACTTATTTATTATTTTAACATTGAAAATCAAAATCAATGTCGTTACCATATATGGGTCCTCGTCCCTCTAGGGTTAAATATTTTCTCAAAGGTGTATAAAATAAAGTTATAAGATCGGTCCGATGCCGTGAGGTCACTATCTGTGTCATATCCTAATATTCGCTGATTGAAAAAAGTAATTGGACGGTCTGCCCGTCTGTCGATGCTTACTTCCTGATTGCACTCTGCGGATCCTGAGCCCTCTTATTGGCGATCTGGGGGCGGGGCTTTGAACGGAGGGGGCAGGACTTGTTCGGTTCGGCGATGCGTTCACAGTCTCTGTGGTTTTTTCCTCACTATCTGTCTGGTAAGAGATACGTTATAATCAGCAAACATTGTTTAATGTTCAGGCTATCCTAATGTGGCTAAAAGGCCATGTTTAGTAACGTGCAAATTATGACAAATGTATTTCCGTTACCCGTTAAGCAGCTGATTCTGTGCCAGCCAAGTGTAACGTAAACAAACACTAAACGACAAGAAGAAGCGCTCGTCTCCGTTTCCTGTATCCTCATTTCACCGCAAAGACAGCAGACAGACGTTACAGTACACAAAAAAGTACAAATAATTAATCATCATCAAAATAATTGTCCACAATACCAATTCCCAATTATGGCAGATTTGGTTAATTTTAGACGCAGGCAGCTGTCTTATCCTCATTGCCTTGAATAAGTCAGTATTTATATATCAGTAGACAAACATAAGCATCATAAAGACAACATCGTTAACCATCTAATTACAGAAGGTTTGATAGTTTTATATCTATAAAACCTGATGGAAAAACACATTTGTCCTATTCGGTCAAGATAATAAGAAAACAGTGATTATGGGTAATAAAGAGCCTACGTAGTCTCCTTTGATTGCAGTAATTAAGCAAAAGTGTCATAATTATGTTGACAGTAATGTAGAGATCAGTTGTGTTTTCTTGGCACTCGTGAAGAGACTTTTTTTAAATTTTAATTGGCAACAACTGAGACTATCTTCTTCTGCTGATGCTGGGAGGAATGAGCACATAAGATAAAATACGTGACTCATTTTGAGTTCGTTAGAGCATATGCGATCGTTAAAGTGCAGAAAATCCGAAGAGACTGATATGGTGTTTCCATCTGAAATCCACCCTCTCACAGTGTGCTCTGACCCGGTGAGGAACGAATCAGTCATCGCTTCCCACGTCGGCCGTGTCGCCCTCCGCTGTAACCGCCTCGACAGCGATCTAAGTGAGATTTGGCAGCCGCCGGGCCGCCGCGCTCGCCTCACCTCGCTGAATCATAATGTATGATGTTTACATAGCTGTAAAATCCCCCTCCAGAGCCGCAACGCTCGCTGCTTCCCCTAATTAAGAGCAAGTAGACATAAACACAGACGCACACACACACAGATACACAATTATATGACTTAGCACAACGTATTGCATTAGCTAGACATCCCAGTCAGTGAGCGTCAGGTTTCCAGCCTGTAAACATCAGCAGAGAGCGTATTAAGATGAGACAGATGCCTCCCCCCGGCGCTCTTTACGCTCAAACACATAAATGTGAAGCTATTGATCAATACGGGATGAATCCTTTAATATTCCCACTCAAGTACTGTAATACTGACTGCCTGAATCCTCAATTCATTACGTGAGATGGCGGGCGTCTGGGGACAGTAAAAGCAGGGTCGGGATGTTTCTTAAGTGGGGGATGGATGGGAAGGTGTTGAGGGATTGCTTTGATTCTTTACTGTGTGTGTTTGTTATGTCTCCACCACACACTCAAAGGGATGAGTACAGTTGAAGAGTAAGCCCCTCTCTAGATTAACTTGTCACTGAAGCTGAAGGGCACCGTCCTCAGGGAGGGAGGAGGGAGGGGGGGTCTTATCCCTGTGCAGACTGGCCTGCTGGCTGCCCCTTGTTATTTAGTGAGCCTCTATCTGCCACTCTGGACCCAGTGAAGTCAAATGAGGATGCTGCTTTCTCCGACACGCTGCAAAGAAAATCATTGGAAAGTAGCATTTAAAAGAATTCACGCTGCAATTTTAGAAATTAGATATAACGTATCGGAAGCATTTTAGTGAACAATAACTGAACCGGGCTTCTTTAAGGCAGCGATCTCCAGCCTTTTAAAAACGTTTAGCTCATTTACCCGCATGTATCCCAGAAGTACCAGCTCATAAGTTGTACACCACAGACTTGTGATGGGATCACACAAGATGGCAAACTCCGGTTCTAAAGAGTGAAGTGCTTTAAGCTGTCATTCTCTCTGCTGGCCACCAGGGGGAGACTCCTCTCTGGTTGTATAGAAGTTTATGGTCTCAATCTCTAGTTTCAAGTCTTCTTCAATCCAGCATGATGTTCATTTAGTAAATTATGGTCCATTTAGAGTCCACCAGACCAGAAAGCAGGGGATACTTTAGGGGGCGGGGCTTACCTGCTGATTGACAGGTCGCTACCATGCTAACAATGCTAGTTAGCTACTAATATGACTTTAACGCTTAGCTGTGAAGTTGACCTTGAATTATAGAAGCTAGCAGCTTCAACACCAGAATCCACATGGATCCAGATCCACATTAAATATATTATTTTCGTGCCACAACTCATAGATTTCTCAAGAGCTCTCTCTACTCTATTATTTTGCAATGCATGCTGGTATTTAGTGCTCGTTAGTTCTACACTACTTTTCAAAATGAAGGACACTTTGAGTCCACTATAAAGGGTATAATATGTCTCCTTATACAGTCAGACATGGAGAACTATCTTTCTACATCCCCCTGTCAGCTGCAGCTCTGGTCTACTTCTGGTTGGGAAGACAAGAGAGCATGATGGGTGATAAAATAGCTCAACAACCAGTGAGTTGGAAATCTGTCAACTGCAACCTTGCATGACACTGACAGGTGTCTGAAAGCACCTGCATGACTGAGCCACAACAATCACATTTCAATGAAAGATTCACAGCAAAGGTCAGGCCGGACTTGTTTTGTGTCCAGGAAATAAAATAACGATGATGAAATAAAACGGTAAAATGTGGAGGATGGGTGTAATTAGTGGGCAGCTGCTATCTTGCATTTTAAATAACAAGTTTACTTTCAAGTGGTCCCAAATAGAGCAACATTTAAGCAGAAGAGATGTATTAATAAGTGAATACAGCTGAGAGCTCACATGTGTATAACCAGAAAGAGATTATAAATGACTGCAGATCTCATTTATTCACACACTTTGGATCGGGGATGACTCAGATGTGCAGCAGGAGTCAGGACTAGATTTCTCTTTACTAATTTGAATCAGAAACTTCTCTGAGATGCAGTAAAAACATGTTTTTTCCTCCACATGAGTCAGAGCAGTTTGACCAAGCCGAAACATATTCAGAAGATGTTTACGAAGCTACTCGGTTTCATTAAAAGGTTGATGTATTATAATTTAGTTTTTTATTATTCCCAACTCTCGTCATCGTCTGAGGAACCTTTTGTACGGGTTTGCTCGGCCACATTATGAATGTTATTTAAAGCCTGACCAATACAGGATTTCTGAGACTGATATCGATTTTAATATCCGAAGGTCAGAAATGTCCTACAAAGATATATCGGCCATTCTTCTTCTTCTTCTTTTTTGTTTTTGTAAAACCATGCAGTATGTTTCCTTTAATAATGAAATATATTTATTTTTTTGGCCACTTGGGGGCATTTAGTCTTCTCCATGCTCAGCTCCTCTCTCACTAGCTTTGTTTGAGGGCGGGACTAACTAGCAGCTGGACAGAAATAATGCCCATGTGCTAATATATTATATATATATATATATATATTATATTTAAGATGGGAGAGTCATTCCCTTTGGATGTTTGTTATATAGTTTGTTTATATAAAATGTCTCCAGAGAGTTGGAGCCTAAAGGAAAGGGAAGCAGCAGGAAAGCATCATAGGTCCTCTGTAAATGTGGTTGGTTTAATAATGACACGCAGCATATATTTGTCTCATATAGTCATAATAAATGTCCCCCCCCCCCCCCGGCTGCTGTTTGAGCTCTTATCTCTCATGACTCACAAGTCTGTTGTTTTCCTCTGATTGTAAGTTGTGTTTTTCTTTGCCGGGGCTTGAAGGCAGTCGGAGGCTTGATTGGGATGTTACTGGCCCACTTTCTCATCTGTTCAGCGCCGCGTCGGCAACACAATGGCAGGAAGTGATGTCACGCAGCACCAGTCCTCAGGCTTGGGCCCGGGGCCCGCTGGCAGGTTTCGGGGGCCGCGGCGGTGACCACCAGCCGGTTTTGACGGAGAATCTATAAAGAGCTCACAGAGAAAAGCAGCGGAGCGGAATGGAGGGGTGGGATGGTTTGGTTCGATCCATATTTAGAGCCTCTGGGTATTTGTCTGTGAAAAAAAGTTTCTTGTTGAATTAATTTAATCACGTCGCTCTCGTTGAATGAAAGGAGGTCAAGTGTGCTCACTTGATGTCTTCGATGCTGAATATATATATATTTTTTCCCACCGGAGGTTCTGAGAATAGCTTGACCCCTTGGTGGCGGACCAGCAGACACATAAGACATGTCCCCTTTGAAGATAAATCCTGTTGGACCGTCTCGGGGGGGACAGGAGGAAGTCATTTAAAAAAAAGTTAAAAAATCAGGAAAAGCTTTTATCAAGCTTAGATAACTTCTCTCTATTTTTTTTGCAAATCCTCTCCTCGCTGAGTCAGCAAATTCTACAAGATATGCTACATGTCGTCGGCTCTGACAGCCAATCGTAGCTCGCCGCCGCCGCCTCATGGCCCGGAGCCGAGGCCTCTGCAGAACCGGTCCCGCTAGTGACGCCGGGGGAAATCAGGGGTCAACATTTTGCTTGGCTCGCTTCCAGTGTCATGAGCTGGACGGGAGTGAACGGGAACGAGGAATGAGGAGAATAAAACAGGAAAAGGAGCAAATATTTTTAACTCCTGAGACGTGGCTCCGTCTGCCGAGGATCAGAACGGCCAGAAAGAGGATCTGTCATCGGCTTCTGAAGTCATTCACAACGTACAGTCAGCCTCGGGTCATGTTTTCCATGATGTCCATAAGAGGTAGTAAATATCTCCTTGTCTATTTATGTAGTGGTATTTTTTTCTTCCAGCTTAATATGTGAGATGAGATGCTGTGCATGCGTCCGCCCCAGAGAGACGTTTTCTGTGCATCGACTGTTGATTCAGCTGGAGTCTCCTGATGGTCTGACAGCCAACTGACATCCTCTGTCACTGGACGCCCAAGTGTGCAATCATGACTCAATAAGCCCAAGAAATCACACACACACACACACACACACACACACACACACGAGGGCAGAGCAGAGGTTAGACGGCCTCGGGGGTTCGAGGGCTCCGGCAGGGATGCATCTTGTTCCTGGCCCTCCCTGGAGAGTACAGTATGTGTGAACATGAGAAACCCTTTGGGGTGAGTTGACTTAAACCAGGATTAATCTGCTCTCCATAGAAATGTAGGCCTACTCCCTCCCAAGCCAGACGTAGTGTATATGAAAAACCATGACTGTCCAGTCTGAAATCCTTTAGGGATGGGACCTTATAGGATGTATTGTGATCACTCACAATAAGTTGACCGTGGAGAATTTCCATTATATTATAATAACAAATATCATCACGAGTGACTTGACAAAGCTTGCTCATTATCATGGAGAAGTGAAAAATAGATTAAAAAATGATCATGTTGCAAAGATACTCACACATTAACATTTATTTATCCTTCAGTTTTTACCTTATGTTTTATGAATTACATTATTTTCGATGTTTTGCTTGTTTTTCCACTGAAAAAAGATGTGTTGTATCTGATAAAATTGAACTGTTTCTTATGAAAATGTGAGGTAAAGTGATTCCAGTACTCTTTGGTGCCATTTTTGCATTTAAGCATATTTTGATGATTAACGGGCCAATATCGTCATAACACATTTTCCGGCCAGGACAATCATGACATAAATTTGTAGATATCGTCCCATGCTGAACCAGTACACCTGCCGGTGGGACTCAGCATGTAAAAGCACATCCTGACGGTGTTAATGCCAGAAAAGTAGATAAAGTTTCACAAAGAGTGTATATTCTAAATATTAGATAATCTAAGAGATGAAATCAAAACGAACGCTCATCCTAGCTGCAAGAGTTCAGTCAGACAACCAAATACACTAATTCCCACCCAAGTATTTCATAAATACAGTGGGTCAAATAATAACCCGAACCCAATATTCTCATACCTGCCAAATGTTGAAAAAAGCAGCCCAAATTTCATCCAACATCACTATTCTTCTTCCAACCTGGCACCGCCGGCAGTCCATCATCAGGTGATGTTCGATGACCTCGGCTCCCGTCTGCTGAAGCACCTCCTGTGGTCCGTTCTTCATTAATCATCTTGCTCACCGGACTGAATTAGGACTCATTTTCCTGCGTGGCATAAAAAAAACAGTGTAATGTGAGTCGTTGACATTAAAATGTTATCGAGTGCAGAGATGCTCGATAATTCCAGCAAACACTAATCATAAAAACGCCGCTGTTGCCGAGAGGCCCCACCACATCCAAAAGCAACCGCTGGGGACTGACATCTTTATTGCCTCCCGACAGTTATGTAATAAAGGTAATAAATCCCCAGCTTAGTCGTGTATTAAACTTATGTAGCTTTTCCACCAGTGCACTTGTCCATAAAGTCCCGACTTGCCGAGAGATATATATTTAAGTGAAACCTTGCCTGGTTTTTCATGTCTACATTTTCTGGAGCGAAGGGAATTAATTGACACGAGCAATAAAAATGCTTGTTGTATTTCAGTCAATAAAACATGTCAACGGTCTTGTAAGTGAAGAATGAAGCCCAGAAAAGAGTCAATAGCAACTGAGAATTAGTAAATGGAGACAGATGGGTGGAGACTTCCTGTAAAAAAGACGATCACATAAAAGTCAACACACTGAACACAGTTTGGTAAATCCACATCTGGAACTCAGTCATCTAATTATTCACAACTGCACACAAGTCTGTTTCTTACCTGTAGTGAGATGTATGCCGAGTGCACTGATCCTGGACGTCCTGAGACTTCCAGGTTCAGTACTGATGTGGTTTACTCCGTTCTGCTGGTTTGGTTGCTTCTAGATCACGTTGCCTTTCTCTGCAAACTTGTTCAAACATAATGCCTGTCTGTCGTTCTGATACCGACCTTAGGCATCTGTATGAGAAGCACTGGGTAGGGAAATATATCCATATCATATCATGATATTAGACTAGGTATCTTCTTACATTTTGTAGAAGTATTTTTTCCTGCCCGACTTCCTGTTCCTGGTTTTAACGGCTGCATCGTTCTTAAAGGAGTCATCACCAGGAAATCGCAATTTCTCTTGTTAAAACATGCATATCTGTGTTTGACCTCAGTTGAAACTTGCCTGAAAGGCTGGAGTTTGAAAGTGGCGCCGTTTTTTCGCTTCTGCTCTTTTTCCGAACAGGAATAGCACACAAGGGTGTGCATTCCTAAAGCACGAGATTTTGATTCTGCGCCTTCGGTGACGTCACCGTGGAGGCTACTTGCATAAGCCCACCCCTCTTTCACCACCCAACCCCGCCCCGTCCGCTACCTGAAATCGCCGAAGCGCCGCCATTATGTTTTGGAGTCTGCATGCAGGCAAGCCCCCCCGGCTCTGTCCTTCCTGCGGCGAATCAACGCGCGCCTCATTACATATTATACAATGCACATCCGGACCAGTCAAAACCTCGCGCGTAATCTCGCGTGATAAAATCGCGGTACGAAAAAGGGTCAGAACAAGCTCAATGTTTGATTAAAATTTTTTTTTTTTTTTCTAATAAGTTTTACGAATTTATCCAAAGCGATCCAAGGGGGGCTGGATACGTATAAAACCAGGTGATGACTCCTTTAAGTGATTTTCTCAACCTACCAGACTATTCTAGCTCTTCTATTATTTCCTTTACCGATACTTTTCTCATTGTGCAAATGTTTTGTTTGTCAATCACAACAGAAATCGTTATATGGATATCAATGTTTTTTGCTCAATAATATTGTGATATACCTTTTCTCCATATCGTTCAGCCTTCACTTTAACTCTAGTGTAAAACCATGCACATCGTGAAATAGTATGGTGGTTGTAGTGGTGGTTGGGTCAACACAAACAAAACAGACTTTCACTCAGGAGACGGCTGTTCGAGTCCTGTGTGTAACAGCATTTTACACCTTTGTATGCTACGTAAAGGATGCACTCAACTAGCTTACTTACAAACTTATTTTAACCCAAATCACAATCTTTTCCTGAACACGACAAAGTAGTTCTGCAAGTTGCAAGTAAATCTAAATCCCGTGAACACACGTCAAAACCCGATGTAGCTAGAGCATCGTAGTTTGTTTTCGTAGGACTTCAGACCAATCGGACCCAGAACAACAACAAAACCCGATGTAGCTAGAACATCGTAGTTTGTTTTGTAGGACTTAAGACCAACGGGACCCAGAACGTGTTGGCCTTCCAGCTGCAGCATCACTCCCTGATTCAGTTCATCCAGTAAGAAGCTGCTCTCCTCACAGACGGATGTAACGAGCTCAGCTGCTCAGGACTGTTGTTTTAGCTCATTTGGGAATGCTCCATGTTTGACCCTCTTCTTTATTATTTGAGGCCATTTTTTGTCTTTTCCCCTGGCGATGCCAGCCTCGCCCCTCGTCCTTGTGCCCACATCCCGCTGCATCCTCCCAGTCTTTGCTGTGGCAGAGTCGCGGTGGAACATTCTGTGGGGAGGCCGGGTGCACAAGCCAAATAAGTGGTTTTGACCAATTAGAGAGTGTTTTGAGCACAGGGTTTTGGGTTTGGACGGCAGGCCGAGGAGGCTCAACAAAAGTGCGAAGGCGCAGGCGTGTGTGTGTGTGTGGATCGCCAGCACATCCTGGCCATGAAATCTCCATGGGAATATGTCGCTGAAAAGGCCCTGGGTTTCTTGGCCAACCGCCCTCCTGGTGAGGAAGGGCTTAGCTGGAGGTTCCTGTGGTGATGGACATGTGCTTATTTGATTTCACCCTATCCATCCTCTTTGATGGGGAAGCAGAAAGGAGATGTTTTCGTACGGAGGTCGATGTCAAAGATGAATGGATTTGCAGTGAATTAAGGATGGTTATAAAAAGAAACACTTACTGGTGTGCAGCGGGGGATGAACCAAGGCCTCGAAACACTCGCACCAGAGTGTCCTTCTGTAAGCCTCGCTCAGCGGCTACGAGTAAGACGTCTCCGGAATGAGGCAGGCATGTCTTTTTAATAGAGGAGGCAGAGAGATGAAGAGGGATCCACCGACAGGCGTGAAATGTCTGCCACGGGGAGAGTCGGCTCTCACTCCGCCGTGACCTATCTCACCACCGAGAACAAGTAGCAATTATGCTGCAGAAATGGGCATGATAGGTCAGGCGCTGGGAGCCCCGCCTGCTGCCTCCTGCTATTCTAAGTTTACAGCTGTCGGGGGTCAGAGTTCACATGCAAGCCGCCCCTCCGGCCTGCTTTTACATTCAACCTATCAGACAATACGTCTTTGTTTGAAATAAGTACTCACATTTCAGTACTTACTGATGCTGAGTCCTTAATATTACCATTACAGATGTAACAATACATTTGAAAACATCTTTTATTCTTTCAAAATAAAACATGATGCTGTTAAATCATGATTTCCTGATACAAACGGAGACGAGTTCGGAGTAAGGATGTTAATAATTAACAGTTAAATAGCTAAGCTATAGCGAAGCTAAGTCACATAAAGGAGAATAATGCTGGTCCACCTTAAATGGTCAGTCCACCTTCAGTGTTTCTGAGCAGCGTTGTTGCTTACTTCGGGGCTAACGTCCTTCACGATGAGACGAGACCTTGTAGGTCAGGAGGAGTCGTAGCATTTATTAAAGTCCTCTGTTAATATATCATTTTAAACATGTTCTTGCTTTTCTGTTTCCCCGTTAATTATTTGTAGCATCCATCGTCTACAACTTATGCTGTGTTCAGGGTCGCGGGGTCGCCGATCCCAGCTGACATTGGGCGTTATACAACGCTACCCACACCTACGGGCAATTAGGGTCATCAATTAACCTATCCTTGGTGGACTAATTGGACTGTGGGAGGAGAACCCACGCTTACACGGGGAGAACATGCAAACTCCACACAGAAGGAACCCGAAACAGGGAATCGAACCCGTGAGGCGACGGTGCTACCCAAACACCACGGTGCAGCCCCTATTTGTGGCATAAAGAGTGAAAAGTCCCATCTACTATACATAGAACTTTCCTCTGTTTCCCCATTAAGGCCCATTATTGCCACTTAAGTCCCGTATCAGTGACTGGATCACACTGGTGGGACTGTGTGCTGCACGCCTCCCTCTCTCATTATGTGTGTGCATGCATCCTGCCCTTTCCCGGCTCAGCACACAATCCAGGATGAAGTAAAGGGCAACAGAGAAACCATATTTTTATATACTGCAACAAATACCGTCGATAGAAATAAATCAGTTCTTCTAAAATATTTAAAAAATAATAGAAGCTACAGGGAGAACTCCAAGTATCGGCGTGATATATTTCGACCCACCTCGATTTAAAAGAGACCCAAGATAAGTTCAAAAGTCCAAGTGGATTTTGTTTTTAAAAAAACAAATGGATCTAATTTTAAGGATTGCAGAAGATGATAAAAAATGACTGGTTGAAATAGTTTTCTTTCGCAGTGCCCTTTCTCCCTCCTTTTCTCCTCTGCCAGAAAACGTTCCCATGGTACTCCATCTCCTCATTGGGTCCCCGCTCACGCAGACCCGGATTATGGATGGAGACTAGAATACTTATAAGGCCGCAGACGGAGCCGGGGCCACGTCCGTTCCCCTATCGCTCCCCCTCCGTGTCAAAACAACACAAATAAAAGCCACAGCAAATAGCCTCGGAGTGCTCTGAGCCAAAATAGCTTTTATTTGTGTCGGAATGATGGCGGAGGATCGTCATACGGGAGCAGATTGACCTCCGTCAACGCTAATGATGACAAACGAGCGAGCTGTTGTATTTCACGACGGCCGTGAAACAACGAGCGCGTTTATACGAGGCTTGAGGGGAGGTCGGTGATTACGAATGAATATACTCGACTTCTTGTCCTCAGACTCCCTTGCAAACACTTTTTTTTAAAAGAAAAAAGCTGTCATTTGCCCGGATGGTAAACGAGAGCGAAGGCGACCGTAGCTCAGACTCGTTGTTGGCATCTTTTTGTGATGCGGAGCTGATATATATTATTCTCAGGCGAGGGGGGTGAAGACAGCTGTGGAGGCAAACAGCGCTCATAAAGGGGCCTCGCAGGATTAATTCCAGTAGTCTCTGTTTAGATCGTTATGCATGCTCCAAACCTTCACTGAAGTCCTGGTTCCGTACCCTGGTGGTTGGTGGTCAGCGGGTCCACCCTGCCGCTGCAGCAACACGCCAGCTCACACCACACCGTCCTCCAGTTTAAAAGTAGCACTGGTTTTCCTGAGTCCTCTTGGCACCTTATTATAGCCGGTCTCAGTTTATTGATGGTAAATCCAACCCAGGACCCCCTTTAACCAGGCACGGGAGCCAGATTGTCCAGCGCATAACATGCAATTAGCTTTTTATACTGCGCTGTTGTTGTTGTATTTGTTGCTCTCTGGTTAGAATTAGCATTTTATCAGAGGCAAACCGCTCCCAGAGACGCTGGTGAAGTTACAAGCTTCATGTCCCTTTACCCTTTGCTTGTCTATAGACGTTTTTAAAAATGCTTTATATAATATCTGATTTGGATTTAACTTTTTAGTTCTTTCTTGACCAAAATATTCTGAGCTTAAAGCTGGTTAAAAGCCACGGGCTCGTGTTGGCGTTCGGTGTCTTAATGAACATCATGCCTGATGAAGACTTGGCCTGTCAATCAGCAGGTAAGCCCCGCCCCCTAAAGCATCCCCTGCTTTCTGGTCTGGTGGACTCTAAATGGACCATAATGTACTAAATGAACATCATGGTGGATTGAAGAAGACTTGAAACTAGAGATTGAGACCATAAACTCATGTTTACAATGTTTACTGAGATAATACATCAAGAGAGAAGTAGGACCATTTTCTATTAGACTTCTATACAACCAGAGAGGAGTCGCCCCCTGGTGGCCAGCAGAGAGAAGTAGGACCATTTTCTCATAGACTTCTATACAACCAGAGAGGAGTCGCCCCCTGGTGGCCAGCAGAGAGAAGTAGGACCATTTTCTCATAGACTTCTATACAACCAGAGAGGAGTCGCCCCCTGGTGGCCAGCAGAGAGAAGTAGGACCATTTTCTCATAGACTTCTATACAACCAGAGAGGAGTCGCCCCCTGGTGGCCAGCAGAGAGAAGTAGGACCATTTTCTCATAGACTTCTATACAACCAGAGAGGAGTCGCCCCCTGGTGGCCAGCAGAGAGAAGTAGGACCATTTTCTCATAGACTTCTATACAACCAGAGAGGAGTCGCCCCCTGGTGGCCAGCAGAGAGAAGTAGGACCATTTTCTCATAGACTTCTATACAACCAGAGAGGAGTCGCCCCCTGGTGGCCAGCAGAGAGAAGTAGGACCATTTTCTCATAGACTTCTATACAACCAGAGAGGAGTCGCCCCCTGGTGGCCAGCAGAGAGAAGTAGGACCATTTTCTCATAGACTTCTATACAACCAGAGAGGAGTCGCCCCCTGGTGGCCAGCAGAGAGAAGTAGGACCATTTTCTCATAGACTTCTATACAACCAGAGAGGAGTCGCCCCCTGGTGGCCAGCAGAGAGAAGTAGGACCATTTTCTCATAGACTTCTATACAACCAGAGAGGAGTCGCCCCCTGGTGGCCAGCAGAGAGAAGTAGGACCATTTTCTCATAGACTTCTATACAACCAGAGAGGAGTCGCCCCCTGGTGGCCAGCAGAGAGAAGTAGGACCATTTTCTCATAGACTTCTATACAACCAGAGAGGAGTCGCCCCCTGGTGGCCAGCAGAGAGAAGTAGGACCATTTTGATAGCTTTGTAGTATTTTTGTAAGGACATTTCACCGTCAGCTGACTCTTCAGACTGTTACACAGAGGAATGGTCTTTTTGTTGTTGTTTTTACTGTTTCACAGCCTTCAGATATACAACCAATATGAATGACTGTGCTATGAAACTAGACACCACCTGTCACATTTGCCAAAAGCCAAAAATAACAGCTTTCACCTGCTTTTTTTCCCTGCGCGATACCAACGCCACGAGGCTTTATCCCAAAAGTCATGGAGTAATAATGAGTCTGTCAGCCTGCCGTAGCCCGGCCTCCTCAAGTGGAGCAGGTAAATATTTAGTGAGGACTGTGATTGCCGCTGGCCATGGCCTATTCATCTCTGTCACCGAGCGCTAATGGCGAGCCGTGAACACTAACGTGAGAGAGGGAAAACATGGGAACTTGCTCTGCAGAGGAACGCCGTTTGCATCGCTTCAATACAATGACTCGTCTCCATTGTGCGCTAATGAGTCCTGATCTCGACTCGACGCCGCGTCCCACACCCCGTTTTCATGATTTATCTTAAACTGTAAAGTATTTTATAGCTCAAATAATGTTGTTTGCGCTGCTGATTAGCGAATCCTTTAAAAAAAACAGGCCGTTGGTGTGAGAAACACGGCGTCTGCCAGAGAGGAAACCTGCGTCGAACGTGTCTGGTTTCCATTAGGTTGCACACAAGTAGCTCGGCGAACGGCCCCGTGGCGCCCGTCCAAGGAACTGCTTCTGCAGGCTCCATTAAAGATGGATCACTTCAAATGGTAATGTTAGCTACACCGGGTGACTCTGCTTTCGACTCTCCCAGGGGTCAGCTGGCGGGGCCCCTCCTCCTCCTCCTCCCTGCATTCAACGAGGTAAATATACATCTGTGTAAACATGCGTGAGTGACAGTCTGAGGAGGGGCGTCGTGGGAGCACAATAAGGAGGGGGAATCGGGCCCTCGGCATGTGGATAAACATTGTCTTGCCTTGTGTAGCCGGCTCCTGTGGGGGGAACGGAGTCCCGTGTCGGGCTTGTCAGACGGGCTGCTCACGGGGTCAGGGGGAGCGGCTTCAAACCCTCCTTTTGTGCTGCTCGGGCCTGCGTCGTGAGACAATGTAGATAATGAGGGAGGAATTTTGGCGTGGGGTGCAAGCTCAAACACACACACACACTTGCGGGGAAGCGCCTCGCCCCGGCCCCAGGGAGCCTCAACCGACCAGCTGTCTCAGCTTCTGTCTCCCCGGGGCGATACACTCTATAACACATGATCCACCATCAACAGATATGATTGATGTCCCTGAATACACTGCTGCTCGTCCTCTGATGGGAATACGTGGAACTTCCAGGCCTCGTAGTCTCTTTTGTGTCACCAAGTTGCCGGGACTGGAACCGCTTTTTATTGAATGAAAGGTTAAACTGTATTTATACCTCTCTGTCAACGTCTGCTTTTTTATTCCCCCACCGAGTCACATTCACTCTCTCGAAACCCCCCGAAAAAACATAAAGACAATTAAAACACTTGAAATATCTTAAGTTCGGCTATAAAGAAACCCCTCAAAATAATCCAACCGTGTGTTGCTGAGTAAACCTGGTCACATTCCAACTCATATTGTTAATTTATTGGCGTCATTTAAATGAATGTCAGGTTTACAAGTGTGTCCTGGCTTCGCTCGTAAAGCACCCGATGCCTGCAGCCAATGGCGTGAGGGAGTTACGACGGGCCCCGGCGCACGCTAGTTACTATTCATGAAGCACACTCTGTGGGCTGGCAACTGTTTATATATATATATAAAAAAAAGCCAAAGGAATCTAATTTGGGGAGCTTTGCTACCTTCTCTTCCTGTTCTTTTCTCTGGTGTCTTACTGCTGTTTTAATGTCTGAAGGCTCGACGCCTCGCAGATGTTCTCGGCTTGTTTTTCTCCCGAAAACTAGCTACCATCAGAGACGGGAGAAGACCCGCGAGAGACGGTTTCCTGTATCTGTGTCACGAAGCCAGGCGGTTACCTCACGGGCCTGAAAGTGAAACCAACACTGAACCTCTGCTGGCCACCAGGGGGAGACTCCTCTCTGGTTGTATAGAAGTCTATGAGAAAATGGTCCTACTTCTCTCTGCTGGCCACCAGGGGGCGACTCCTCTCTGGTTGTATAGAAGTCTATGAGAAAATGGTCCTACTTCTCTCTGCTGGCCACCAGGGGGCGACTCCTCTCTGGTTGTATAGAAGTCTATGAGAAAAAGGTCCTACTTCTCTCTTGATGTATTATCTCAGTAAACATTGTAAACATGAGTTTATGGTCTCAATCTCTAGTTTCAAGTCTTCTTCAATCCAGCATGATGTTCATTTATTACATTATGGTCCATTTAGAGTCCACCAGACCAGGAAGCAGGGGATGCTTTAGGGGGCGGGGCTTACCTGCTGATTGACAGGTCACTTAGCTCCAGTAGTTTATTTATAGATTTCTAGACTACTTTAGGCTCCAAAATGTGCGGTTGCTTCGAGGTCAACGTTGCCCACCTTTACATTAGGCCTACATCAACAAGTCTGCATTAAGTCAAGGACATCTACCCAGCATGCATTGTGCTGGCTCTTCTCCAACGAGCCTATAAGCTGCAACAGGAAATAAACGAGTTAAAATGTTTATGATTATAACTGTGAAATGGACTACGGGCCGTTAGAGAACGATGATTAGATTTTTATGAAACGGTTTGAGGTGATTTAGATGTGATTCAACGTTGAGGTCATTTTCACACAAGACGTCAACACTTTGCATCACATACTTTAATGTTTGTGTTTGAGAAATCATTTCCTCACACACATGCAGTGCACAAAGCAGGGGGGCCCTGCAGGGACCTCTGGGGACCCTCGCCTTGGAGAAACAGTTTAATTCCATAATTTAATTAATCCTGTAGAGTCCGGATCAGGTGGTTTTTACTGAACACTTGTCGTGTCTGCTGTGGTTTCCTGGTCTGGGACGTGGAGCCACGCTGGATTCGGTCGGGACTCGGCGGGGAGGGACCTTGTCTGGACGCTGTGCGCAACAGGTCCTGCAGCGCAACAAGTCCTGGGGCGCAAGAAGTGGATGCAGTATCTCGACCAGGATCCGGGTTTCTAGTGGACGACTTTCTCCCTCGGACGCGTGTTTGGAAACGGATGTGTCGCAGTAAAGTTGATCCGGACTTTGAAAGTCCCCCTCCCCGGCATGTCACCGCACAGAACCCCGCTCGGAGGACCTTCTCCTGACGCAGCCTGGCAGGGAGACTCACACCCCCGGTGATGCGCTTCCCTCCCGGGTTAAATCGCAAAAAGTAGCGCCGAAAGTTTGCAGCGGTCGTCGGGGACGCAGCAGGTGACCGGCCGGGCATGAGATCCGGATCTGGATCAGGATCTGGAGGCTCCGCTCACATGGCTGCACGTTAATGTGACGGAAGACGACGTGAAATGGTCCCGACTTGTTGTCACACAGGCTGGGAGGATATAACCTGAAAGCAGCGTGTGTGTTTGTATGTGTTTATGTGATCAATGAAACCCGGATCCCGGTCCACCATGAGAGCGCTGACTCTGCTGCTGTGCGTAATAGTCGGTGTGTGGGAGTCGAGCCTGGCCAACAGGAACTGTCCGGACCTGATCGTGGACAGCTGTCACTGCTCGGCGGAGCGGTCCAAGGAGCTGAGCCGGCAGAGCCACGTCCCGAGGGTCAAGGTGGTGTGCGAGGATGTGGACCTGATGGACACCCTGCAGCCCCGCTTCCTCCCCAACAGGACCGTGTCCCTGTGAGTAGTTTCACACCGCAGCGCCAAGACGCGGGACGCACGTCACGGGTCCCCTGGCCCCGAATCATTACGTTAATTAATCATAATAATCATAATAAAACACTTAATGTTTAGTCAAACAAATTGTCATTTTTAGTTATAAGACACATTTTTAGTTGAAGAAGATAAAATCATTTTAAGTTAATCTCCCTGAATAAAAACTAATAAAAATAAGTTTTGTATCCCATATTTTTTTTAAACCTGGCTGTATTTTTCACTTACCATGATAGAGCTACACAGCTTTCTCATGTCTCTCTATATTTATATTTATATTATGATTATCCCCATCATCATCATAATATGCGTTTAGTCAAAACATTTATTTTGTCATTTTTAGTCAAAGACACATTTTTAGTGAAAGACAATAAAACATTTTTAAATAAGGTCTCCCTGAATAAAAAATAACAATAATTTTTGTATCCTATCCGTTTATATTTTTTAAAACTTGTCTACCACAATAGAGCTACACAGCTTTCTCATGTCTCTCTATATTTATAATCATATTTATATTACGATTATCCCACTGATGACAATTCACCACAATGTGCATGATGTTTTATTCCATCTAAATAGACTATAATTAGAGAGGCAATGTGTGTCCTAAATCACATAACTTTCTGATCTGGACTTTGAAGGAAAAACTAAAAAGTTTCTCCTTAGGGACTGTCTAGTGGATGGATGTTTTCTATCTCAGGTGTCTTGGAGCTCCTTTAATCCCACTAAGGGGGATTCAAGAGCATTAAGGTCTCCACAAGGTCAAAGAGATTCCACACACATTCATCAGAAAACCTTTTATAAGGGGTGGATTAGTTTTAGAGGGGTTGCAAACAAATCAAATAAATCGCTGACACAGTTTATAGAGAATGTTAATCTTCAAGGGTTATAGGTTCATATTGATATCTAAACAACAACAATACCCCCCTCCCTCAAGAAAGCAGACTTTTAAAAAACGTTTCCTCCTTTAAACATAGAATCAAAGACCTTAAAACCAGCCAAACCTAATTATATTATAACTCAGGATGTTATCATACTGATTAGTAATAATATAACAATTATTGATGAGTTAGTGGAGAAATGCCAACAGCTCTGATAATTGAGCCTTGCCGTGCCTTCCCCTTAATTGTCGTGTAGTTAAGCAACTTCCCAGCTGATTGCTGATTGAAGCCTCTCCGATGTGAGGATTTACTGCTTTTCTCAGTCGTGTAGAATTTTAAATGGAGCTTGTTTTTTTTAGTTTCACCGTCGGTTGCTTCAGATTTCAAACTCTTTATTCACAACTTTATTTTCTGATTGTGTAATGGCAGTGACGTTCCAAAGCAGAAGTAAAGCATCCACATCTCCACACCGACCTGCAGGAAGGTGCCGGCTTTCAGTCGCTTCATCCCGCTGTGGCCTGCCTGCTCTCTCTGTAGGTCTGTTGCTCGGCTCATTGGCCCAGAAGAGTCCTGAACTCTGTGTGAAAATCCTCACAGAGAGCAGAGAGGGTCTACACACTTCTAGTGGGTCATATTTGATAGTTTTTACTTCATCAGGCTATACATTGTTTTAAGACTTATTAAGTCTTATACCTTTTGATCTGGAAATCTCTTCAAGATCAAGATCTGTTTTGCAAGAATCCCTGATTACAGCAGAATATGAGAAGAGCAATAAGACACACAAGCAACACAGAAGACAAGTAAAATGATAGTGTGTAGGACCAGACTATAATCTGGATGTTCATCTAGCATGCCTGGAATCTAAGTCCTTGTAAAAAAATACTGAATTACTGATTTGAGTATGGGCAAAGAAAACTCGATGTGCTTCTGGACCCTCGGTGTTTGAACCCCCCGGCGTTCTGTTGTTAAACTCGCCACCTTCCCATAAACATTTCTGCCTTTCACCAGCTCTTTGGGGATATTATTTGCATTATATTCAAAGTTATTCAAATATAAATCTCGCTCCGCCGGGGATTCAGAGAAAACCTCCCTTAGTATTCATCTGAGCCCCTTTTTTAGATGAAATTCCACTTCAGACCCGTTAGGGGGTTTGATAACGCCCCCCCCCCCACCTCTACAGGTGCACAGATCGACTGCTGCGTTAATAGAACAGGTTTTATTCCTGGAAACCCGAGGTGCTGCCTCTCCAAGTGTAAAAGCAAACGCTAAATGCAAAAGGCCCTTGACAAGTTACGGCCGACCTCTTGTTCCAAACTAAGAGCGCGTGCTGATTAATGGCAGCACTTTGCTTACTGCAATTTATTTGGAGTGGTGTTTGCTTCCGTGTAGGCTGGCGTGCTTTTGTTCCTTTAAGTGGCGAATGGTTAAAGGCTTTTTTGTTTTTCAACATTCATCAACGCCTCGGAGGGGGGGGATAACGAAGTTTGATTTGGAGATTTTGGAGACTCTCCTTGAGTACGTAAAGTATGCAGCTCTTACAGAATGACACCTTTTTCCTCCCGTTTCGTTTGAAGGAACGCCGTGTTATGATTGGCCCGTCCCCCCCCCCACCCCTGGAGAACTGAATCCCACAGCCGAGCCTCGGCCCGGGCCAGGAAGCAGTTTTCCTGCGCTAGGAAACGTGACCTTTGTCAGGCTGAAGTGGCCTCCCTGCTCGCTCTTTTGTTTAGATGTTCCGTGCAAATAAACAGATATATCAGGGGGAAGTATGTGCACGCCGGCCTCCCCCCTGTAGGACGCCCCACAAATCTCCCTAATGCCCCCCCCCCCCCATGTAGAGCCGTCACACTGTCACGTTCAAGTGCACCGACCCAGATCCAAATGCCACCTCCTAATTAAAAAGGCACAGATCGGGCTTTGTTGCTTTCTCTTTTTGCCTTTTCTTTTTAATATTTTTTATTATTGCGTCTGTAAAAATGTTTACGAGGAACGAACCCTGCAATAACGCAGCGCCTCGCAAAGGCCAAGAAAAACAACTTAACGAGCAAATGAAAGAACATTAGCACAAATAGGAAGGCTGAGAGTGAACTGTATGTGTCAGAGTGTCACAGCGGGTTTAACGCCTCCGACTGTTTTTCCTTATCGTACCGGCTCGGAGCTCCGACAGCTCCGGCGACCTCGCGACCCCGTCTGGTGTGACGGGGGTTCAATGCCGGCAACTCCAGCAGGAAAGCAGACGCTGGAGAGCCGACACCTGTCTCAGGTCTAACTGCTAGTGGGGGCAAAGAGGATGGGAGTCAGTGACAGAGAGCATGCTGGGAAAGTGTTTGTTTAGAATGTAACTTGATAGCTGTGACGGAGGTCCGACGGGATCATGTGACTAACGAGTTGTTTGGTTGGAGAGGAGCTCGTTGTCGGTCACAGCTGATCTCCTCCCTGCTGGAAACCCCGTACACACCCTGCACTTACACTGCAAAAAAACAAACAAAGTTCCTCCAAACTTCTCATCAAGGAGCTGCTGTCTTCCCTCTCACTGAGCCGGCGTGTTGGAATCAGACCTGGTTGCAGCATTTGCATATTTTTCTCACCACTGATTAATACCTGCTGTGTGATGCTAGCCCGTGTGTGTGTGTGTGTGTGTGTGTGTGTGTGTGTGTGTGTGTGTGTGTGTGTGTGTGTGTGTGTGTGTGTGTGTGTGTGTGTGTGTGTGTGTCGTGGATCCAGCAGTGCTATCATGTGTTGCGATGGAAATTAATGAGGTGTAGTTTTGGTGCTTGAATTTTGATATTGAGCTAAAGCTAAAGCAGACGATGTTATTATATTATTATTCCAGTAGTATCAGTGAACATGATAAGACTTAGATTGATTAAATTATTTTAAAAGTGCTAAACGAAGGGATTATTGAGAGTATATCTATGGCCTCTCAACGGGATGATGTCTGAGCCGGCGGCTTGCAGCTAGCGGTGCTAACAGTGCACACAGTGTTAGAGAGGGAACTGGAGGGGCACCTTTGGCTGGCACGACATTTCTGTGTTTTAAAAAAAAAAAAAAAAATACTCACAATAAGTTAATTATGGTGACTTTCCTTTATGTGGATGTTAGAAAAAAATATATATTTGAATTTGTATTGATCCTGTATTTATGCAGTGAGACCTCATGATTTATGATCCTCTTATCTAAGATTATTTTATTGTTTTTGTTTTTAATGAAAAAGGATGTTCACTAAAAAAGATGATTCTTAACTAAATGTAAAAATATTCCAGTATGATTATCTGGAATCCCAATTATTTTGGCCAGAATGATCGTGACATGACATTCTCATATTGTCCCAAACCTCAAGACAGCGAATACTGGAAACCAAGATAAGGTCCAAAACAGAGAAATAAAGAAATAAAACGTAAATGACAGACTTCCTCTCGACCCGTTGACTTTGAGACGAGGAATCGAGGTGCAAAGATGCTGACTCATTTCCACTTTTGGACACGTTCCTGCAGCACTCTATTAACGCTCTGAATATCAAATAGAGAAATTCTGACTTTCAGCTCATTGTTTTGGTTTTATGACCTGCTACTTTACGGTTTCTGTTCTCTCTCTCTGCTCTCACGCTCGTTTTTTTTGTTGTTGTTGCAAAAGACAGTTGTTTTTAGCTAAAAGCTCCCAATTATTCATGTCATCCATATAGTTGCCACATCTTCTGTCATTTGTAATGGGATTGTGCGTTCGTTGAAGCCATTAATCTGTTTCCAACGACAGGCAGCAGGCCAAGCGCTTAAACTCCTCCTGGCAGCCGAGGATCACTTTTATCATTGAGCCAAAAACAAAAACACCGTTTTTTTTTGTTTTAATAGTACTATATCATAATAGCTGCAGCTGTTTTTATTTATTTTTCTTTTCATTTTAAACTTCACACAATTCAAGTGAATCCACTGTCGGCAGCTGAACCTGAACCTCTTGATTTGTACGTGTTTTCTGATGGAACCGCGAGGGCGCTTTGTCTGGGCTGATCATCATCATCATCATCATCATCCTCATCACCCCGTCAGTCAGACAGGAGGGGCCGTTTGCGGTGTCGCCATGGCGGCGTAGAGACGCCGCGGGAAGCGTGGTGGTAGAACAGCGGGTGTTTTTATAGGTGGACGGTCTGTGATGTCGTCTGTAGCGTCGTATTGATCAGCGTGCGTCTTTGTGAGCAAACGTGGCGTGTTGGAGCACAATCCACTCTCTTGTTTCCTTTCCCCTCTCTCTCATCTTATTTTTTTGTATTGCTATAAATATAATTCTGTGTCCCCCCCCCCTCATTCACTTCCTCTCGTATTCCCCCTCTCTGTTGTTCCTCGGGGCTTTTTCCTCGCCTGCCGAGGTGCTGTATGTGCTCGGCCCTCTTCAGACTTCTGAGTACTACTGCATGAATATTTCATTGACGTGCACACATCACCTTTCGGCGGCAAACACACACACACACACACACACACGTTAAAAAGTGTAAAACGGCCTGAATCACGCGTCACACACACACACACACACACACGTATATACACTTTGAGATGCTGTTAATCTGAATGACCTCGATGGCGTCTGTCGTATCTAACATCTCACGCTGGAGGAGTCGTTCCAATCTCCCCTCTCTCCCTCTCTGTCTCTCTCTGTCTCTCTCTCTCTCTCTCTCTCTCTCTCCTTATCTCCGGCGATATGGAAGATTTAAAGAAAGCAAAAGGTTCATCTTTAGATGAGTGCACTCTCTGCGATATCGGTCGTCTTAAGCCCCAGAGGGTGTAATACTTTTAGATCCCCGGCACTCTCCCCCCTCTCCTCCTGCGATATCGAACGCTAAGTACATTTGCCCTTGAGTTCCCCGTGGTCTGGAGGAGCGTGAGGTCACGGCCGATCCATAACGACGGCGTGTGCCAGAAGCAGCCGGCCTTTTTGAATAAGCAGCTATTGATGAATCTCTTGACCGGCACACGGGTTGGTGTTTTGCCAAGGTTTCCTCCGGGCTTCTGTAGATGTGTATTGATACATCGCTCAGAGATTACGCAGGCCGGCCTTCAGAGCAGCTGTCAGCAGAGCTCCGTAACCGTCGTTTTTTTAACGTGGCGTGCTTGTAGAGAAACAGCTGATCAGATTTGCTCAAGGCGATGATGACTCACTGATGGAGAGTTCACGACCGCCGGGGGGGAAAGAGGGAGGAGTGCGTAAATTTGTGCTTCAGCCTTGGAAAATACAGAATGTGTTGAAAGCCAGACTAAAAAATATGAGGTGAAGATGAATATGATGCTGCTCTCCTCCCAACACGGCCGAGCACATCCTGAAGATACTTAAAGGGTCGTAAATCTGAGAGAGCAGAGGAGAGTGACTTACAACTTGTCGGTCTTTCCCCTGGTTTCGGACTCGCTGTAAAAGGAAGTGATTAAAACCCCTCATGTGCTGCTTCTGTTGGCCCCACAGAAGGCTTGGCAGGCCTTCATCATGCAGGGATCAGTATAGAGGGGGTGCATTTATTATTATTCAATAATATAGGTTGGAGTCTGAACGGGACTACATTTCCCTCCTACCCGCTATCAACAGAAGGAAGTTGCTGCTTCCTCTTGATCCTCTTTTGCACCGTGAGTTCATTCAGCAGATGCACACGATGTAGACCTGCAGTGTAAATATGAGCAAAGCCTCCATTTGGGAACATCGTCCTGAATCTGGACAGAATGATGGAGTGAAGACGTCTCGCTCCTTGTAGCACTAAAACCTCATGAGGTCTTCTCCCTGTTGCGGTCTGGGCTGTGGAGGGTGGCGTCCCAGGCAGATGTGCTTCCCTATCATCTATATCTGGAGGTAGGGTGAGCCCCGCAGCCGTTCCCCAGCCAAGATCAACGTTAGTAGATATGGAATCTGTTATTAGGGTTAGCTGCGTCCAGTAACCCGATCTTCTGAAACAACAAGAGGGTTTGGCTCTTTTTGAGGGGAACAAACCGGCGGGTCCCAATGTTTGTAATAGTTCACATTGTGATCTTTACTCCACTTGGTCCTCCTGATTGTGTGTGTGTGTGTGTGTGTGTGTGTGTGTGTGTGTGTGTGTGTGTGTGTGTGTGTGTGTGTGTGTGTGTGTGTGTGTGTGTGTGTGTGTGTGTGTGTGTGTGTGTGTGTGTGTGTGTGTGTGTGTGTGTGTGTGTGTGTGTGTCGGACGGCGTCCATCGGAGCTATTTTTTGATGCTACGCTCCCATAATGATAGTGGAGCGCCCGGCAGCCGGGCTCGTTGCTACAGCGGTGATTTTCAGCTGGACCTCACAGATATAGACCAACTGTGGAGGCTAAGTGGAGGCCGAGGCGGAGGCTGGATCGAGGCTGGGTGGAGGTGGAGGCCGAGTCAAAGCCGGGTGGAGGCCGGGTGGAGGTGGCTGGGTGGTGGAGGCCGGATGGAGGCCGGTGCTCCTGTTTCAGGGCAGAGTTGATCTTGCTCACTGAGGTCTCAAACCTCAGCACTGAAGCAAAGCGTGATTGTGGAATTATGAGTTTGAGGACTGAAGCTATGAATTAAAATCATCGTCAATTATTGTGTTGATGGTTTTCTCTCTGAAATGTCGGAGCATCATGAAAACATCACAACTCCCCAGAGACTGAGGTGAAGCCTTCCCATTGCTTGTTTGTGGTCATGCAGGGAGACCTGATGATTTACGGAATAAAAAGATATGAGGCAATAAAATAATGTTTCTAGTAAGTTTAGTGCCATTTTTATTAGTTTATATTGTGAATCCCAATTCTTTTGGCAGAATAATCTCATGCAGAAGGATTTATGTATGTTGTGTTGTTTTTATGTACCAAGGTGGCAGCTTAGTACATTATAGATTAATGTCAGGCTTTTAAAAGCACTTTTTTAAGAAAAGAGACTTCATATTTATCTAACTGCTTGTATTCATTTTTTAAAAAGTGGCCATGAAGTGTGTGTGTGTGTGTGTGTGTGTGTGTGTGTGTGTGTGTGTGTCAGTGTGTCAGAGTGCAGACTCGTGGTCTTGTGTGTGTTTAGCTCACAGATGACATAAACCATTGGCTGCAGGCGGGTGGAGACAATGCTGCATCCGCCCCCCTCCCTCGCTGAGAGCAGCTCATCCTGCAGAGCAGAGTTTATCATGTAAATAGAGAGTTGGACGGACGCTGCACAAGTTTGTCACGGCCTGTTTACATAACGTTCAATTCTGTTTTCCCTGTGATTTCCTGGACGTTACGCAGAAGCCCTGAGATAGGCATGCAGATGTCACACACACACACACACACACACACACACACACACACACACACACACACACACACACACACACACACACACACAGAGCGTAGCACAGCACAGGACACGCTTGAGTTTGCACAAACAGAGGCCGGCCTGTCCTTGCGTGGGACGTCTGCCCGCAGAGGGAGGTGTATCGGTCTGGGGACCTGGAGGGAGACCCCAGACAAAACGCAGGGACGGCGTCGGGATCTCCTGATGTCAGAGTCCCTTCACTTCATCGTACGTGGCTTTAATCTGTTTCAGAGCCAGGCCCTGGAAACAAAAGAATGACTCGGAGGGCTTTAGTTATTTAAAAAAAATGAAATATTGTGAAATTGAGCCGCTCGGCCTTCCGAGTACTTCCCACCACGTCCAGCCGACTCCATGCTGGCTCATATCTACTGCGATGGTCTTCGCTCGCAGAGCTTTTGTGTCCAGATGAATCCAAACTGACAGAAGCCCAGCAGGATATTGATGTCTGGATCAACAACAATAAAAATCCATATGAGTCGTTGCAGACTCAGTTCGCGTCATCCCTAAAAAGGATGCCTGTAAACCCTCGCGGTCCATTCTCACACAGATTAGGTTTATTCTGATTGATCGCTGGAGCATTTTTACAAGCTCCCACATCTGATTACTGTTTCTGCTCCATGCTCATGGAAGTAACCCAGCGTTATTTACTTATTATTTAATACAAGGGGCACGGCATTAACCAGCATTTGCTCGTATATTTTTAGGGTCACATAAAACCACTGCTTGCCCAAGTCTGTTCTCCTGTAGAAAGCTGTCTGTGCATCTGTTCCCTGTGTTACAGGCCTGTCTGTCTCTGACTCATGGAAACAGAGCAGCTAATACTCGTAGCCATATAACAAGTAATATACATGCTGAAGTTGTTTACTCCATGAAATCCCTCCCAAAAATTCAACCTCACTTCAAAACATCCGAGGTACCCCTCTAACACGCCTTTTATTTGTTTTATTGTTAAAGCTGATAAAACAGTGTAGCTCCTGTCTTCATGTCAGCCGATTAAATCCACAGCCGTCGGCTGGAAGTGAAACATGGTTTTTATCACCGTAGCCTGCATGTGTGAGGATGGATCGTTGGCCAGGCGTAGCAACCGTAACTAAGGCATGCAGGAGGGGCTCAGCGAGCAGCCCAATTATCTCCTCTAATGCTATGATATGTGTTATCATATGTCGGCTGTAAGTATCTCACATACACTGGTGTTTTGTATTCAGACTGATTCTGCCCTCGAGTTCTCTGTAAATATGTTTAATTCTGAAGGAATTGAGTGGCTCTATTCTCAGACGTTTGCTCTCGGGGTAAAGGCCCAAATGTAAATACATTCTTGGATGTTGCTGACATTCTGCTGAGAGGGGACTTCCTCAGCCCCCCCTCCTGCTCCTCATGCCAAGACAACTGTTATCACTCAGGGGTAAGTGTAAGCAAACTGGTTAAAATAAGAAACTCAAGACAGACTGTGCAAAGAATGTGTTTTGTGCACATTTATCATACATTCTTATGAGCAAATTGACCAAAATATTTAGTTCTTTTGTTCCTCTGTTTATGACTGGTGCATGTGTCTGCACAAACAGAGCAGTTTGGTGAGCAATTTGCCCGGTCGCCACAATGCATTGTGGGCGCCCTCTCCTTAATCCTAGGGTTCACATTGACCGCATATGATTTCAGACCGTAACGAGCGCTCTGTCGTCACGGAGACCGGTGACACATCACCATTTACCCCTCTCTGCCTGAACCTGACCAACACCTCCCAGAACCTCGTTAAGGGGAGTGTGTGCGTGTGTGTGTGTGTGTGTGTGTGTGCATGTGTGTGTGTGTGTGTGTGTGTGTGTGTGTGTGTGTGTGTGTGTGTGTGTGTGTGTGTGTGTGTGTGTGTGTGTGTGTGTGTGTGTGTGTGTGTGCGCGTGCGCGTGCGCGTGCGCGTGTGTGCAGACGGGAGATGCGCAACGCTGCAAATGCCGAGGAGATGAGGTGTGCATGCAGAAATCCGTGGCGGCGCAGAGACGGAGCGGCCCTGCAGCAGATGATTTAAGAGCCGGCCGCTGCAATCGATGCTTAAGCTGATATGAAAGCTGGCAACGCAGGATTCAATAGGGATTCAATAGGGATTCAATAGGGATTTAATCGTGAATCGCAATGATTTTGTCAGTAAAATCGTGCCATGGGATTTTCATATTGTCCCCGTGTCTACTACTTAGTTTATCATAGTTAGACCTGCATTAATTGATGTTTTTGTCCACTTGGGGGCAGTGCAACGAGTTCACTGACATAATATCTCCATCCAAATCGTCTTGCTGGCAACACCAGGAATGCAACATTCAGTTAATTCTCCAGCAACGTTTGTTTACCGTCTAGCCTCGTTTCCACCACATATCAACTGTTTGTCTAAAAAAATAACTTAGGAAGCAAACCCCACAACTGTCATCACATTTGGACTGAGAAAAAAATATTGTTTTAATTTGAGTTCATATTTAAATAGTGGTTTGTGTTTGGAAATAACAATTCAAACCGGTGAAGGAGCTCAGACAGAACTGCACCAACAGAAACCTCTCAGGAGAAACTCATCCAGAACATTTCATGGTGGGAGGCGGATTTACAAAATCCATTTCAGCGCCTTTAAACTAATTTATTACTGCAATCAAACTGTACTTTTTATTTCCTGTAGTTGTATCTAGTTTATTATTTGTTTGAAAAGATGTTTGCTTCCCTTTCTCCCATAATAACCCCACAATAACCCGCCTCAATCCTCAGGTGGTGTACTTACCTTCCTGTCCTGTACAGTGAAAGTTATTAGCCGGGCGGAGGAGTAGACCTGGTCCTAGATCTGAAAAGTCTCCTGCACTCGGGCAGCAGGTCTTATGTGGTCTAACAAGTCACCGTGGGATCATAACACTGTGTTTCAGACCGGTTGACTTGTTTGTTTTCTCGTTCCGGCATGACTCAGCGTTTTTGTGGGTGAAGTTAAAGTTAAACCAGGATGGAGGTCGGAGGCATCAGGGGACAGAAACGACAACAGAAAATGTGTCTGTGTGTGTTTTTATGTGATTGTATTATTGTCTTTCTTTTCACTCTGCTGTGTTTGGGACTTGACCTTCACACTGTGTGTGTGTGTGTGTGTGTGTGTGTGTGTGTGTGTGTGTGTGTGTGTGTGTGTGTGTGTGTGTGTGTGTGTGTGTGTGTGTGTGTGTGCGCGTGCACTCGTTCTTGTCCCTCGCCAGACAAACGCATCACTTGAAGAACATACCGTTTTTAACCGTTCAGCTCAGCCGTAACTCATCTAAAAAAACCAAAGTGAAGGAAACGGAAACGTAGCGACGTCACTGAAACAATCAGAAGTGCGGCGCCGCATCGCCTCCGAACGTTAACTCATCACTTAAACATCCCTGTGATGCCTTTTCATTGATTTGTTTTCGGTTGTAACGTGAGCGATGGATGATTTAATTGTGCTTATCCAGCGTTTTTTTAAGCTTTTCTATCAGGCCGACAGTTTGACGTGGAGGATGGGGGGGGTGATCATTAACCGTCTTATACACAAGCGGCCATAAACGAGACGGAGACGTGGCTGGGATGAGTGATTCACAGCTGCAATCTCATCAGACATGAATGCTTATCAACGTGATGACAGGCGGAGGATAAACAGTTTACCAGCCGTTTGATGAAGTATTTGTTTGCCTCCATGCTGGATCAGAAGCAGCCAGAGGCATTATGTTTTCAGGATGTCTGTCCGTTACACCTCAGGATCATCAGACCCCAACCAGGTCTCCTCCACCTAGACCCAACCAGGTCTCCTCCACCTAGACCCCAACCAGGTCTCCTCCACCTAGACCCAACCAGGTCTCCTCCACGTAGACCCCAACCAGGTCTCCTCCACCTAGACCCCAACCAGGTCTCCTCCACGTAGACCCCCAGCCAGGTCTCCTCCATGTAGACCCCAACCAGGTCTCCTCCACGTAGACCCCCAGCCAGGTCTCCTCCACCTAGACCCCAACCAGGTCTCCTCCACGTAGACCCCCAGCCAGGTCTCCTCCACCTAGACCCCAGCCAGGTCTCCTCCACGTAGACCCCCAACCAGGTCTCATCCATGTAGACCCCAACCAGGTCTCCTTCACATAGACCCCAACCAGGTCTCCTCCACGTAGACCTCCAGCCAGGTCTCCTCCACGTAGACCTCCAACCAGGTCTCCTCCACGTAGACCCAACCAGGTCTCCTCCACCTAGACCCCAGCCAGGTCTCCTCCACGTAGACCCCCAACCAGGTCTCATCCATGTAGACCCCAACCAGGTCTCCTTCACATAGACCCCAACCAGGTCTCCTCCACGTAGACCCCCAACCAGGTCTCATCCACATAGACCCCCAACCAGGTCTCCTCCACGTAGACCCAACCAGGTCTCCTCCACCTAGACCCCAGCCAGGTCTCCTTCACGTAGACCCCCAACCAGGTCTCCTCCACCTAGACCCCAACCAGGTCTCATCCACGTAGACCCCCAACCAGGTCTCCTCCACCTAGACCCCAACCAGGTCTCATCCACGTAGACCCCCAACCAGGTCTCCTCCACCTAGACCCCAACCAGGTCTCATCTACGTAGACCACAAGATAACTACTGTTAAAACGGACGAATGGTTTTCTGAATGGAGTCTGGTTGATGGTGCTAGGCTACGCTAACATTGTAGCTGCTCCATCAACACTCCATATAAGGTCATCTAGACATAAATACAGCAGAGACCTTGTTGTTTGGACCACAGACAGTCTCTGGTTCCTCCACATAGTCTGGTCTGGTCTCTGGACTAATGTGGGCTACTATCTAGACCTCTGGGGGACCACAGACAGTCTCTGGTTCCTCCACATAGTCTGGTCTGGTCTCTGGACTAATGTGGGCTACTATCTAGACCTCTGGGGGACCACAGACAGTCTCTGGTTCCTCCACATAGTCTGGTCTGGTCTCTGGACTAATGTGGGCTACTATCTAGACCTCTGGGGGACCACAGACAGTCTCTGGTTCCTCCACATAGTCTGGTCTGGTCTCTGGACTAATGTGGGCTACTATCTAGACCTCTGGGGGACCACAGACAGTCTCTGGTTCCTCCACATAGTCTGGTCTGGTCTCTGGACTAATGTGAGCTACTATCTAGACCTCTGGGGGACCACAGACGGTCTCTGGTTCCTCCACATAGTCTGGTCTGGTCTCTGGACTAATGTGGGCTACTATCTAGACCTCTGGGGGACCACAGACAGTCTCTGGTTCCTCCACATGGTCTGGTCTGGTCTCTGGACTCATGTGGGCTACTATCTAGACCTCTGGGGGACCACAGACCCAGGAGACTACATGTATTTCCTCCATTTCTGATTCAGCAGTGCGAGTCTTTGCTCTATATTTGTGATATTTCTAAATGTATTTCACTCAGACTGTACGTTCACCTCATCTTCTCTCCCTCGTGTCTTCCCCCTCAACAGAAACCTGAGTAACAACAAGATCTCCCTGCTGAGGAACGGCTCCTTCTACGGCTTGGCTGCCCTGGAAAAGCTGTGAGTACTTAAATCATGCTTTCTTCACCGTTGGTCCTCCCCAGAGTCCTCATAGCTGTCACCACACCACAGTGGCCCTGTTTACTCTGCAGCAGGGAAAAGGCAAACAGAAAGGGGAGGGGGGGGGGGGGATTTCCTTGTTATGCAGAAGCTATGTGACTGCTTGTGGTGTTTATCAGATGTAGCATGGTGTAAATACAGTGAGGTTTCACAGACTGTATCCACGGCCATGAGTCTCACTTCATATTCCATGTGCCCTGGAGGGGATGGTGATGAGCTCTATGATGAGCTCTATGATGAGCTCTATGACGGCCTTCTTTTCCCTCCTGAAGCCCACTATTGATGGCCTCCCCCTCCCCCCTCCCCCTCTCTCCTCCCTCCAGCCCGGTGCTGATTTCCACCTGATGGTGACACTGACATCAGCTGATGACAAGGAAATCACAGAGTGGCTGAAATCACACGGAGACGACGGCTTAATAAGTCTCTCTCCCTTTCAGTCATCCTCACTCACACACACACACACACACACACACACACACACACACACACACCCACACACACACACACACACAGACACACACACACAATCAGTGGCTGCTTTGAATATCATACAGCCACTTGCCCCCCCCCCCCCCCCACGTCTCCCCGACCACTTGACAGTTATATTCAGATCGTAAGTCAGCGGTATAATTGTGCCGCTCTTCCGCTTCCTCTTTTCCGGGGTGGGGCCGCGTTGCCGTGGCGACCTATGTCACCTGTCTCCCCGAAGCCTTATTAGTGCCATTAAAAGCCCGCTCTGCCATCATCGTCCCTCCGGCTCCAGAAATGATGGAGAGATGATTGCCAGGCTTTCAAGGACACGCAGCCAAAAGGGTTTGTCGAGGCCGACCTCTTGGAAGCAGCTTTTTCAGCATCCCTTTTCCCCTCGCCTGCCTCTCTGGGTGCAGCCCGTCCAGCCCGTCCAGCCGCATGCAGCTTTTGGCAGCGCCGTGTGTGTCGCTGGCGGTCGATGCCGAGCCAGGTAGCCTCAGTGAGTTGAAAGTGGCGGCCAGCTGTTCTCCCGTCTGGCTCGGCCCACCGCCGGCTCGGCTTGCAGACTGGACTGGACCGGAGGGTTGGAGTTGGCAGCTGATTGACGAGCCTAATAACGCATGTGCTTTGAATCACATGCATGGAATCACAATGATCCCCGTTTTTATTTGTATAAAATGGTAATGTTCATGAAAAGGTCACATATTTTAGTATTCAATGAAATTCATACATATCTAGCATGGTTAATTATCACTCAGAGTAATGAGGAATTAAAAACATGTAGTTTTATTATCTAATAGAATACTTTACTCAAAGGTGAGAGGATGTAAACCTGGAAGACAAACTTATAACAATCTATCAAACCTCACTAAATGCTCCATCATAATACTCATCACCTCCATCGTCATGGCAATCAAAAGTTAACTCAATTAATCCCTGCTCAGAAATCTTGCATATTTCATATTTGTAATACTTTCTAGGCTTCAGACATCAAAATCACACATTCATGTTTTTTCTTTGCATTATAATATAATTTACTTCTCTGCATCTCGGCGGTCGGCGTGTCTACATATGAGCACCTCGAGTGTTAACGGAGGCCCCTGTGTGTTGGACGATGGCCTGGATGCCCCCGTATGGACGCGAGCCCGTTCACCAGCAGCCAAACGGGGTCCCATGGGAGCGGAGCGGGAACAAAGCCCGTCACTGTTCTCTGGGCCGGACACTGAATGTAGCTTTTGCCGCCTGATCGCGGGTTCCCACCGCTGAGGCTCTCCGTGTGAGAAGAATCTGTGAGAACCGGATGACGTGGCGTGTTTTTCAGTTTGTTACACTGAACCGCATCACATTTGACACACATTGGATTGAAAAGACATGTTATGTGGTCGTAGATGGAATATCTAGGAAACGCTTTTCACGTGATCACATAAACAATATTGGTGACACTTTCTTTGTAGGTCATGTATATAATGCATCATGATCACATTTATAACACATTATAATGTGTTTACAAGGCTTTATAGAAGTTAGTATACATGTTTAGAATCACCTTTATAACAAGGTTTATATTATAATACAATTAAATGTTATAAGGTGTCATGTATTGTTATAAACATTTATCACAACTTTTATAAATGCATTATAATGTGTTATAGGTGTGCTTATGATGCATTATATATATGACCTTCATAGAAAGTGTTACCAAAAGGTTGTCAAATATCCTTCACTCCTGTTGGCTCCAAGAATATTTTTATGTCTTTACTTTAGTGGCTATTTTATTGTTGTGGCAGTGGATGTGACAGCCGCCGTTCCCAGCAGACTGTGTAAATAAATATATTTTTTATTGAGAGCAGCGGCTCTATTTTTTATTTTTCTGTCTATTTGAGTGAACGTTCTTCCAGTCGTCTGAGGGATTTACAGGCCGAACGGACCGAGTGGACCTCGGACTCGGCAGAGAAACGTATCAGGATTCGGAGTGTCGTCTGCTCATCGCTCATCCTGAAGTAGATGTCAGAGGTGTCAAGTGACGTGGCGTCCTTTAAAAAAGTTCTGCGCCTGCAGTTGTTCCCGTCGCCGGCGGCAGCGGCGTTGGCTCAGTCCTCGCCGTGAAGGCGTCTCCTTGGGAGGTGATTGATGAGGCCGTGGGTTTAACCGGCGAAGGATGCGTCCTCTGGCTCGTGTGACGGACCGACTCCCAGAGCAGAGCACAGGTGGGAGAAGCTCAACGATCACATGATCATAAACCACACCGACCCTGAGGTGATTCTCAGCAGGTCAAAGGTTAAAGGTCGTTCACGGGGAAGGCAGAACACACTCGGAATCAATACAACTTGATTAGAGCAGGAGATCAGTCGATATGTGATTTTAAATACATATTACTTAGTCGCTTTGTCAATCAGGAATCGTGCCGTGACGTCCGCGTGGAAAGCAATTTGTTCTTAATTGAGATTCCTGATTATGAAAACTATAAAAAAAAATCTAAACTGATTTGTTTTCGTTGTCGTACTGAAATGATGCACCGATCCATTTCAAATCTTTTACTGATATTGACAAAAGTACGCGTTCAGTGAAAAGATGCAATTAATTAATCTGATTAAAATCCCTCATTTCAAAGCCTTCTTTTCAATCCCTTAATTTGTTCACAATGAATCCATAACTGGTGTAATTGGAAACCCCTTTTTTGTTTTTGGCAGGGAGGCAGGGGATGTTTGGGACTAGTTAGCAAGTTAATAATAGACGGCACAAAGACGCGGTGTGAATCATCTGAAAGCTGGGAACCTGACGATTAATTCGAGGTATAGCTCAGCAGTATGTCAAGTTGTTTTGGTCATAAATCTTTAATGAACTTTGTGCTTTAGCCAGGCACCTAGTTTAAAAGGGCTCAAAACATAAAAAGGGAAGTCGATGCTCAATTATGTCTCATAAGTTGTTGCTGCAGTTTTGGGGTGCAATAGATTTGGTGCAAAATTGCACCATTTTCTACCATCGAAAAATGGATAAAAAATACCACATTAAGATACCAAGTCCTTGCAGAACACGGCAGGAGAATCCATTCTGTTATGTGCCATGAATAGCTTTTTTTTGATAGTAGTTGACTCTTCTGCAAACAGAAACCCTGTTATTGTCATAATACGCAGTAAAACCATCCTAAAAAAATGCCTCAGCTCTTTGGTTGGTGGTTAGAAAGTTCCACGAGGTCACAACAGGTCATTTTATTCTCTGACTCAGCTACTGTCGGGATTAACATCATCACACGTGAACACGACCAAGTCTCGGTTTCTCAGACCCGCTTTATGTAATTCCAACACTGTTCGGGGACCCCACTATGCAGAAATATTCAAATACACCATTTTTGAGAGGAGATAAAAATAACACCTTTGTACTGTGTGCAAACAACTGCATGTTTTTGGCCCAGACTGCATGGGATTAGCATAAAGTGTGCAAGTGTCTATAAAGAGGAGGCTCATGTGTACCAGACAGAAACCTCAAGCTCTGAAGAGTGAAGCCGACTCTGAAGTGCCTCAAACTGTCATTCTCTCTGCTGGCCACCAGGGGGCGACTCCTCTCTGGTTGTATAGAAGTCTATGAGAAAATGGTCCTACTTCTCTCTGCTGGCCACCAGGGGGCGACTTTATTTTATTTTATTTTATTTTTTATTTTATTGGTTTAGTTCAGGGACATTGCACACTAATCAACATTCAAAATGTAAGTGAGCCAGAGTTAGCCTGAGAGGCTAGTTTTCGTCTGTTGTCCCCTGCCAGATATTCAAAAGGCAACCTAAAATTACAGAAATAAAATGCATATAAACAAAGATTAAAAAACAACATAGTAGTAAGAATGAATTGACAGACAATGGCAAACCAACAATAAAATAAGCAGACAATAAAACACAGTGTACATTAAACATTATACGAAAGTGCACAAAACAGTAGATTAGAGCAGGACAAATGCACCTACAATAAAAACACATTCAGCAGCATAGAACACAAACATGCAGAACAAACATATATAGCAGCATAAAGCACAAACATGCAGCACAGACATACATCAGCCTAAAGCATAAACATGCAGCACAAACATATACAGCAGCATAAAAACACAAACATGCAGCACAATTAACTTAGAACATGACCTGCACAGGACAGGAGCACACAAGAGACAAGCAAGCAGGACACAGCATTTACCAAGAAGTCGGCAGGAGAAGCAATTGCATTCCTAGTGTGTACATAATTGGTGACCATTAAGCCATATTTTCAGCTGTCCTGAAAAGGGACGGTAAGAACTAATTTCTCTAATATGAGATGGTAGTGAGTTCCATTCCTGCGACGCTGTAACTGAGAACGCTGAGTGGCTAAAGGCACTTTTTCTTAAGGGTACTACACAGTCTCCCCGGGACGAGCCTCTGGTTGTCCGGTTTGTATTTGACCTCTGAGTGATACACTGTTGAAGTGGTGGGGGGGCTTTGTTGTGCAAAATTTTAAAAATAAGGCAAAGATTTGCATACTTTATTAGGTTTTCCCAGCTCAGAAGTTTATACTTTCTTAAAATTAGACAATGGTGGTAGGTGTTTGACTTCCGGTCCAGGACTTTCAGGGTTCGTTTATACAGTGTTTCAAGTGGTTTAAGTGCTGTCTTATTGGCTTGTGCGAAGCTGGTCAAACAGTATGTGAAATGTGACATTATCATGGCATGCATATAAATCTTTGCTGCATCAGTTGTCATTGAATTTCTAATAAAGCGAAAATTCGATAAGTTAAACTTAACCCTGTGACCAACTTTTTTTACATGAGATTTGAATGACAGTTGAGAGTCGATTAGGAGGCCAAGGTACTTGAACTCAGAGACAACTTGTAATTTTACTCCTGACAGCATTATGGCTGGGTCTGGAGTGCTACATTGCTTTTTGGAAAAAAACATGCAGACTGTTTTTGTCCTCTCTGGTTGTATAGAAGTCTATGAGAAAATGGTCCTACTTCTCTCTGCTGGCCACCAGGGGGCGACTCCTCTCTGGTTGTATAGAAGTCTATGAGAAAATGGTCCTACTTCTCTCTGCTGGCCACCAGGGGGCGACTCCTCTCTGGTTGTATAGAAGTCTATGAGAAAATGGTCCTACTTCTCTCTGCTGGCCACCAGGGGGCGACTCCTCTCTGGTTGTATAGAAGTCTATGAGAAAATGGTCCTACTTCTCTCTGCTGGCCACCAGGGGGCGACTCCTCTCTGGTTGTATAGAAGTCTATGAGAAAATGGTCCTACTTCTCTCTGCTGGCCACCAGGGGGCGACTCCTCTCTGGTTGTATAGAAGTCTATGAGAAAATGGTCCTACTTCTCTCTACTGGCCACCAGGGGGCGACTCCTCTCTGGTTGTATAGAAGTCTATGATAAAATGGTCCTACTTCTCTCTGCTGGCCACCAGGGGGCGACTCCTCTCTGGTTGTATAGAAGTCTATGAGAAAATGGTCCTACTTCTCTCTTGATGTATTATCTCAGTAAACATTGTAAACATGAGTTTATGGTCTCAATCTCTAGTTTCAAGTCTTCTTTAATCCAGCATGATGTTCATTTAGTACATTATGGTCCATTTAGAGTCCACCAGACCAGAAAGCAGGGGATGCTTTAGGGGGCGGGGCTTACCTGCTGATTGACAGGCCGCTACCAATGCTAGTTAGCTACTAAGATGACTTTAACACTTAGCTGTAAAGTTGACCTTGAATTATAAAGCTAACTTTGTTAGCAGCTTCACACCAGAATCCACATGGATCCAGATCCAGTAAGGGTGCCGCTCTGCCGCCCATGTTCAGCCTCAGCATGTTCAAGCTCCACTGTAGCTGTTGATGATGGAGAGATGTTATTTGTAACCCGTGGTGAAACATCTGGATTTCCCTTGGCTGCGTTAAAAGCCAGGCCTGGTTCACCTGAGAGGACATGAAGTCAGACGCAGCCTTAAATGGATGAAATCGTCGTCTTGAAATATGAATGCTTGTATTGTTATTACACAGGAGGTCGTTGCCGGGTCACAGTCGGGCGAGACATGTGAGGACCATGGCTGTGACCGGTTTACCGTCTAAGTCTGGAGAGAACAGAGTCTTCCTCTTCTTCTTCGTCTCTGCTGTGTTTCACCTCTCTGGTCTGTTTATCACAATGTCTCATACAATTAAAAAAAAAAACAAAGCAGCAGATGGATGCTGCAAACTGGGGATTTAATAAAAAGATTTATAATATTTATTTAATTCCATGGGACTGTTGGGAGTTAGTTCTTGTTATTTTGTTTTGTTTTGCTATTTAAAAAATAGCAAGAGAGCAAGAGGCCATGCATCAAACACATCTCTGTGAAGAATGTGCTTCACACTCTCCTTGAACTTTTGTTTTGTTTCCGATAGAAATATCTCCCACTGATGAGAACAGCGGTTCCAAAATAGGACACAGTTACCGAGCCGTTAACTGAGGCGGCGGCGTCTTCACACTTCGGGGTCCGTTGGAGCCGTTCCTCCATCTGTCCTCGAATTGCTTCTGTTGGGTTTTCGTGTTTTTAATTTTGCACGTCGGCTGAAATGAAGTCGTCCCTTTTGCTCCCCACGCCTTTCTCTAATCTCTGAAACCTGAGAAAATCATTGCAGATATCCCATAAGCGTTGCTCATCCGCCCACGAGCAAAACATCGCACTTCAGCTGTGTCATCATCAGCACCCCATCTGGGTTCAGAGCCAAGCTGCAAACCGCCGGTTCCTAAAAGTGAAGCCAACGCTGAAGTGCCTTAAATCCTCCTATATGGTCTCAATCTCTAGTTTCAAGTCTTCTTCAATCCAGCATGATGTTCATTTAGTACATTATGGTCCATTTAGAGTCCACCAGACCAGAAAGCAGGGGATGCTTTAGGGGGCGGGGCTTACTTGCTGATTGACAGGTCGCTACCACGCTACCAATGCTAGTTAGCTACTAAGATGACACTTAGCTGTAAAATTATAAGTGTAAATTTGTAAGCAGCTTCACACCAGAATCCACATGGATCCAGATCCAGTAAAGGCAGTGCTCGGGGTGTTCATCAGATCCACCCGTCGCTCCTCCGCAATCCAAATATGGTCACTTGCTTCACTGGTTGCAAAAAATCCAAGATGGTGAACCCGGGGCTTCAACACCGTCGTCCACAAACCGGTGGTTCAGACATTTCAGATGCAGAGACTCTTTTTTTTCCCACAGTAAACAGAAATGCAGAATACCACCAGCGTTACATTGACCTGTTTTGACTCAAACCCGCTTTTTTTAATGTCCTGCCAGGACGGTTGAAGCGTTAATCTAACGCCTCGGGCCTGTTTCAGCCGTATTGTATATGTAATATTTCCATAATTCAAACGCACACAGAGGCACAGCCCTTTGTTGCGCTGGCATCTGTAGCTACAAGCCTGTCACTATGTGGACACATTCAGTCTGTTTAATTGGACCAAACTGTCAGAGTGCCCCCCACTCCCCCCCCCCCCAACCCTTTCAACACGTATTAATTTAGAATCCAGTAGGTGGTTGTCTGTCTCGGTGAGTGTTTGCTGTGATTCAGAGTGTGTGTGTGGTCAGGCCTTCCCCTCAAAGCATCTGCAAACTGACCCATGAATATTGAACGCATGAATACATGGGTTTTTTTCATAAACGGCCAATACGTGTTGCACTTAGTCTCGTTAATGACAGAGTCAATTAAGGTTTTCACGCTGCGAGGACGAGGGAAGGAAAGGAAAGATTCACTCGAGAGCCGTTTCCAATTTCTAACAGTATAAAAGTCTGACCTGCCCATTCCGTTCCTCTGAATTATAATCGACAGCGAGGCATCGGAGCAGCAGGGACTTTTTTAATTCATTTTTTTCACCACTGTCACTCATCCACTTTTTACTTTGTGATCAGTGTCTACGTACCAAAACACTGTGACTAAATATGTGTGATTGCTAGTGAAGAAGACGGTGTGTGGGAGTTTTTTGTTCTCTATTGTCAACAGAATTTCTCTTATGTACCTGAGAAACCAGGTACCTGGTTATCCATTAACTACTGTCCCTTTAAATGAAGGAATCGTCAAAGTCATTCTGATTCATCGTGAGGAGGTCATGAATATCACGGTGATCTCATTCAGGGTTTTTTTCTTGCTCACAAAGTATGACAATAAAATAATTCAAAGAATAGCACACAAGATGGAGGATTCATCCTCTGGTAACCACGAATATCTGTGCAACATTTGAATAGTTGCAACCAGAAAACAATGAATCAATGAACACTGTTGTAGAATTCTAACATCTGTCTGCATGAATGTTTTAACTCGTCCTTTCTAGTGTAAAATGTGAGTCAGTGATGATTCTGATGATTAGAGATCCTTCCTGGAAACGCAGCGCCTTGATGTAGACACCGTGTGAATACTGGTTCATCTGCGTCATCGCCTCATCTCATTAATGTGCTGCCTCGACACAAAGAGTCACTTCCCATTTGGACGAGCGTCCGCGGCGTGAAGCTGCAGTCTTATTTGCTTCTCCACTTCCTGTCGAATTTGACCTTTTCCTGAAATCTGATTTTGATAACCGCATCAACATCCAGATCTGTTTAATGGGGACTCCGCGTGATTAAATAGTGTTAAAGAGAAAGCGGCACTCATGGAGATGGAGGTAATGGTGGAGATTCGGGGGAGGAATCCTCCCATTAGTGTCACACAGTGAGCGGCCGACGTCCTCGGGGTCACGCTGCTTCGGCAGAGAGAGGAGATGAGCAGCCTCGGGTATACGGCAGTTTAAATTAATTGGGGGAGCACTTCAGTAGCTTTTCAAACATTAACCACAAACGTAGTTTATACTGAGGGGCCGCTCGCTGCTCTTCAAACTCTGCTTATTGTTTAAACACCGTCTCCTTTGAGCTGCTCCAGCTGTATCTACAGTGGATGTGTGGATCAAGTCTCCCCAAAGGTGCTTATCATTTATGTGTGTGTGTGTGTGTGTGTGTGTGTGTGTGTGTGTGTGTGTGTGTGTGTTGTATCATCACTTCTCAAATAGTAGCCAGGGCTTTTTGTTTACCTCAGCCGGAGAGAGAAACTCCTCTTTGTTTGAGACGGACTCTAATCAGAGGCAGCTCATGGGTTTGATATTTAATAAAGTCTTTGTGGAAGACTCTCTGTTTTCTGAAGTGCTCTACTTCTTCTGTGTTCATATGTTGATGCTGTTTGCTGTTATGCTTTCTGTTTTTGGTTTACATCATAAAGCCTCAGGGACCTGCCTCTCTTCCATGGAAGACTTTTATTGTGAAACTTCTGAGAAGTGAAGCCAAAGCTGGGCAGGCGGGGCTTACCTGCTGATTGACAGGTCGCTACCATGCTACCAATGCTAGTTAGCTACTAAGATGACTGCACGCCAAGAAAACCATGCAGCGCTCATAACATGACTAAGCACTAATATGACAGAATATTTCCAGTTTGGTGTGTTTGCCGTGAAATGTCAGCGTGGCTTGAACCTCGCTTGGAAACTAATTTTCTACTCTATATTCTTTTTTTTCTTTTCTTTTTGTAATCGAAACCAGTCTTGTTGACGTTTTCTTATTACCAGGCCGATAGAGCGCTGCAGGAACAAGTCCTAAAACCCAGACATGAGTCAGCATTTTTGCACTATCGATTACCTCACCCCCACCTTTTTAGGTGCCTGAAACGAGCTGTGGTTAACGCAAGCATAAGAGATTTTAAAATGTTATTCTATGACATAAAATACATCAGAATATCATTTTGAAGCTTTGAGCTTTGGCTTAGCGGTGGTGATGTTAAGTCATGTGACTGCGGTGTAGTCAATTCGTAGGCGTTTTATTATTGCGTTTCTGATCAAAATGTCATAAAAGTGATCTAATTTGTGAAGATTATCTTGGCCAGAGGTCACTCATAGGCGGACTGTGGTCCGGGTCCAGGTCCAGACCCTGTCCCTGTCCTATCTGCATCTGGACCTTTAAACTGCTTAATAAGTGAGACTTATTACATTGTAACATGAGTGTTTTCTCTTTAAAATGCCGCAGCTTTTCTAGTATTTAAGGCAGCTCACGTGAGGCTGCGCGGCCAATCAAATCTGTCCATAGATGGAGACACACAGGCGAGAGAAAGTCGGAGAGAGTTCTTCCCACTGGTTCCAAACCAGTATGTGTGCGTTCTCAGACTGGCGGTTATTAAAAGCAGCAATGTGACGAGAAAAAGCACAAATCTTTTGAGCAAACAAACTCACTCAAACATGAACCCGAGGGCATAGAAAACCATCGCTTGAATTTAATAATCCAAACGAGCCAAACACATTCTAAAGTTCTGACCCGTTGCTCCAGTAAATTCCCTCAGACCGATCCTCTTTAGTTTTTAATCGAGCGCCTCCTGCTGGAGGCTAAGTATCATAAACGTGTGTTTGTTTGTTTATTATCTGACTCCGGGTCGCCCTACAAAAACCACGTGATGCCCGTCGGTTAGCAGCATAGACGGGAACAAATCTGATCTGCTGCTCAAGTAGTTTGACTTCAGGACTGAGAAGAAAATATGGATCCAGATCTCATGTTTGTTTGTGGTTCATTCAGAGGCGGAGGAAAGGGAAGCGGAGAGGGCGACCTCTTGACCTCTCCACTGCTGCTTCCTCCTACACGCAAAGTTAAACAGTTAAAATAAAGTGTTGGGAGTTGTGATATATATAACTGGCGTAGTGAGGTCTGACACACAAACAGACTTCATATCGGTGTGATGTATGCGCCGCCATCGGCATCAGACCGTTTTGGAGTACCGGAGGCGAGGACTTTGCCGTTCCTGCCAAGGCGGGTTAATCACAGAGAATTCATGCAGAAATAGGATGCTAAATGGACTTTCAGATAGTTTCCTGCGATTGTTGGGACTTTCTGGCAGCTCTGTTGCGCTGCGTGGCACGCCCCGATCCGTCTGGAAGCTGGGCCGTTTATAACACACAATCATCATACATAACCTTTATTTGCAGATGCTTGTTGGCTCGGCTCCGACGGCTGTAAAGAGGTACATATAATAGCATAAAGAGGGGATTCAGGAGTACGTTTGTCTGAATTCCAAGGAACCTCATCCAAAGGATATTTAAAATGTTTAGTATTTCCATTTAAATGTTTATTGGTTTAGGTTGCTGGTTGTGGTTTTTACAAAGGTGCACGAGTTCATCGTTCTATGCACATCAGGGCGTCGGATTCAGCATCCCCTTGATATTCTCTGTACGATGCCACACTTCCTGAGTGCCGACCTCTGACCTCTGATAAAGCAGTCAGTCGACGAGGTGGAGATTTTCTGAACATTCAGCAGATCCAGAGACGGCAGAGCCGGTTAGCTGCGAGCCAGTCCGGGATAAAAGGAGGTGCTGCAGGCGCAACTCACGACTCTCGGACCTCCACCCTCCGACCCGCTCTTTTGTAGCGTCTCGTATGCCATCAAAGAGAAGTTTGGATGAGAGCGGAGATGAGAGGCAGCCCCTCGGATGAACTGGACCCGGAGGTTAGTCTGTCAGGAGGCCAAGTCCAGGGCTCCTCCTCACGGGTGTATCACCTGAATCACCAAACCTGGAGGAGAAGCTTTCATTAGTCATTCTGAGACACAGGAAGCATGGTGTGTTCAGGTGCCGAGGTCAAACCCAGTCAGAATACTGATAGACGTGGGTTTAAAAAAAAAAGGATAGAAGAGAGAAGTAGGACCATTTTCTCATAGACTTCTATACAACCAGAGAGGAGTCGCCCCCTGGTGGCCAGCAGAGAGAAGTAGGACCATTTTCTCATAGACTTCTATACAACCAGAGAGGAGTCGCCCCCTGGTGGCCAGCAGAGAGAAGTAGGACCATTTTCTCATAGACTTCTATACAACCAGAGAGGAGTCGCCCCCTGGTGGCCAGCAGAGAGAAGTAGGACCATTTTCTCATAGACTTCTATACAACCAGAGAGGAGTCGCCCCCTGGTGGCCAGCAGAGAGAAGTAGGACCATTTTCTCATAGACTTCTATACAACCAGAGAGGAGTCGCCCCCTGGTGGCCAGCAGAGAGAAGTAGGACCATTTTCTCATAGACTTCTATACAACCAGAGAGGAGTCGCCCCCTGGTGGCCAGCAGAGAGAATGACAGTTTGAGGCACTTCAGCGTGGAGGAGCCCACATTAGTTGTTTTTGTTGCAACAAGCCCTTCTGGTCACAACCTGGTTGGAGTTCTGTTGTGTCGAGTCCCACCGGTTAATTTAACACCAGACACAGATCGTTAACCCCAGACAGGAGTCATTTTTCTGCTGCTAATGACGGCTTGTCTTCTCTACGTGCAAACCATTACTTTGACCAAATGAGCATCAGCCACTGTAAAACCACCATCAAGGTGTTTACTGTCGATGTAGTAGTGATGTACAAGTATCTGTCATGCTGTACTGAGTGTAGTACGGTGGGTTCTGCTGCTTTGATTAGGTAAAAAGGAGCTTTTTGCTACCAAACTGCCTCCAGTGTCACATAAAGGGAGTTATTGCCTGGTATTACTTTGATTTCCTCTCCGGGACAATTGGCCGTGGCTTCAATGGTCCTATTGGTTTTGCTTTGTTTATTTTGGCTGGCCCTGGTCGAGCCTGGGTGACTTTTAAATAAAGTTAGAGTTGAGCTGCATTGTTGCTCACATTGGGAAAAGGCAGGACCCTTCTTCTCATTCTCATCACACTGGACACACAGTACAAAGTTAGAGGAAACCAGGGACACAATTTCAGGAAGTTTTCTTTGGCCTGCAGAGAAAAACCAGTGAGGAGATTCTTTTTCTGAGATCCATTTTTAGTAGCGTCCAAGGCTTTTTTGAGGGGGGGGGGGGGGGGGGATGGCGGGCTGACGTTGCAACATGTGTGTTTTTGCCTCATGGCTGGATGTGGTCTCTGGTCTCTGGGTCAGCTAGCAGGTGACTCACTAATGAATGGCCCCAGCATTTCTCAGTTAGAATAATACATTAGACGTGTGTTATTGTTATTTAAGCGTACATGTGAGTTTGGCGACAGCTGCAGTTGCATTGATTCGAGAACGAGTCCTTCCCTTTTTATTCCCAACTAACTAACCATTATTCTGCAGACTGTTGGCTCTATTGTGTGAACGACATAAACATCCTCCCCGGACAAATTCGTCATCGTTCCTTGGAAGCACCGGCGTGCTCGCAGGAGCTCGAGGGAGATTCATCTGAAAACAGATGTGGGACAGACAGGCAGGCAGGCAGACAGACAGACAGACAGACAGACAGACAGGCAGGCAGACAGACAGGCAGGCAGGCAGACAGACAGACAGACAGACAGACAGACAGACAGACAGACAGACAGACAGAGAAAAAGTTAGATCAATGGTTTTCTGTCTGTTTCCCTCCATGTAGACAGACAGACAGACAGACAGACAGACAGTTAATCCCTGATATAACTGTCATCTTTAACCCTTTCCCTCCCTGTCTCCCTCCCTCCCTGTCTCCCCCTCCAGGGACCTGAGGAATAATCTGATAAGTACCGTGGAGCCCGGGGCCTTCCGTGGTCTGCTGGCTCTGAGGAGACTGTGAGTATGATGAAGCCCCGTAACAGCATTCTTCCAGGGGACCCGGGTACACAGGGACTCTGGTACACGGGGACCCGGGTACAGGGGGACTCTGGTACACGGGGACTCTGGTACACGGGGACCCGGGTACAGGGGGACTCTGGGACTCGTCCTCTGGCTTCAGAGACGAGGAGTGGAAGAGAGGACTGGGAAGGTTTAACTGAGGCAAAAGTGCTGAAACTAGTATTTCAGCCTTTTTCTGAGCTTTTGCTCTGAGACACGTTCATCCTGTGGGAGCTTCCCGGTCTGCAGGATTTTTTCCCCTTGTTTTGCTCGAGGGCACGTCAGCAGGAGGTGTTAGAGAAAGGGAGCACATTTGTCATTCACTTTCTCCTCTGAGATTTTGGGGTTTAGAACTATTGATCTTCTGCCAGGTAATGTGTTAAAGCAAGACTAGGTAACCTTTGCTAAAGGCACATTGAATCTCCTTTTCATCTCCTTCCCTCCTCCAGTCAGTTGCTGAAAGCTGCGTTCACACCAAACACACACTTTTCACACGGCGCTACCGCATACAAAGTCGATGCAAACATTCACTAAAGTCTATCAGTGTTGAGATTCTCCTCCTGTCCTCACCCAATCAGAAACGGAGGCAAACATGTTACAACCATCCTGATGGAGTTATTTCAGCATCCTTTTCTTCTGGTTATTGATATTAAATCACAGATCAATACTTTATTCTGGTTCCTCCAGCTGTGGGGAACCAGCCCACGTGATCCAGAGGATCCAGTTTGGTGAAATCCACCCAGCACCTCTGGATGATGTCATGATGATGTCATGACAGGACGGTGTTTGGGTTCCCGGTGGATCTGAGACTTCAACATGTAAAAGCAGCACTAGTGGTGATTGATGACACGTTGTTGGTGTCGACATGGCCGTAAGCCCCGCCTCCTCACTGGCTCGTCAGTGATGTGAATAAACATTTGATGATCCTGCAGTCAAACTGGTGTGAGTGAGCTTTGTTCCCCAAATTGGAGCAAAGCTTATTTTATTTCTTCTGGTTCTCATTAACAAAGTAAAGACTTGGAAGTCACATGAAACTTGAAATGTCTCTGAGGCCTCTTTTCTTTGTTTTTGTTTTTTCACGTTCGAGTCATTTTCCAGGCGATTGGCGTTCTACATTTAGGCTCGGCAGTGAGTGACATGATTGCAGGCCGATAGTTAGTGGGATCCGGGCTGGCAGCGAGTGCAGGCGGCCAGTTAGCCGCGCTGATTCGGGGCGCGTGTGCGCCAAAGCTCGGGGAGCAGCAGAGTGCTAATTTAAGTGCTCCCCAACTGGTGATTACTCGAGTGCTCTGCTTATTTTCCCACAGCTGCTCCGGCAAGCAGCTCTTTAATTACAGAGAGAGCGAGGGCACGGAGCCACGGACGCCACAGCGCCTCGCATACGGAAGCACACTGCTTTTACAGTGTGTGTGTGTGTGTGTGTGTGTGTGTGTGTGTGTGTGTGTGTGTGTGTGTGTGTGTGTGTGTGTGTGTGTGTGTGTGTGTGTGTGTGTGTGTGTGTGTGTGTGTGTCACCGTGGTGATGGGAGGAGTTAAAGGTCACGGAAGGTCAGGAAAGCTATTCCAGGAAGTGGAGTAGATGAATGAACACGGTTTGCCGACGGCTTTCACAGCTGTTTAACGTCACCGCGTTGTTGAATGAAACACAAATACACAAAAGAAAAAGCATTCTGATTGTTTTTTTGTGCGTTTAGCGACGTGTCCAACAACAGGATCGGCTGCCTCGCTCCTGAAATGTTCCTGGATCTGGGAAACCTCTCCAAACTGTGAGTTATCCCTCGATTGAAGACATACGACGCTTCATTTTGCCGCGTCTGGAGAGAATAGCGTGACAAGCGTGTTTTTTTTTCTCCCCCACCAACAGGAATTTATCTGGGAACATCTTCTCCACTCTGACTGTGGGACTCTTCACACACCTCGTGGCCCTCAGAGTGCTGTAAGGCAAACACACACACATATATACGTATCATATACATAATGATCATACTCATGTTGACTTATTAAAGCAGGAGAGGCTCAGCTGTGATGAATGACCTGTCCTGGAGCTGGCTCAGGCTCACACACGTTGCATGTGTTAATTTGATCAGTTACACCTGCGTTCTTAAGGTCATGTGCTGCAGGAATAAAACCCAGGAATGAGTCAGCACTTTCTTCTTTTAGTACGTGGCTGTTTTTGTACGTGTGAAATATGATCCGTGGTGAACACAAGACATTTAAACACTTTGTTTTATGATATAAAATACGTCTTTAAATGACGACGGCATGAGTTTTGAACCTTTTTAAGTGTTGTGTGTTTAAGAGACGCTTGTAAACTATGATTCACCTTCAAAAAAATGTATCTTGCTGAAACATGGAAGTGTCGTACACGTCCGATGTGAAAATCCCGTGGAGGGAACCTGTGGGATGTTAGCTTCGTCATCCCTGCTCCGCTCGATGTCCGCTCACCGCAGAGGTCGTAACCCTGTGCCGTTTTTTTTTTCCCATCAGGCACTTCAGCACGGAGAACTTGTTCTGCGACTGCCAGCTGACGTGGTTGCTCCTCTGGGCTCGCGGCAACTCGGTGAGGATCGGCAACGACACGGTGTGCGTGTTCCCGACTCGCCTCCGCGCACTCGAGTTCCGCAACCTCCGCCAACAGCAGCTCCGATGTGGTGAGGACCCGTCGCCACGGTTACGGGGGGGGGCATTTATCAGAGTGCTAATTTAAAAACAAGGGAGTTGAAAACAGAGGAAACCATTAGAAGTGTTAAAGTATGTTATTGACGATGTAGTGTTAAAAATATATAACGAATCCACATTATTCCTCAACCTTCCTGCAACACAATGAATGTCTTTGCTACCATAACAAGCAGCTAGCCCTAGCAATATATAATATAATATAATATAGCCGGTCTAATACTAGGAAATGATAGCTGTAGGTATTTTTTCTAGTCACAAAGCCTACCCATATACATGTAGCATGTAGCTCAGTATCAAAGCAATAATACTAAAAATAATCTAAAATGAAAAAGTAAAATTTGAGTAAATGTGAAATAGTTTGCTTCCCATGATTATATCATATATTAATGATAATGTTCTATTGGCTAAGAAAATACCACTCCCTGAATCTATGAGTAAGCATCTACTGAATGATTAGTGTTTTCTTTGTGTGCTTGAGTATGAATTCTACTTGTGGTATTTAATCTGAATGTGTAACAACATCCTCCCCACGGTCCCCATATAACGTTCCTCCCAATCAGCTCCTATTAGATGATTTATTGATCCCACCTGGCGTCCCGGCTCTGAATTAGTGCTTAAATGTGAAGCCAAAAACTAACGACCAACAGGTCTGTGATTTCTGAAATCTTCTGTCGGAGGGAACATTTCTCTTCACAAGAAAACAACAACAGAATATAAATCACTATGTTTTTTGCACTGTTTATCATTCACGAGAGGCTGCAGAGGTGTCTGGTTTTTTGAGGACTGGATTTCTGTTTACGTAAATATACATGATGGGACTCTGTTTCCATAGACTTTAGGGATCCTTCTATAAGAGAAGGGGTTTAGATGGAGCTCTATACGAGGGACTCCAGTGTGCTTTATTTCAAGACAAAAACACCTCGTTTCAACTTCCTCTTCCTCTTTGGCACAAAATATCTCATTTCAAGGTTTCGACTTGTCTGCATGAGTGAGCACGGCTCGGTGTGTGTGTGTGTGTGTGTGTGTGTGTGTGTGTGTGTGTGTGTGTG